>NC_091247.1:225860652-226167717 GCF_042477335.2 Ovis canadensis | reverse complement strand
ATATTCCCTGTATGAACATTCGCATACAGGTCTCATTTTGTGTGGACATGTTTTTATTTCTCTTGGGTAAAATACTTCGTAGTGAAATTGCTGGGTTGTATGATGAGTGTGGGCTTTCTGGGTAGCTCAGTGATAAAGAATCTGACCAATACAGGAGACTCAGGTTCGAACCCTGGGTGAAGATCCCCAGGAGAAGGAAATGGCAATCCACTCCTGTTTTTTTGCCTGGGAAGTCCCATGGGCCGAAGAGCCTGGCGGGCTACAGTCCAGGGGGGGTCGGAAAACAGCGGCATACGACTTAGTGACTAAACAGCAACAACAATGATGAGTGGATCTTTAAATTTATGAGACACTATCAAACCACTTTCCAAAGTCACGGTATCAGTTGTGGTTCCACCAGCACTATGTAAGAAAGCCAGATGCTTCACTTCCCCACCGAAGCTTGGTACTGCCGCTCTCCCTAATTTTAGCCATTCTAGTTTGTGTAGAGCTATCTCTATTTTTAACTCTCATTTTTTCTGATGACTAATAATTGTGAGACTCTGCTCATGTGATTATTGGCCATCTGTATCTCTTCTTTTGCAGATCGTTTGTCTCTTTTTACAGGACGGTTTCTTTTCCTGTTATCGATCTGTGCATGTTCAGTTGCCCGCTGTGTCCTGCATTGGCCTGTGTGTTCTTTACCACTTGTGCTGTTCATTATGTCTTCTGGATATTAGCTCTTTGTCACATACGTAGTTTTCAAATATTTTCGTTCAGTATGGCTTGCTTTTTCATTTTCTTAACTTGGTCTTTTGAAGCACAGGAGTATTTTTGTTTTGATGAAGTACATTTTATCCATTAAAATTTTTATGGGTAATTTTTGGGGAATTCATTTTCAGAAATCTTTGCCTAACCCAATAGCACAAGGATTTTACCTTGCTTTATCTTTTCTTCTAGAAGTTTGGTAATTTTAGCTCCTATATTTAGGCCCATTTCTAGTTAATTTTTGTGTATGACATGAGGTCAAGGTTCATTCTGTTCCTGCACAGATATTCATTTGTTGAAAAGATGATCATTTCCCTAATGAATTATTTTGCACCTTTGTCAAAAATTAATTGACCGCATACCTGTCAGTATGTTTCTGGACTCTGTCCTCTTCCAGAAGCTGTAAGAATACATCTTGAAACAGTGCCACACTGTCGTCTTGATTACTGTAGCTAAAGAGTTAAGTCTTGAAATTAAGTTGTATAAGTCCCCTACACTTGTTCTTTTCTTTCAAAATTGTTTGACTATTCAAGGTGCTTTGCCTTCCTATCTATTCATTCAGCTTGTCAATACGTTTTTTTAAAAAAGAAAGAAAGCAAGTTTGCTAAGATTTTGCAAGTAAATTGGGGAGATTTGCCACTTTTCTGAGTACATTGGGAAGATTTTTTTCACTTTGATAATATTCAGTTTTCCATTCCATGAGCATGGTACATCTTTCTGTTCATTTAGGTCTTTAATTTCCTTAGGCAAGATTTTGTTGTTTACAATGCTCAGATATTGTACATATTGTACGTATTCCTAAATATTTTTATGTTTTGATGCTAATATAAATCAATTAAAATTTTTTTCATTTTCTCACTATTCATGGCTAATACTAACAAATACAATTGATTTTTTTGGTTATTGACTTTACAATACTGTGACCTTACTAAATTCACTGATTAATTTGTTCTGATACTTTTATTGTGGATTCCTTAGTGTTTTCTAAATAGACAGTCATTGCGCCTCTAAGTAAAGGCAAGTGTGCACCTTCCCTTGCAATCTGTATGCCTTTTTTTTTTTCCTTGCCACATGTTACTAGGTAGGACATTAAATATGACAATAAGGACATTAAGTACAATGCTGAGCAAAAGTGGTGGGATTAGACACCCTTGTCTTGTTCCTGATTATAGGTAGAAACCATTCCATCTTAAACTGTAGCGATGTTAGCCATGGGTTTCTTGTAGATGCCCTTATTAGGTTAAGGGATTTCCTTTCTATTCCTGTTTTGCTGAAGTTTTAAAACTGTGTATGTTGATTTTTGTCAAATGTTTTCCTGCATCTATTCTGATGATCATGTACTTCTCCATTATTCCATTAATATTGTGAATTACAAGGACTGATTTTCAGATGCTAAGCCAATTTTGCATCCTGGGATTAAACCCCACTTGGCCCTGATAGATTATCCCATTTATATAGTGTTCAGTTTTATTTGCTAAAATTTGATAGATTATCCCATTTATATACTGTTCAGTTTTATTTGCTAAAATTTGTCAAGGTTTTTTTGGTATCTTTTCTTCATGAGTGATGGTTTGTCTCAAGTTGTCTTTTCTTATAAATGCATTTTGAGAGGGCAGCACTGGCCTGGGAAATGTGCTGGGACCTGTTTCCTTCTCATCTGTTTTGTGACTGGCATCACAACTACTGCTGCCGGCACTGTTACTGCCCCTACTATTGCTACCATTTTCCTTAAATGCTTGATAGAGCTCGTCTGCAAAGCCATTTAGCTTTGAAGTTTTCTTTAGGGGACTGTTTTGAATTACAAATTCAATTTAAAAAATGAATATAGAACTATTCAAGTTTTCTGTTTCTTCTTGGGTCATTTTTGATAATTTGTGTTTTTCAACAAATTTCATTTCATCTTGGGTTTCCCTGGTGGCTCAGAAGGTAAAGCATCTGCCTGCAGTGTGGGAGACCTGGGTTCGATCCCTGGGTCAAAGAGATCCCCTGGAGAAGGAAATGGCAACCCACTCCAGTACTCTTGTCTGGAAAATTCCATGGACGGAGGAGTCTGGTAGGCTTCAGTTCATGGGGTCGCAAAGAGTCAGTCATGACTGAGCAACGTCACTTTCGTTTCATCTTAGTTATGCCTGACGCTCTTTTTATTCCTCTCTGAGGAGCCAACGTCTCCATCTGCTATCATTTTTGTCCAGCCTGAAGAACTTCCTGTGCTGAGGAATATGTATACTGACTCCAGATTGGGAAAGGAGTCCATCAAGGCTGTCTATTGTCACCCTGCTTATTTAACTTCTATGCAGAGTACATCATGAGAAATGCTGGGCTGGAGGAAGCGCAAGCTGGAATCAAGACTGCCGGGAGAAATATCAATAACGTGAGACATGAAGATGACACCACACTAATGGCAGAAAGTGAAGAAGAACTAAAGAGCCTCTTGATGAAAGTGAAAGAGGAGCATGAAAAAATTGGCTAAAAACTCAACATTCGGAAAGCTAAGATCATGGCATCCGGTCCCATCACTTCATGACCGATAGATGGGGAAACAATGGAAACAGTCACAGACTTTATTTTGGGGGGCTTCAAAATCACTGCAGATGGTGACTGCAGCCTTGGAATTTAAAGACGCTTGCTCCTTGGAAGAAAAGCTATGACCAACCTAGACAACATATTAAAAAGCAGAGACATTACTTTGCTTTCAAAAGTCTGTCTAGTCAAAGCTGTGGTTTTTCCAGTAGTCATGTATGGATGTGAGAGTTGGACTATAAAGAAAGCTGAGTGCTGAAGAATTGATGCTTTTGAGCTGTGGTGTTGGAGAAGACTCTTGAGAGTCCCTTGGACTGCAAGGAGATCCAGCCAGTCCATCCTAAAGGAGATCAGTCCTGGGTATTCTTTGGAAGGACTGATGCTGAAGCTGAAGCTGCAATACTTTGACTGCCTGATGTGAAGAACTGACTCATTGGAAAAGACCCTGATGCTGGGAAAGATTGAAGGCAGGAGGAGAAGGGGACAACAGAGGATGAGACGGTTGGATGACTTCACTGACTCGATGGACATGAGTCTGAGCAAGCTCTGGGAGTTGGTGATGGACAGGGAGGCCTGGCATGCTGCAGTCCATGGGGTCACAGAGAGTCGGACACGACTGAGCGACTGAACTAAGTGTACTAAAGATGGATTCCCTCAGGTTTCTCTTATTTAGAGAAGTCTTCGTTTCTCCTGCATTTTGGAATGATACTTTCTTAGACTGACAGCTCTGTGTAACCGTTCTTTCTTCCAGCACTTTACTGTTCTGTTCCACTCCTCTTGCTTCCATTGTTTAGAATGAGAAGTTGTCTGTTAAGCAGTTGTCCTCTCGTGTGTGATGACTTTCTTGTTGCCCTGACTCTCAGCTTTGTGACTGTGGTGTGCCTTGGCCTGGCATGTTTCAGGCACCTACTGCTTAGTGTTTATTGAGCATCTTAAATCTGTAAGTGTATATTTTAATCAAATTTGGGGGAAATTTTGGCTCTTATATCCTCAAGATTTTTTTTTTCGTACCCTAGTCTCTTTTTTCCTTCTGTGACTGCAATTACGTGTATGTAAGACTGTCTTATGTCTTTGAAGCTCTATTCATTTTATAAATACATGTGTGTTCTGTGTTTGTTATATTTGGTGGTTTTGGTTGATTTGTGTTTATATTCACTCCTTCTCCCCTCTGTCTTCTCCATTATTTTGTTAATTCCATCAAGTGATTTTTAAAAAATTTCAGGTAGTATTTTCATCATTCTAAAATTTCTGCCTAATTCTTTTTATTATATCCACTTCTCTGTGAGATTTCCTATCTTTTGACTCCTTTATATCATTGATGATGCTTATAATCATTGCTTTAAAAATTCTTATCTGATAATACCACCATTTGGCTTATTTGGGATTCCTCTCCATTGACTTTTTCTCCTTACTAATGTTTCATTTTCCTGGTTTTTCATGTTCCTGCAATTTTAGATTCTGTCTTAGAAAGTTTGAATGTTAAATCCTGGAAACTCTAACTTCTGTCATGATTATTTTTCAATGAGTGTTGTTTCTTTTGTTTCGGTAGGCACTTATTTTAGTTGAACTGAAGCTGCATATTCTGTTTCTGGGTGGCAGTTGTGATTTTAATTCAGACCTTTTGTGTTCAGCTACACTTTTTAGTAGGTCCTGATCACGTGAGATTCAGAAACCAGCCAGAAATGTGGTGGGACAGAATTTGGGGATCTCTCTCTAGTCCCTTCTTTTTTCCAGGATTTCTGTTTCTCTCTAGGTTTATAATTTATCTGGGCTTATTAACCTTCTAGTTTTCTAAGCTACAAAGACCACTTTTTTTTTTTTTTTCCTACTGGTGCCTTTGCTATCCCTCATGTTACAGTACCCTAGCCTGGGTTAGATGCACTGAAAATATTCTTACAGCTCCTCTCTTCTCAGCATAGATCTCCCACCAGAGTTCACTCTTTAGTTGCTTTTGTGTGACATGCTTAGTTGCTCAGTTGTGTCTGACTCTTTGCAGCCTCATGGACTCCAGGCACCTCTGTCCATGGGACTCTCCAAGCAGGAATACTGGGGTGGGTAGTCATTGCTTTCCAGGAATGGAACCCTGGTCTCCTGCACTGCAGGCAGATGCTTTACCAGCTGAGCCACCGGAGAAACCCCTACAGTGCTTTTAGGTGGCCGCTTTTGGCATTACACTCAGAGCTCGTTTTGATTATCTCTAAGAGGATTGATCCAGAAGGACCTTACTCCACCACTACTGGAAGAAGTCAAGTTAATATTTTCATATTAATATGAATTTGTAAAGCACTTTATGTTTTAAAAATATTAACAATTTGTTATGCATCATCATGAAAGATAACTTTGTAAGTCTATTGTTTGGTTCAAACTTTTAATATTTCTGATATACAGAAATTTATTATTTTGATGTAATTAAATAAGTTTGTGATTTCTTCTCTTAAGTTTCGTTTAAAAATCCATTGTCATTCAAATACCAGATAAACATACACCTAGTTTTTTTCTTTTTTCAATGGTCCTAGTTTTTATGTTTAACTTTTTAATCTCTTTTGAGTTTATTTTTTTGTAGTTTATAGATTGATATTTTTCCCAAAGAGCAAGGTAATTTCCTAAACATAATATATGCAGCTGATCGTATTTTTAATAGTAGTCACAATGTTTCCAATATAGAAAATTAAATTTTAACTTTTTAATTTTCACCTTTAAATTTAAGGTGAAAATATATAGCATTAGCAAACTATCAAAATAGTGCTTGAAGTCTGGAAAAGAAAGTTTGAGTAGGAAAGATGAAACTTTGTTTTGTATGTTAATAGCAAGGCGTTAAACCACTGTCGCAACCTACTTGTTGTGCACCTGATGAAATCACTTAGTCAATCAGTCGCTCTCTTTCTCATGACCCCATACATGGCACTAAGAGCAGAATAACCAATCAAGCGTTAGCTGGCACAAAGTAATCATAATTGAAGTGCTGTACAAGTGTTAGCTGCTGCTGATGCTGATACTTAGGTGGTGATAAATGCAATAAAGGATAGAGGCATGGAGCTGCAGGGCAAACAGCCCTGCCTAGGAAAATAAGGGGAGGCTTCCTTGAGAGAGTGATGATTAAGTTGAGGCTTGCAAGAGGAGCAGAGTTAACTACCTAAAGTGTGGGAGATAGTCAGGGGGAATGTGGCAGTTAGCAAAGGCAGCAGTGAGTTTAAGGAACCTGCGGCAAGAAGAGCACGAGCGCTCTGAGGAACCTAAGGAGCTGGGAGCTAGGGGCAGCGTGGTACAGGGTAAAGTTGGAGGAGTGAATAGGGTCAAACTCTGCAGGCTGCGCTTACTGAGGGACTAATTTTTGTCCTAAGAGTAATGGGGAGTTGTGGAAAGATTTTAAGCAAGAGTGATCACATTTGCATTTCAAAAAGAGCAGGCTGATTATAGAGTGTGAAAACATTTCAGTGGAAGGCAACAATAAGTACAAGGAGACCAGTGAGATTATCGCAAAGATTCAAGTGAGGAAAGATGGTAGCTTGGCACCACACGAGGATGTATGAATGGATGGACAGTTGGGTGGATGGGTGCAAATGTAAACCTCAGTTGAGATGGTAGCACTACAGTCTTGTGTGTGCCTGTGTGCTAAGCCACTCAGTCGTGTTCAACTCTGCAACCCTGTGGACTGCAGCCTGCTGGGCTCTTCCCTCCAAGGGATTCTCCAGGCGAGAACACTGGAGTGGACTGCCGTGCCCTCCTCCAGGGGATCTTCCCAGCTCAGGGACTGAACCTTCGTCTCTGATGTTTGTCTGCATTGGCAGGCAGGCTCTTTACCCTGAGCACCACCTGGGAAGCCCACTGCAGTCTTAAGACAACTTAAGTTTGTTTCCCACTGTCCCTTTAAATTTCCTCAGTTGGATTGGTTCTCTTCCCCCTGGATGAAAAGTATGAGCAGACTTTGATTTTTCTGGTTTGTCTCGAATCACACAAACAGCCCCAGCTTACTAGTTGCAATAGTTAGCCGCAGATCATGGTCAAAGCTGTAGACCTGATTTAAATGTGAATCGTGTTCCCGGCCCAGTCAGGGCCTGCTGGGGGCACAAATGGCCTCTTCCCCTCTCCCCACTTTGCACTTCTCTTCCTTCCCCATATTGCACACTTGGGTTCTGACTCCTCCAGAGCGGGAGTGCCCAGAGGAAGGAGAGGAAAAAAGGGGAGCAGGAATGTTCGTACTGGACTGGCTGTCCCATGAGCTGGAAACCGCATTCTCTGGGCCTAGCAAGTGTCTTTTGTCTGCAGGCACTTCCTTTCAGGAGAGCTCTGGCTGGGTCTCTGGGTTTCACACTTGGCTCTCACGTCTGCAGTTCTTTGATGAGGGCAAATGCATCTCCATCTCAGCTGATTACTTCTTCCCTCCTCGGCCCCTGGGAACCTGGAGATAGGGAAGGAAAGCCTTCCTTTACTAAGGTCCGTTCATTCTTCCAAGTGGCCTTCTTGGGTGGGACCTGGATGACTCTATGTATTTGTGTGTGCTCTCCCGCGTGTGGCCCATGTGAGATTCACAGGAGATCCTCCGTGTTATATCCCTGCCGACTCTGAGAGTAAGCCAGCAGTCTTGCCAACACCCACTCTGCCCGCTGCCATTTTCGGTCAGCGGCTGAGCAGCTCATCTCCCGTCTGCACGATTTCTGTTCTCTGATACACAGGACCCTCCGTGGCAGGAGCGCCCCGGTAGAACACTTCTTCCCACAAGGCTTGAGATGTGGGTACACATTGTCCATCCTGCTTAAATGCTGGGCTTGGGGCTCTCTCAGACATAGCTAAAGCTTTTCATCCCAGATTTTCTCTCTTATTCCTCTATTTTCTGGACCTAGAACAGGAACATCTTGGGGCTTTTATTCTGCCTACCACTCCAATCGAACTCTTCAAATAATGAATTTGAAAGAATTATTTCTAGTCTAATCCCTTTGTTTCTCCCTTCAGTGTATGCTACTGTGAACAGAATATAGAGATATGGAGATGTACAGTCAGTTTGTTTTTTCCTTGCTTTTAAAAAATCAATTTACAGTAGTATTTTACTAAATTATTTTGTTTACCTTATATACAAAATTTCATATAAATTCACCACTGCCATTTTAGTTCAGTAGTAAACACCTAATCCATGAAGTGTTATAGAAAAAATTGTTTAAAATACTATCTTTGTTTTTTCTAATCCAGATTTGGACTTAAAACCACCACTAAAGTCAATTGGAAGCAATTTTTAACATCATTTTATGAACCTCAATATGAAGGTAGCAATAAAGCTCCCTTGACAAAAAGAAATAGGTATGTAAAAGAAAAAAAAAACCCTAAAGTTTGGTTACACATATCATAATATGCAAAAGATTAGAGAATATTTGAATTACTTTTTCTTCATTTATTGAATGACAAATTAGTCTTCATTGAATAATTACAGACTTTTACATAATAATGTATAGGTTAAGCTGTAAGGTAGGTATAATTATTATTCCAACTTCTAGATGGCAAAATGAGACATGAAGGGGGTCTTCACTACATCATAGCTTCGTGAGTCATGGAGGCAGAATCGGAGCCTAAACATCCTCAGTGCAGACATCCACCCCGCCAAGATCAGTCTCTGAGCATCAAGTACTCCTTGTGGAACTGGGTACAAGCGTGTGACTCCTACATGCTGTATGGAAAAGAGCAATGTGCGCTGACTTCCAGCCGCACTCTGCATGGCGCATCTACTGTGGATTATTTGCCTTGAGTGCCATTATTTTCATTTTCATTCTAATGTCTGTTATACCTTGAGATGTACATTATCACATAAATTGTGGTAGGGGCCCCAAAACATAAAAACCACTTAATAATATGACATTTTAGCGTTTAGACTCTCACTCCAGGAACTATTTTGTTTGTGTTGATGTGCACCCTGTATTGATTGCCCGATATGAATCTTAAGGAAAAAAAAAAAAAAAACAGCCTTTATAACTTCAGCACATTCATTGAAAGCACTACGCTCTATTGTAAAGTGAAATATACCACAGGGTTAATTCCCATTTCACTAGCTCCAGTCCCTGTCTCAGGGTTTATGAATATTTAATGAACTGCCCTGGTCACCAGCCTTCCAGGTATTCAGAGCCCCTCGCCGCGTGCCACGCCTCCCCCCGCCCCGCCCCGCCCCGGCCATACAAGCAGTGCTGTGAGTTCGTTTCTTAAGTGAAGTTACTTCTGTTTCTTTATAGTTTTCTTGTCCCACAGCACCTAGTTCAGGACTGTACAAATTAGCCTCTGAACTTTATTTACTTTAAAAAAGTGGTTCTCAACCGGGCACCGCCTTGGCCCCCCAGGAGACGTTTTGCCACGTCATGGGACATGTTTGGTTGTCCCAGCTGGGGCAGGGGTGCTACCACTCTCCACTGGATGCAGCCCGGAGATGCTGCTAAACATCCCTCAGTGCACAGCATGGGACCTCCACCCCCTCTCCCCTCCTACCCCCGCAACAAAGAACTGTCTGGCCCCAGCGCCAGTGGTACTGTGGGATATAAAACTGATGCAAACATACCCATTCATGCCAGTGTTTGTGGTCTTCAGAAAAGCCAGGTTCCAAGTCACACGAAGAACGCAGACCCAGCATTTCTGCTACCTCCTATGTTCCGTAAAAGTGGTGGCAGGGGTGTGTGTATATTCTCGTACAACTGGAAAAAGCTAAGACAGCTGTACAGATGCAGCAGTGAGCACCCCTAAATGATCTGAGAGATGTTCAGAGCCAGTCTGGTCCGCCACCATTCTTTATTTCGTGGGACATGTCAAACCATCTAATTGAACCCTGAAAAGGGAGGCTGGCAAGTGTACATTGCCAGGAGGTTCTTCAGCCTCCCTTGTGATCAGAATCCCCAGTGAAGCTGGCTCTGAGATCCCCGGTGGGTGATCAAACGTACATGCAGGCTGCTGGCCCTGATCTCAGGGGATGAAAGCAAGAGGCAAGTAAGGGAGACGGGCCTGATGACAGAGGTGGTCATGGCAGTCATGCCACTGTCAACGGTGAGGGGCAGCTTGTGAAGGTCGACGTCCTCACTGTCCCAAAATGAAATGTGTGTCCTCGGTGATGATGTGGGCGAGTGGGCTACAACATGCTGCCTCTACAAGGAGGTGCTGCTTTCAGCAGTGATCTCAACAGTGATCAGTTTGTTCTCAACCATGATCTCGGCGTCTTTCCCGGTCTTTTTTTGAGACCAAAGGCCTGAACTGGCTTGACGGCTGGCCACAACTATTCGGCAAGGGAAGGGGAGAGTGATGGGGCTGCAAGACTAATTGATGCCTGTGGGAACTGCGTGCAAGCTGGCTCCCTGATTAGGTACCACGTTGACTGAGTGACAGATGGGCCCACACGAGCATGTGACACTTTTTGGAAGAGGAGCCATCCAGAAATAGAGCGTTAGTATAGATGTTGTTAGGGTAATTTTATTTTCTTCTTCTTTTTTTTTTTTTTGCATTAACAAAGGGTCAAGAACATTACCTGATTCCTGTCTTTCTCTTAAATTTTGTAGCATCAACTTTAGAAATCAGGTTCATAAGGAAAACATTATCACGAAGTTATTTAGACATGAAGATCACTATACATCGTTGAAGAAAGCACTGCTGCTCATCAAGTCTGTAAGATTTTGAAACTCTGGTGAAAAACTCCCTGTTGCGAGGAAGGCTAACACTCAACAGGACCAATAAAAACTGTATACTCATTCATTTATCACTCAACAACTATTTTTGAGCTCCCATTATATGCTGTGGGCTTCTCAGGTGGCTCAGTGGTAAAGAATCTGCCTGCAATGCAGGAGATGCAGGTGTGATCCCTGGGTGGGCAAGATTCTCTGGAGAAGGAAATGACAACCCACTCTAGTATTATTGCCTGGGAAACCCCATGGACAGAAGAGCCTGGTGGGCTACAGTCCACGGGCTTGCAAGAGTTGGGCAGAACTTAGCGACTAAACCACCACCACCATTATATGTTGGCGCTTATTCTGAGTGCTTAGGGATGCAAAGCCTGACGTCATGAGCTGGGTCTAGTTGGGAAGATAGGGGCCGTAAAGCTTACTGCAGTGTAGTGAGATGAATGCCAGGGGCTGAGAACAACATGCGTCAAGACTGTTGAGGATGGAGTGACTCATCACCATTAGCTGTATAATTAAGGACCAACCTTGACCTGTCAAGCTTTCCTCCCATCCCCACCCTAGAGTTTATGGGTTCGTAACCAACTTGTAGCCCTGAACGGGAACATTTTCTTAGTCCCAAAATAGTCTGTTTAACTGCTTACCTGTCCTGCAAAGGGAGGCTTGTTCATGATTTTGCTTTAAACATTAGCTCCTGTCCCACTTTCACGTTCATTTTAGAAAGCAGCATTTGGATGCTTTTGGTTCAGAGCCATGTCTCACAAGTTAGTTATTTACTGAGCACATCCAATTACTGAATCTCTAGTAAATAACCAGGAGTGCACTGAACTACTTTGCCTCAGGCTCAAACACAGAAGAGTCCCCTGGCCTCCGTGACCAAGCCCGCCACCCAGGGACGTCTCCGCTGTGGGCTGGGCTCGGGGGAGGCTCCCAGGGCCTAGAGGAGGGCTCGTTGGTTCCGTTTTGCGCTCCGCTCTGGAGGCCGCAGCTGCACGCCTCTGTCTGTCTAGAATGCTTCCGCACAGTGTGGATTCCAAGCTCTGGGTTCTGCTTTGTCCAGAGGAGATGCTCTAGCTGGTGTGCCAGGCACAGTTTATCTTCATACCTACTGGCCTGTTCTCTGAGAACAGCCAGGAATAGGGAACCCATTCTACATGCCAGGCTCTGCCTCCAGTGATTTTTGTGGTGTCCACTCATGTTAGCCTCTCAACACCTCTGTCAGGCAGGCACTGTTGTTACCTTCACTCGATCCTGTTTGTTTCACCCTCATTTGCTGAGGAAAGGAGGCTGGGGGGTGAGTGCCCGGCCCGACGCTCCCCCTGCTAATGAGCGGTGGGGCTGAGATTGGAAGCAGCTGCCCCCCACCCCCCCAGCTGGCGCTCTCCCACCCTGCACTGAGCCGCCCGTCAGCACTTACCAGGCCGCTGCTTTAAGATAAACGAAGGCTCCCATGTGTTCACCCCCCTCAGCTTTATTAGTATATTGAAGAAGTAATTTAATTAAAAACGGTGAAATCTTCACCTCCGCTAATGCAGGGCTGTAATAATGCTTACTGAGCCAAATCTCAGTGACTTAACAGTCCCTGATGCACCTCTGGACAAATAGATTGATGAACGCACACAGAAGGTGGGGACTGAGTGTCTGCTCCGCGCCAGACTGAACCCACGGGTGAATAAGGCCAAGTCCCCACTGCCGTCGAGCTCACCCTCCGGAGTATCGCAGGAGAGCCACAGCCGTCACGTACCGGGAGCCACAGAGGCAGGGTTTCCAATGGGGATCCCCCCACCCCACGCCTGCCAATCATTTGCCTGGGTCTTGGCCACATTCTGGGGCCTGGTAGGAGAAGGAGAGCACAGGGAAAGAGCCAGCAGTGGGCACGGAATGGCATTTGGCCACAGAGGTCGGCCCTGGGAAGCAGGACCCACTGCTGCCGTAGAGAAGGATGCAGGATTGTTAGAAGACAGGCTTTCAGTCTGCTCCAAGTCACACACCCCACCGAGCCGTGTGTGCTGCCTGAGTATGCCTCTGCGCTCTTGCCAAGTGGACCCCCTCACTCCGCTGACGTGCGTTTAAGTCGGGCGCGGCTCATTTTCTAGAAACAGTTTGTGCCCTGCCTGCTCATGTGCTTCATTCACAGTGCGGTCATCTGCAGCTCGCATGATACTATGGGTAGAACGTCCCAAAGAACCTTCCAGAACTTATTAGGATTCATCATAGAATTGAGAAGGCCATTGGATACAGGGTCAGTATACAAAGATCAGTAATACTTCTATAAACTGCAATAAGCAATTGGAAAAAGAAGTTTTAAAATATTGTTGCTAATAATCCTTTAAAAAAGAAACCCCAAATACCTGGAAATATATCTGACCGAAAATGTGCAAATCCTCTGTGTTGAAGACTTGGCAGATTGCTTATACACATAGCCACCTGCTACAAACTCAGGGTGTATAGAAGGAAGACATGCTTCTCAGCTCATTCTCTGAGGCCGATGTTACCTTGATACCAAAGCCAGATGAAGAGATCACAAGAAAAACCACAGACCGATACCCTTCATGAATATAGTTGCAAGAATTCTCAAAAATATTAGCAAACCAAACCTAGCAACGTGTAAAAAGAATTAAATGCCATGGCCACACGAGGTTCATCTCAGGATGGCAAGGTTGGTTTAACTTCCAAAAGATCAATTATCATCACACACAATAGAAACAAAGGACAGATCTGCATGACCATAAATGCAGAAAAAAAATTGAAAAATTCAACACTCATTCACGATAACAACTTTCAACCAACTAGGAATAGAAAGGAAATTTCCTAACCTGATAAAGGGCCTTTATGATAAACCCAAAGCTAACAGCATAGTTGGGCTTCCCTGATGGCTGGTAAAGGCTTTGCTTGCCAATGCAAGAGGCAAAGATCTCAAAGGTAGGAAAGATCCTACCCAGGGATAGGTAGGAAGGAATTGGTGATAGGTAATAGGTGATAGATAGGAAGGATAGGTGAGAGGGAAATGGCAACCTACTCCAGCATTCTTGCCTGGGAAATCCCATGGACAGAGGAACCTGGCAGGCTATGGTCCATGGGGTTGCAAGAGTCCGTCACAATTTAGTGACTAAATAACAGCACAGTTAATGACAAAAGACTGAATACTTCCCCCAAATCAGGCTGCTGCTGCTAAGTTGCTTAGTTGTGTCTGACTGTGCGACCCCATAGACGGCAGCCCACCAGAGTCCCCCATCCCTGGGGTTCTCCAGGCAAGAACACTGGAGTGGGTTGCCATTTCCTTCTCCAATGAATGGAAGTGAAAAGTGGAAGTGAAGTTGCTCAGTCATGTCCAACTCTTCGCAACCCCATGGACTGCAGCCCACCAGGCTCCTCCATCCATGGGATTTTCCAGGCAAGAGTACTGGAGTGGGTTGCCATTACCTTCTCTGCCCGAAATCAGGAAAAACACAATGTCAGCTCTAGCTACTTCTTTCCAACATTATACTGAAGTTCTAGATGATGTAATCAGGAAAGAAAAGAAATAAAAGGCATATACATTGGGAAGAAAAAAGTAAGACTGTCTTTAATCACGGACCACTTGGTCTTGTAATAGGAAATTCTAAGGAATGCACTCACACACAAACTGCTAGAACTAATAAATGAATTCATCAAGGTTATAGGATACAAGCTCCATGGACAAAAATCGGTTGTATTTCCATGAATTAGCAATGCACAGTCTGAAAAAAAACTTCAGTAAGCAATTCCATTCACACAGCATGAAAAGAATAAAAACCATAGAAGTACATTTAACAAAAGAAGGCCAGGTTTGTGTACTGAAAATTATAAAACACGGTAAAAAGTAAAAGAAGATGTAAATAAGTGAAGAGACATTTAATATTCATGGATTAGAACACTCAGTATTATTAAGGTGGCAATTCTCCCCCAGATTGATCTGTAGATTCAATGAAAGCCCATCAAAATTCCAGCTGGCTTTTTTTTTTTTTTTTTTGCAGAAATTGTAAATCTGATCTTAAAATTCATTTGGAAATGCAAAGGTTGCAGAATAGCTAAAACAATTTTGGAAACAAAGAGTGACGTTAGAGTACCTAAACTTCCAGATTTTGAATCACAGGAAAAAGTTAGAGTAATAAAGACAGGGTGGTACAGGCATGGGATAGACATTGATCAATAGAACATAATTGAGGGTATGGAAATAACCCCTCACATTGATGGTCAATTAGTTTTCAACCAATTCAGCAGGTGAAAGAATAATCTTTTCAACAAATGGTGCTGAGACAAGTGGGTATGGCAACAAAAGTCATATAGTCAAAGCTACGGTTTTCCAGTAGTCAAGAACGGATGTGAGTGTTGGACCGTAAATAAAGCTGAGGACCAAAGAATTGATGTTTTCAAATTGTGGTGGTGGAGAAGACCTCTTGAGAGTCCCTTGGACTGCATGGAGATCAAACCCGTCGATCCTAAAGGAAATCAACCCTGAGTACTCATTGGAAGGACTGATAACTAAAGCTGAAGCTCCAGTACTTTGGCTCCCTGATGTGAAGAGCCAACTCTTGGAAAACACCCTGATGATGGGAAAGATTGAGGGCAGGAGGATAAGGGGTTGACAGAAGATGAGACAGTTGGATGACATCACCGACTCAACGGGTGTGAGTTTGAGCAAACTCTGGGAGATAGTGAAGGACAGAGAAGACTGGAGTGCTGCAGTCCATGGGGTCACAAAGATTCTGTCATGACTTAGTGACTGAACAATGCAAAAAGATGAAGTTAGACCTTTTCTTTACATTATATACCAAAATTAACTTAAAACGGACCATAAACCTAAATATAAGAGCTAAAACAGTAAAAGTCTTAGAAGACATATGTGTAATTCTTTGTGACCTTGTGTTAGGCAAAGATTTTTTTAGATGTGATACTAAAAGCATGATCCACAAAACAACAAAATGTATAAATTGGACTTATTTAGAATCAAAAGCTTTTGTTGTTCAGAAGATACCATTAAGGAGGTGTAAAGACCACAAACTGGGAGAAAACGTATGCAAATTCTATATCTGGTAAAGGACTTATATCTAGAATATGTGAGAACTCTTAGAACTCAATAAGAAGACTACCCAAATTTAAAACGGACAAGACTTTAATAGACATTTCACCAAAGAAGATATAGGGATACCCAGTTGACACTGGAAGTGGAGCTCTACATTGTTAGTCATCAGGGAAATGCAAATCAATAGGACAATGAGATACCACCTCACACCCCCTGGAGTGGCTACTGTCAGCAAGACAGATGGCAGTAAGTGCTGGTGATGCTGTGGCGATGGCACTTACACACCCCCGCTGGGGTCATACAATGGTACGACTGCTACAGAAAACAACAGAGCCATGTCCTAACAATTTAAAACAGATTTACTACATAACCCAGGAATTCCACTCCTAGATATGTCTGCCCAAGAGAAATAAAAACATGTCCACACAAAGGCTTGTGTGCAAGAGTCCACAGTAACATTATTCCTCATTTCCAAACTGGAAACAGTCCATATGTTCATCAACTTATGATAATACAAAACGTGCCGTATCATACAATGGAATAGTATTAACCGGAATAAAAAGAACAAAATACCGATCCATGCAACATCATGGATGAGCCTCACAAATGTTATACCTGTTGAAAGAAGGCAGATGGAAGGTGCATACAGATAAAATGTTGTACAAGTCTATTTACATGAAATATCCAGAAAAAAAGCAAATATGTATAGGGATAGAAACGAGATTAGTCCCTTAGGATAGGGTAGAAATGGAGTGACAGCAAATGGGCACAAGGTTTCTTTGGGGTGATGGAAATACTCGAATTAGTGATAATGATTGATTTTAGAACTTACACCCCAAAAAGATGTGCTTTTCGTTACAGGGGACTGGAATGCAAAAGTAGGAAGTCAGGAAACAAAACGCCTGGAGTAACAGGCAAATTTGGCCTTGGAATACGGAATGAAGCAGGGCAAAGGCTAACAGAGTTTTGCCAAGAGAACGCACTGGTCATAGCAAACACCCTCTTCCAACAACACAAGAGAAGACTCTACACATGGACATCACCAGATGTTCAACACCGAAATCAGATTGATTATATTCTTCGCAGCCAAAGATGGAGAAGCTCTATACAGTCAGCAAAAACAAGACCAGGAGCTGACTGTGGCTCAGATCATGAACTCCTTATTACCAAATTCAGACTCAAATTGAAGAAAGTAGGGAAAACCACTAGACCATTCAGGTGTGACCTAAATCAAATCCCTTATGATTATACAGTGGAAGTGAGAAATAGATTCAAGGGACTAGATCTGATAAATAGAGTGCCTGATGAACTATGGACGGAGGTTCGTGACATTGTACAGAAGACAGGGATCAAGACCATCCCCATGGAAAAGAAATGCAAAAAAGCAAAACAGCTGTCTGGGGAGGCCTTTCAAATAGCTATGAAAAGAAGAGAAGTGAAAAGCAAAGGAGAAAAGGAAAGATATAAGCATCTGAATGCAGAGTTCCAAAGAAGAGCAAGAAGAGATAAGAAAGCCTTCCTCAGCGATCAGTGCAAAGAAACAACAGAATGGCAAAGACTAAAGATCTCTTCAAGAAAAATTAGAGATACCAAGGGAACATTTTGTGCAAAGATGGGCTCAATAAAGAACAGAAATGGTATGGACCTAACAGAAGCAGAAAATATTAAGAAGAGGTGGCAAGAATACACATAAGAACTGTACAAAAAAGATCATCACGACCCAGATAATCATGATGGTGTGATCACTCACCTAGAGCCAGACATCCTGCAATGTGAAATCAAGTGGGCCTTAGAAAGCATCACTACGAACAAAGCTAGTGATGGAATTCCAGTAGAGCTATTTCAAATCCTAAAAGATGATGCTGTGAAAGTGCTGCACTCAATATGCAAGCAAATTTGGAAAACTCAGCAGTGGCCACAGGACTGGAAAAGGTCAGTTTTCATTCCAATTGCAAAGAGAGGCAATACCAAAGAATGCTCAAACTACCACACAATTGCACTCATCTCACATGCTAGTAAAGTAATGATCAAAATTCTTGAAGCCAGACTTCACCAGTATGTGAACCGTGAACTTCCAGATGTTCAAGCTGGTTTTAGAAAAGGCAGAAGAACCAGAGATCAAATTGCCAACATCTGCTGGATCATCGAAAGAGGAAGAGAGTTCCAGAAAAACATCTATTTCTGCTTTATTGACTATGCCAAAGGCTTTGACTGTGGATCACAATAAATTGCGGAATATTCTGAAAGAGATGGGAATACCAGACCACCTGACCTGCCTCTTGAGAAACCTCTATGCAGGTCAGGAAGCAACAGTTAGAACTGGACATTGAACAACAGACTGGTTCCAAAAAGGAAAAGGAGTACATCAAGGCTGTATATTGTCACCCTGCTTATTTAACTTATATGCAGAGTACATCATGAGAAACGCTGGACTGGAAGAAGCACAAGCTGGAATCAAGATTGCCGGGAGAAATATCAATAACCCCAGATATGCAGATGACACCACCCTTATGGCAGAAAGTGAAGAGGAACTAAAAAGCCTCTTGATGAAAGTGAAAGTGAAAAAGTTGGCTTAAAGCTCAACATTCAGAAAACGAAGATCATGGCATCCGGTCCCATCACTTCATGGGAAATAGATGGGGAAACAGGGGAAACGGGTCAGACTTTATTTTTGGGGGCTCCAAAATCACTGCAGATGGTGATTGCAGCCATGAAATTAAAAGACACTTACTCCTTGGAAGGAAAGTTATGACCAACCTAGATAACATATTCAAAAGCAGAGACATTACTTTGCCAACAGAGGTCCGTCTAGTCAAATCTATGGTTTTTCCAGTGGTCATATGGATGTGGGAGTTGGACTGTGAAGAAAGCTGTGTGCCAAAGAATTGATGCTTTTGAGCTGTGGTGTTGGAGAAGACTCTTTAGAGTCCCTTGGACTGCAAGGAGATCCAACCAGTCCATTCTGAAGGAGATCAGTCCTGGGTGTTCTTTGAAAGGACTGATGCTAAAGCTGAAAGTCCAGTACTTTGGCCACCTCATGCGAAGAGTTGACTCATTGGAAAAGACTGTGATGCTGGGAGGGATTGGGGGCAGGAGGAGAAGGGGACGACAGAGGATGAGATGGCTGGATGGCGTCATCGACTCGATGGACACGAGTTTGAGTGAACTCCAGCAGCTGGTGATGGACAGGGAGGCCTGGAGTGCTGCGATTCATGGGGTCACAAAGAGTGGGACACGACTGAGCGACTGAACTGAACTGAATGGCTGATTATTGAAAATCATAAATATTAGTTGTCGACGACTCCTACTTGGACATTAAAGAATGGTCACTCCCCCACCAAAAAGTACCCTGAACATACCCTCTAAATTACTTAATTTTCTCCAAGGAAACCTGTCCTTTTCACGTTTTGGACCCTGAATCTGTTGTAGTTGGCGTTCATGCAGTGTGGCATCACTTAAAGTCTTTGGTCAGATTGATATTCACAATCTCTTTGTGAAGAGATGGGGTCCTTTATTTCCCCTGCCTTTCCAGTAAATAGTTTCTCTCAATTTTGATAGTCAATTTTCTTATTGATAATTTTTTATTCTGGGAGAAGAAGTTTGCCTCCCAGTATTTTGCTCATGTTTTCTTTATGGTGCGTGGCTGAAATTTTTCTCGCTAAGTAATTGTCCATTTACGTAATTGACGAGGTTGGTGGTAGTGCAAACAAGCATAATTAATATTCTTAGTAAATTGGCAAGTTGCAATTGAATTTCCAGGAAATCCTATGCCCAGTGTGGCTGAGCTGCAGGGTCCTCAGGTGGGTTAGGGCAGGAAAAGCTGTTTGGCTTCTGAGACCACCAGCATTCAGCCTGTCCTGGGGAGAGGGTCAGCCTCTTTCTTGCCACATCCTGACAAAGAACATCGTAGCAAGGGCACTGGCAAAGTTCTAGATCCCCTCCCCTGACTGCTCTTGGCACGTGGGTTATACAGTGAACATCAGCTGAGGTTTTCGTATTTCAAATCACAATTCTATTTGGCCCCAAATCTTGATTTATTAAGTGCTGCCCAATACATGTCATGCTTTTTTCTTCCCTTTTTTCCTTGTTTTAAAAACATTCCCTTATAATATTTTCATGCTCAGAAACCTGACGGACAGATAACAGGGCAAGAACTGCAACGCGTCCTAAATTGCGTGGTTGTAAACATAAGTGATTCAGAATTCAAAGAACTAATGCGAATACTTGACCCTGGGTGCACCGGGTGTGTCAACATCAGCAAGTTTATTGAGCTAATTGAAGAGAACCCTAAGGTGAGTTTTGCCACAACTTCACGTTTCTTTTTTCTGTTTATGGTAGGAAACGTAAGTGTTGTTAGTGAAATAAGAGATGCAGGTGGAATATGGTTTAAATAGCTGAATGCACATTTTCCACCGGAGTTAATTTTAAGTAAGAGTTGTGTTTAAAAGCTGTTTGATTTTAACTTTTAGTTTCTAAACCTGGATTTGACCCCTGGGTTGGGAAGATCCCCTGAAGAAGGGAAAGGCTACCCATGCCAGTATTCTGGCCTGGAGAATTCCGTGGGCTACAGTCCATGGGGTCGCAAAGAGTCAGATACAACTGAGCAACTTTTGCTTTTCTAAATCTCACTGAAGGACGAACGTTGACATTTGCCAAAACTTTCCTTGAATGGCAGCACTTGATACACCAGATATAACTCCTTTTCACAGCATTTCAGTAGCACTGCTAGAACCTGCCTGCCCATGCAGGAGACGTAAGAGATGCGGTTTCGATCCCTGGGTCGGGAAGATCCCCTGGAGGAGGGCATGGCAACCCACTCCAGTATTCTTGCCTGGAGAATCCCATGGACAGAGCAGCCTGGGGGACCACAGTCCATGGGGTCACAAAGAGTCAGACTTGACTGAAGCGACTTAGCACGACTTAGCATTTGAAATAAGACAAAACAACTGCTTGTTGCCTCTAATGGCAAACACTTAGGGTATTTAGTTCTTTTGGTTGAAAGTTGATAGTTTTGTAATTATTAATCCTTATATAACTTTAATAGCTATTTAGCATTTTAAAATTTTAAGAACTTTGAAAAAATCGGATTAGTTTCAGATAATGCATGCCATGGACATTAGCAGAGTCTCATTGAAATGTTTGTTGAAGATTTCTTTTTACCAGGTACAGGTTAGCTTTTAGTTTAAATTTTATGGTTTGTGTACATTCATGGTAGGTTCCTTCAATTGTGTCCGACTCTTTGGGAGCCCATGGACTCCTGTTACCACTAGCCTCCTCTGTCCATGGGATTCTCCAGGCAGGCATATAAACAGATGGATTAGAAACACTGGAACACGAGATGTGCAAATAGAAGAAAATTAAGATCACCGCTAATTCTCACATGGAGGAATTGTATGACGTTTTTACTCACTCTTGCATGTTCTTCCAAACCTTTATACCTTTATACACACACATACTAGTTTTTGCAGCTTTATTGAGGTATAATTGATATATAAAAGTACACAATTTAACATACAGTATGCAATTTGATGAGCTGGATATATGCATATATATTTTTTTCATATATGATATCTATTTTATTTTAAAATGAGATATGTAATTAGTGACTTTTAAATTTATCATCAGTTAACATATTGTTAACCCTTAGTGTCAGTAAAAATTCTGCCATGTAATATTAAAAGATACAGAGTAGTCCCCATTGTTATAATCTGGGTGTTCATTATTTAATTTCTAGGTGATGGATTTTTTTTTTATTTTTACTTTATTTTACTTTACAATACTGTATTCGTTTTGCCATACATTGACATGAATCCACCACGGGTGTACAGGCATTCCCAAACATGAACCCCCCCCCCACCTCCCTTCCCATAACATCTCTCTGGGTCAGGTGATGGATTTTTTTCATGCTTGTTGTACTTTTTAAAATAAACACAAGTTGAATGTAGTTATCCTCATTTCCAGATAGGAGCTGGTGGGCTCAAGGTCTAAACTATTGGCTAGTCAGGGACAAAACTGACAGCCCAAAGTCCGTCTGCCTCCTAAGCCTCCACTGCCTTTATGAGTGATTTGTATTTATACACATTTTCTGTTTCCCAATCAGCTGCACAAAATACCTGCCTGTAAGGACACCAAGATGCCTCTCTTCCTGGCTTGGGATTCAGTAAGTAACGCTTTCCCATGTGGCCCCAGGGTGCTACCTCCCACCCCAGGTTACAAACATGCAATTTGGTAAATATGATTTCCCCCCCCCCCCGGTAGGTGGAAGAAATTATTCATGACTCGATTGCTAAGAATCCATCAGCTTTCTGTAATATGCTGCGGTCATATGACATCGGAGACACAGGACTCATTGGGCGAAATAATTTCAAGAAAATCATGCGTGTATTCTGCCCATTTTTAACAACTGAACATTTAGTAAAGTAAGTTTTCAGGTAACAGAATTAGTTCATGTCACATCTTCCTTAAAGTCTGTTTGATAATTCTAAATCTTTTTCTACGTGTTTTCTGCTGTGTTAGTAGGTAGTACTGATAATAGCTTCTAGTTATTGAGCCTGTACTAAGCCTTGAACGTTGGTTGAGAACCTGGCATATATACTATATGACTGAGTCCTTGCCACAAGTGTGTAGGGCTGCATTACAACTCCTTTTCCTGAATAAGGAGACGGAGGCCTGAGGACGTTCAGCGAGTCCTTGGAGACACACGGGAGTGAGCCATGGAGCCTGGGTCCCATCCTGCTTGCCATGACCCCTGTGGTCTGAATCTTCAGGCTGTTTTACCTCCCAGGGTGTCTGGCTGTGACCAACCAGCCCATAAATGGTAGCCTGATTTATAGTTTATATATATAATTTATAGTTCGTTTTCATTTAAAACTTACTTTGTGGTAGCTGAGCCGAAGTTGGAGGGGACAGGGATATTAGAGAAAGAAGAGAAGGGTGTCCTGAAGATTCCATGGGTCCTGCCTGGTGTCTGTTCCACCCTCCAGGTGGAAGGGCTTGCCCCCTGTGGCATTCCCTCACTACAGATGACCTTGACAACTAGCAGGCTGGAGTGGGACTCAGGCGGGATGGCGCCTGCCACAGGCTGCCCTCAGAAACAGGTGGCCAGTGCTCCCCAGGGTGTGGGCAGTAATCTGGGAGATTCCTGTAGATGGAAATTCAGAGGCATCACAAGGATGCTCTTTCAGTCCTTCCAAATGGAATGTTAAACATCTTATTTTTTTCTTTACTTATTTTTTTTTACTTTGCTTCATATTACATTGGTTTAAAGTGACCCAGTTGTTGGCCTCTCTTTCTATGAACACTCATAGCCCATTTTCCCCATGGCTTATAAGAAGTGGGGGCAAGGCTTTCCCCGTAAGGAGGGGCTTTCGAGAGCTTGGTGTGCTGGGCCAGCTGTTTGCATCCATCCAGTTCACAGAACTCTTGCAGGAAGATCAGTTTGCTTGGGGCAGGGGGAAGAAACCAAACAAAGGGGAGAAGCAGGTGACAGCAAGCCCAGAGGCGGCTCTGGAGGAGCTCAGGGAGGGGTGAGGGCTGGGCTGGGCCTCGGACGGACGCGGAGGCCGCGGGGATATCCGTGTCTGCAGGGCTTGCTTGTGACTGTGCTGAGTGCTCAGACCCAGGGGAGAGGGAGAGAGAGGGAGGAGCCCAGGGCTGGCCGGGCAGCTCAGCTGTCCTTCCACTTGGTCTATCACTCAGTGAGTGTTGCATGAGTCTCCTGCATCTGGCCATCCTGTTATATCAGTAAAAAAAAAAAAGTGAAGTCGCTCGGTTGTGTCCAACTCTTTGGGACTCCATGGACTATAGCCCACCCGGCTCCTCCATCCATGGGATTTTGCAGGCAAGAGTACTGGAGTGGGTTGCCATTTCCTTCTCCAGGGGATCTTCCCGACCCGGGGATTGAACCCAGGTCTCCTGCATTGCAGGCAGATGCTTTACCATCTGAGCCACCAGAGAAGCTCCTATTATATCAGTCAGTTCAGTTCAATTCAGTTGCTCAGTTGTGTCTGACTCTTTGTGACCCCATGAACTGCAGCACGCCAGGCCTCCCTGTCCATCACCAATTCCCAGAGTCCACCCAAACCCATGTCCATTGTGTCAGTGATGCCATCCAACCATCTCATCCTCTGTTGTCCCCTTCTCCTCCTGCCCTCAATTTTCCCAGCATCAGGGTCTTTTCCAATGAGTCAGCTCTCTGCATCAGATGGCCAAAGTATTGGAGTTTCAGCTTTAACATCAGTCCTTCCAAAGAACACTCAGGACTGATCTCCTTTAGGATGGACTGGTTGGATCTCTTTGCAGTCCAAGGGACTCTCAAGAGTCTTCTCCAACACCACAGTTCAAAAGCATCAATTCTTCTGCCCTCAGCTTTCTTTAATAGGTTTACAGAAAGGCCTTCATTTACTGGCGGTGGGGAGGGGGGGTGTGGGGGTGTCTAACGTGGGGGAAAGAGATGCAGAAGTGCCCAGTGTGGCGTGCGAGCACCAGAGTACCATGTAGGCACAGTTCTGGAAGCCCGGAGGGTGGGGCCAGGGCACAGAAGGCGAGCAGCTTCCCAGGGATGTGAGGCTGGAACCCGGAGAAGAAAGGGAAGAGCCTTGCAGGACGTGGGGCAGCAGGGGATGCTCCCACGGGACAACTGGGCGGGATATGTGCGGAGAGCGGCAGGGGCCCGCGGCACGGGGCGGGAAGGGCAGGCGAGAAGGACGGGCACCCCCCCACCAGGGGACCGGAGTCATCCAGTGGGCAGGGTCCTCCACAGGGTCTGAGAGCCGCCAGGACGGAGGGCTCTGAAAATGCCCCTGCCCCCGCCCGCGGGCCGGCAGGGCGCGGGCACACCGAGTCCCTGTCGCCTCTGCCATGCGGCCCACAGCCGAGAAGCAGAGCTGAGGGCCAACCGGAGGCCGCGAGAGGGTCTAGAGGGGGCGAGGGGCCACGCCCGGTCTGTGCTCTGTAAACACAGCTCTGGCTCCAGGGAGGGGGACGGATGGGTGTAATGGGGGAAAGGGGAAGGAAGGGGCCGGAAGGAGGAGGGGCAGAGGACCGTGGGGCCGGCTGCTGCGGGGTGGTCTGCGCAGCAGAGGAACCGCCTGCTGACTTTGGACAGGGAGGCTGACGGCCAAGAGCGCAGCGGTCTCCGGGGATGCCCGGGGCTGCTCCAGCCGCCAGGTGGGAGAGACAGGGCCGCTGAGAGAGAAGACGGGGTGAAAGCGCCAGAAAAAGGGCTGCAGGAAGATGTGGGGTTCAGAGGGGAGTCTGGGCCGGGACGAGACCCTGGGGTCCTCACACGACCGCTTGCTCGTTTGTTTGTTCGACAAGCGTTTGTCTGGGGTTGACGGTGGACTGGCTGGCTGAGGTGAGCAGGCCTCGGGCAGGACCTGAGGGCACCACCAGGCAACCAGGGCCCTGGCTGGTCCCGCAGCAGAGGAAGCCGAGAAGGTCAGGGCAGGGGTGCCTGAGGCTAAGGGGGCAGGGGCCCAGCGAGGTCAGAGGTCACAGAGGAAGCAAGTGGGGTGAGCAGTTGGGTGGGGGAAGACCCAGCAGGTCCTCAGGATGTGTGTGGTGCAGAGAGGCCAGGGTCAGGAAGGGAGTCCCCTGGCTTCACAGACAGGCTCTGGCAGGCCTGTGGGCTGGGAAAAGCCGAAGACTGCAGCCAGCATCTGCGGAGGAAAAGCAGATGGAGCCAGGGTGGGAAGAAGGATTATGGGGGTGCTGACCTAGGAGTCCCCCCCTCCAGACTTCTCAGTGCAGGGGGAGGCGAGATCGCCAGCTGAGTGGGCAGGTCGCAGGTGGAATGGGAGGCTTGGGAGTTAAACGTTTGCAGCAGCTTCCAAGGGCCAACAGAGGGGAACCTCTTGAAGTCTCCGTTTACTTGTCCCTAAAAAGAAGATGACGCCCAGTGGCGTTCATGTTCTACCTGAGTACACTTTATTTTTTTTATATCAACTCCTCTTTTTCTGAAGTATATTAATTTTTTTTAAAAGCCTTTTCTTATACGTAAAAACATCATCACTCGCTGTAAAGAGATTATGCTAAGTCTGCCTTTCATGAAAACAGTATGATTAAATCCTAATGAAATGTCTCTATCTGCCAAAGGCTCTGAGCAGAAGGCTTGCTATTGCTTTGTTAAAATGTAGGTTAATAAATAGAAAAAAATATGAGTTATGTTCGATACCACTTAAAGTAAAAGAAATGGGAATTTGCAAACAAGTGGAAAGACAGAGCAGGAAGGAGAAGGTGGTCCGCGCATGTGTGCTGGTGGGTGTGTAAATGAAAAAGCCTCTCTGGAAAGCAGTTTGGTGTAACAAGGGGCTTCCCTAGTGGCCCAGATGGTGAAGAATCTGTCTGCAATATGGGAGACCTGGGTTTGATCCCTGGGTGGGAAAGATCCCTGGAGAAGGGAATGGCTGCCCATTGCAGAATTCTTACTTGGAGAATCCCATGGACAGAGGAGCCTGGCAGGCCCCAGTCTATGGGGTTGCAAAAAGTTAGACATGACTGAGTGACTAACACTTTCACTTTTTTCACTTTGGTGTGAAAAGGACCATCCCCTGCCCACTTTGTCCCTGTGGTTCTTCTAGGAATACGTACCATGAATACATGTGGAGGTTCAGGGTGTGTTTGGAATACCACTGGCTGACCTGCCAGGGGTGTTGGGTTGGGGTAGGGTGGGCAGGAAATGAGGATGAACCCAAGCTTCTGGCTGAAGCACCTGGGGACTCAGGGTTGTCATCTGAGCTGGGGGAGGCTGAGGGGGACGGTTTCCGGGAGTAGAAATCAGAAGTTTCATTTTAGACACGTTAACTTGGAAAGGAGATTGGTGGACGTCTCACCACCCAGAGTGGCAGGTCACGCCATTCGCCTCCTCCGCCTTCCCCGACCCCACCTCCCAGGTGCTCCCCACCTGTTGCCTGGCTCCACTTTTCCTGGCTCCTGTCATTTGTTCATGTTTATTACCTGTGCCACCCCACCAAGGATGTAAAATGTGGAGACTCTGTCTCTTCTGGCTGAAGCTCCAGTACCTAGGAGTGGAAGAGTGCCTGGCTCATGGACAGGGCATCTTAAATGTCAAGCGAGGAAATGAATGAATGAATGAATGAACTTTAGTGGGTTGATCATGCAATCACCTGGATTTTTGAGATGCAAGCCTTTCTATCTCTTCTCCATTATGTAACCAGTCTTTGTCTAAGCTACAAAGTGAATTTGCTCAATCGTGTCCGACTCTTTGCAACTCCGTGGACTATAGCCTACGAGGCTCCTCTGTCCATGGCATTTTCCAGGCAAGAGTACTGGAGTGGGTTTCCATTTCCTTCTCCAGGGGATCTTCCCAACCCAGGGACCGAACCCGGGTCTCCTGCATTGCAGGGGCAGATGCTTTACCATCTGAGCTACCAAGGAAACCCTACAGAGATGATCACATTAAAACCCTGCTTGAAGCACTTGGGTGTCCTCTTGCCATTAGGAAAACACCAGCTGCTTTAACAGAATGTGGCTTCCCAGCCCCTCAGGATCCTCAAGCCCCTCTGGAACTCGGGCTCTGTAGCCAGAAGGCCTGGGTTCAAATCCCAGCTCGGCCCTGAACAAGCTGTGAACTTGGGCAAGTGCTGAGCATAAGAGCTGTGGTGAGGATCAAATGAGGTGATAGACACAAAGCCTGCCACCCAGGGTCAAGCGCACATGGAGCTCTCATTTGCTGCGGCCATTCCCGCAGGTCCCAGCTCAGCGAGGCTGATGCTGAGCTCTCTGTTGTGTCCGGGTTTTCAGATGATCTGTTCCCTCCTTTCAGAACGAGCCTTCCCCAGCCTCTTGCAGCTCCATGAGGTGGGCTTGCTGTGCTTTGGGAGCATGGAAGTCTTAACCACTGGACCACCAGAGGAGTCTCAAACTAATCCATACTTACATAATACAATTGGAAGAAATCCATCAAGTGTGTATATCTCTGTGAACCCATCACAACCTGTCAACCCAGACTCTAAACTTTTTCATCGTCCTTAAAACTTCCTTGTGCCCTTTGCAGTGCCTCTCTTCCACCCACCTGGCACCATGTCACTGCAGATGACTTGGCATTTTCTAGGATTCTCTGTAAATGCAAGCGTACAAGATGCCAGGTTTTATTCACCAAGCGTAATGTCTGTGCGGCTCACTCGCGCTGTTCTGTGTATCCACAGTTGGTTCTTGTTCATTGCAGAGTAGACTTCTCTTTTGTGGTCTTCTCCAGCCTTGTGGATCCACTCGTCTATGGATGGGCATTTGGTTTGTTGCTAATTTTTCTCTTACAATGAAAGCTACAGGTATTATACCAGTCTTTGTGCAGACGTACGTTTTTATTTCTTCCAGCCAAGTGCCTATGGGTAGGATAGCTGGATCCTCTGATGAGTATACCTTCGGTTGCCCCACTGTCTTCCAAAGTGGGAGCGCCATCTCGCACTCCACCAGCCGTGGAGGAGACCTGTAGCCACTCACCTCCTTGCTGACACTTGGTAGGCTCCTTCTTATTTCAGCTGTTCTAATGGGCGTGTTCTAATTATTTTTAAAATTCAGACTCTGCAGTAAGTTTCAGGATATTGCTTCAGGAAGAATCCTTTACAAGAAACTTTTGGCATGCCTAGGAATTAATCGACCGCCCACTGTCTCTCCAGTTTCCGTGCCAAAGGGTCAACTGTTAAACGAACAACTTCAAAAAGAGGAGCAGCCGCTGCCAGACCTTTCTGAGAGGTAAAACAAAACAAAAGCACGTATTAAAACCACGGTGCCTACTGCAGGATATGTTAGTTGCTCAGTCGTGTCCAACTCTTTGCAACCCTGTGGACAGTAGCCCACTGGAGTACACCAGTCTCTTCTGTCCATGGAATTCTACTGCAAGGTAGACAGTAAATATTTGTTGACAAAAATGAGTATTTAAATATTTGGGGATTTAAATAAGAAAGATGGCAAATGATGAATGCAGTGATTAGAGTCAGGGCGTTTTAGAGCAAGCAGAGATCTTAGGACTACGCTACACTGACTTATTAATTCTAGGATTGAAAGCACTGAGACCTGAAGAGGAGGTCTGGGGACTGGCCTCACATTATTTGGGCTTCCCAGGTGGCGCTAGTGTGGTAAAGAACCCCCCTGCCAGTACAGGAGATGTAAGAGACATGGGTTCCATCCCTGGGTCAGGAAGATACCCTGGAGAAGGAAATGGCAACCCACTCCTATGGAATCCCATGCTCAGAGGAGCTGGCAGGCTACAGTCCATAGGGTCGCAAAGAGCTGGACACAAATGAAAGCCACTTTGCATGCTCAGGTTATTCACAGGCTGAGTGGACACCCTGGGGGAAGGACCCAGGACTTTCAGCTCCCAAAGAACTCAACTATTGCCTCCCTGCAGTCACACTTTTTGCCAGAGTTGTAGCTTCCTTACTGCTGTATAATATTTATTGCAAAATATACTCATAACACTGGTTAACATTTTCTAACATGAATGATAGAATTACTTAAATGATTGCCAAATTGAATCGTAACAGTAAAACGTACTTAGTAAATCCATTAAAAGTCAGACTGATGAATATTTTAGCCCTTCATTTTGAAAAATATAGGTTTAGCCTAATGAAAAGATATTATTTTAACTTGCTTGTTCTATAGCTTATAATAAATCCATGAGGAAAGATAAAATGTAGAACTAATTGGCCGACTTCACTTTGTCATATCCCCTTTAAAAAATTCTCAAGTGTAGAGCAATGGGAATATTTTAATGCTAAGGTGATGAAATTTGAATATCTGGGCACTTTAATAGTAGCTGCTTTATAGATGAGTAGAAAGATGGTATTTTAAGAGAAAGGTAAAAGATTCTATAAAGTGCTACGTCTGCCTCCCAAAAAAGCAGTGAAAGAAGTACTAGCAGTTTAGCATTTCATCAAACGTGGGCATTCCTGGAGAGCTCTTAGGGCTGGCAGAAGTAGTAGGTGAGGAGTCGAAGTCCATTCTCAGGACCATCTCATGGCTATCGAAACGAGGTCTAGGAGACTGCAGGAGGGCTGGAGAATAATTAGCCTTCAAAGACACATAGATTCTCACACTCAGACACAGAGCACACCACGTAAGATCTGTATTATATAGATTAAATCGATTTCACAAGTCAACTTGGATTAATTGTGGACATCCCTTCCTTCCCCTGGCTGTCTGATGATCTTTGATCTGGTGACCACAAAACAGCCTGTTTAACTTAAGGCTGTGTAGCAGGCTCTGACTTTGCATTTTCCCAGTTCACTAAAGTATCCTTTCTCAGCCGTGTCTTCCCACTCACACGCCAGATTCAGCCAGCTCAAAGCACAGCTGAAAACCTCAGGGCTGACACCAGCCCCTGCCCCAAAGCTCCCCACCCTGGCCTGCTGCCTTGTGCTGGGACCTCGGCCAGGGAGGGGAGCTTACCTGACACAGTGACACAGAGCTGCTGGCCTGGCTCTGAAGCTACGAGCCATGGGCGTGTAAGAAGTCCCTGAGTCCCTCCCTTGACCTCAACGTCTGTCTGCACGTTTGTGAAAAGGGGATGGAAAGCCCCTGTGTTGTCCTGGGTTGAACCATAAGCGGGTGAGTTCTGTAGCAGGGGTCCCCAACCTCCGGGACCTCATGCCTGGTGATCAGAGGTGGAGCTGATGTAATAACAATAGAAGTGAAGTGCACAATAAATGCAGTGAGCTTGAATCACCCCCAAAGCATCCGTCCCCCGTTCCATGGAAAAACTGTCTTCCACAAAACTGGTCTGCGGTGCTCAGAAAGGTTGGGGGCTGCTGGCCTATAGAAAGCGCGCTGCTGCAGCTGTGTGCCTGCTTGTGATTTTAGAGCCAAGCCCGCTGAGAGCCAGGGTGCCATGGCCAGGAACATGACGAAGGAGGAAGTCATTGAAAAGCTCAAAAGCTGCATACGGCAGCAGGACCCAGCACTCAGAAAGCGGTTTCTTGACTTCACCAGGGAGCCTGATGGCAAAATTAACACGCATGACTTCAAGAAGGTAGGAGAGTAAGGTTTCTCTGCGTTTCTGCGTTTCCTCCTTTCTGGAAGGAAGTTCAGTTGTCTTACTGTGCCGCTGCTGCTGAGTCGCTTCAGTCGTGTCCGACCCTGTGCGACCCCATAGACGGCAGCCCACCAGGCTCCGCCATCCCTGGGATTCTCCAGGCAAGAACGCTGGAGTGGGTTGCCATTTCCTTCTCTTACTGTGCTACCAGGCTCTGAAGGCACAAGCATTAAGTTTTTTTCAGCCAGGGTTTATTCCAGGGCAAAACGGATGCATTTCTAGGCATCTTCCGACAATGTAAAAGGATTCTTCTGGCCAAAAATATCCTTGGCAACTTTCTTCAGACTATGCTTCTGATGTGAATGCGGCTGGTTTTTGATAGTTAACCTTTCAAAACAAAGGGTTCACTGGTGCTTTCCTTGGCCATGCACTGAGGACCCGGCTCCGTGTGCGAGGTGGGGCAGTGGGGGAGGGGGGAGCGGGGCGAGGCCGCTCAGGGCCCCCCCAACCCTGCCAGCGAGGGCTTCCCGGGACGCTGTGATAACAGAGCTGTGGTTTGTGCCGCAAGAAAGTGGGGGGAAAAAAACTGGCAGTGAAAATGGGAAGCTCAGAGTGCTGATTTGCATGTGCTTATGGGAACTGGGGAGGTTCATGCCAGAAAGAGCTCACTTTGAAGGGTTCTGCACAGACTTCTCAGGAATGAATTTGCACGATTGCTTAAAATTCCTATTATGATCCCCCTGGTTCATCATCTGCAGCTATTTTAAAGGGAAACCTTGCCTCTAATACGTAGTAGTGTCCGTGTGGACACCTTCAGAAGAAGGCAGTGAAATATATTTCCAAGAAGAGAAGTAATCAGATTAGCAGCTGCAGTTTATCTAGTGCCTGCCCCCATGCCAGGTGCCTAAATGGGCTCTGTCCGAATCTCATTTCCAAGCCTCTCATCGGCAGCAGTGTGGAGGGTGGGTGGAGGAGGGGGCCGGCTGGTGTGGGGAGGGGGGAAGGGATTAGATGGCTGTGGAAACAGTCCAGACCTCCCCTTCCCCAAGCAAGAGACGCGGAAGTGGAGGATCTAGGTTTGTGAGCCTAAGGGGCCCAGCAAGGAGACATGGGGTAACAGGTAAGCGAGAGGACAGAGTCAAGGATGGTTCCACAAGTTCTGGCTTTGGGGGGGGGCGGGGACCAGGAACTGGGAGCCAGCCGTTGCCGACTGGCAAGAGCAGCTTCGGTGGGTAAATGGGCAGGAGTCATGGAACCCTCCGAGGGCCTGGTCCCAGGTTCCACCCTGAATCACCTGGCAAATGGGGCCTCTTTGTGTTTGACTCTGATTCTTTTTTTTTTTTTTTTAATTAAAGGTTCTTTATTTTTGTTCTGCTGGGTCTTCGCTGCTGCGCGGGCTTTTCTCTAGTTGCGGCAAGTAGCTGCTCTCTGTTGCGGGGCTTCACATTGTGGTGGCTTCTCTTGCTGTGGAGCTCAGGCTCTAGGCTGCGTGGACTCCAGCAGTTGCAGCTTGCAGGCTCCCGAGCTCAGGATCACTTGTGGCGCTCAGGCTTAGCTGCCGCGTGGCCATGGCGTGTAGGATCTTCCTGGACCAGGGATCCAACCTAGGTCCCCTACACTGGCAGGTGGGTTCTCAACCACCAGGCCTGCAGGAAAGTCCCTGGTTCATTTCTTTATTCTGCTGTTTATCTTCCTCCAGTAAAAACATATGCTCCAAAGGTAGACATTTTTATCTCTTTTGGACAGAGATGTATCCCAGTACTTGGCACGCAGTAGGGCCCAGAGGACATTTGCTGGATGAACAGGTGAACCTGAAGAGTTAACTAGAATCCCCAGGGGAGCCTGAAGGGCCACCACCTGCGGAGTGAGGCAAGCAGCCACTTCAGAAGCCAGTTGGGGTTCCTAAACATGAGGCTGGTTCCCCTCTCCACCTAGCGCACCCACCCTGGCCCCGTTCTCTGCCCCCTGCCCGTCCCTACATCCCGGCCAAGCGGAGGGGCAGCTGCAGCTCTGCTCTTGCTTCCCGGTGGCACCGGCATGCTTCTCCCCTCCCTGGTTGCTGGCTTCCTGGAGACATGCCAGTGGGTGGCAGGGGCTGCGGAAGGAAACAGAAAATACTAGAGGATGGAGATGCAGGGAGAGGAGTCTGTTGTTTCAGGAGACTTGACAACCAGTTCACGGCGAACACAGTTAGGGGAGTATTCCACTGGCTTCCGTTTTAGTGACTTGTTGGGTTTAACTTCTGAAAACCTCCTGTCGTGACCAGCCGTTTAACTTGAAGATCAATAATCGTGGGGTGACTTTCAACCATCCGCTGGGGACCCAGATTTCAACTCGATAGGCTGGTAACCTCAAAGCATTATGTAAATGTAAGTTTTCATTGTTAAATTATTTACCAATGAGAGCGATTCTACCGCTGGTGAAGTCAGAGCTGGGAAAATCATGGGCTTATACTATAGAAAGAAACCAGAATTTAGATTGGACATAATGCAAGGCACCCAGATGTTAAAGGTTTGTGAATACCCAACTTCAGTGGCAAGGAAACCTTTGAAACCTACTCTGCAGAGAGCTTTAAGTGTTAACGATGACTAATTCTGCAATGGGAATAATAGCAATGATAATAACCTTGATGGTAATGCTAACCGTTGCTAGACTAGTGATGGTCTCGCTGCACTGACTGAAGACTTACTGACTCTGCCAGTGTGCAGGCGCTGGCCGTGTTGCTTCACAAGCATTACTTGTAACTGTCACAGGAGCCCCATGAGACATAGATCACATGATACCCACGTCGCAGATGAGGAGACCGAAGCTTAGGACTTGAGATAATGGCTCAGCATGGTTCAGCTGGTAAGCCATTCAGACACTCGAATTTGAATCCATGCCAGTCTGTATCAACCTCAGACCCTTGCTGGGAGTGATACTGGCTTGGTGGGCGTCATACAGGCCGTGTGTGTGTGTGTGTGTGTGTGTGTGTATGTGTGCTTAGTCACTCCATCATGTCCGACTCTTTGCAGCCCCCTGGGCTGGGGCCCTCCAGGCTCCTCTGTCCATGGGATTTTCCAGGCAAGAATACAGGAGTGGGTAGCTATTCCCTTCTCCAGGGGATCTTCTTGACTCAGGATTGAACCTGGGTTTCCCACATTGCAGACAGATTCTTCACCTTCTGAGCCACCAGGGAAGCCCATACAGGCTAGCTGGGTACAACCGATGGCAGCTTTGAGCTTGCATCTGGCCTCAGAGTTTTGTGGAAAGGACATTACTTTTAATAAGAATGCCCCTTCACTGCTTCCTACCAGTTTGATTGTGGGGAGGCAATGTTCTTCCCCTCTCTTCCCCCAGTCTTACCAGTTAGTAGCGCAGTGGCTGCAGAGTTTCAAGCCCGGGGCATTGGGAGTGAAGCTCTAAGTCCTATATACTCACTTGCCCAGTTCTGTGTCCATGTACTTGTTCATCCTTTGAACACAGGCAGTGCTTCGCCATTGGCTTGAATACCTTGCAAACCATCATTTGTAGAAATCACTACAGATAGTGACTACAACCTTGAAATTAAAAGACGCTTGCTTCTTGGAAGAAAAGCTGTGACCAACCTAGACAGCATATTCAAAAGCAGAGACATTACTTTGCCGACAAAGGTTCCATCTAGTCAAAGTTACGGTTTTTCCAGTAGTCATGTACGGATGTGAGATTTAGAACATAAAGAAAGCTGAGTGCCAAAGAATTGATGCTTTTGAACTGTGGTGTTGGAGAAGACTCTTGAGAGTCCCTTGGACAGCAACGAGATCCAACCAGTCCTCCACCCTAAAGGAAATCAGTCCTGAATATTCATCGGAAGGACTGACGCTGAAGCTGAAACTCCAATACTTTGGCCACCTGATGCAAAGAACTGACTCACTGGAAAAGACCCTGATGCTGGGAAAGATTGAAGGCAGGAGAAGGGGACGACAGAGAATGAGATGGTTGGATGACATCACCAACACAATGGATATGAGTCTGAGCAACCTCCGGGTGTTGGTGATGGACAGGGAGGCCTGGTGTGCTACAGTCCATGGGGTCACACAGAGTCGGACACAACCGAGTGACTGAACTGAACTGAATACCTTGCACTCTAAATTAGAAGTGCTGTTTATTCTTAGCAGCCATCACCTTCCCTGTGGTGGAGGCAGGAGGTGATGGGCTACACAGGTCCTCTTAGGAGAGACCCATGAGAATAGAACCTAGAGCCAGGCGGAAGCTGACAGGCCCCTGCGTCCCTGCATGGTCTTCACTGGACTCTGTTGCTGTTTTCACCTGCCGGGTCAGGCAGCTTTTGTCTGTCATGCAGACTCTTTATTTGTTAGCTGGTAATGGACTTTCCCCCTTTTCTCTCTTGATTGTAGGAGATACCAGAGTTTCTGGTTGGTGTAAGATAACCAGGGACCCCACACTGAGTTGAGAGCCCTGAGAGAGGCAGAGCTGCTGGGGTTTTCATGAACTCATGGTCAAGTATGCAATTTCCACTGTGGGAGGGAAAAGGACTGCTCTTTCTGGAATTGTACTGGCCCTGGTCTGCATATTTTGCATCATCCATTAAATCATTGTTCACAACAACCCTGTAACACATATTCTGTCTCTCAGGAAATCCCACTCTTCTGCTTCATTGCTCGGGCCTCTGCACCACAAATCCTGTGACTTCCTTGTGTTTTTAAATGTCCCAATTTATTTAAATAATGAGTCAAGAACTTGTAATGTTGCCGAAAACCATTTTTGAATTTTAGGATGATCTAGAATCTGTATATTCCTTCTCCAGATACATTTCCCCCCTTTCCTATCCTTCATCTGCTGAATTAGCAGCAAATCCCCAAAACAGTAGCTTAAATGTTTCAAGTGGCTATTTTTCTCCTGTAAGAGAGGCGTCTGAGGTTGTTGCTCTAGGGGCAGTGCAGCAGCTCTACATTGTCTTCAGATTGTACTTGTCTTCCCAGGTTGCTTCTAGCTTCTTACTCTTTCAGTCTTATCCTCATGTATACAAGATAGCTGCTGGAACACCAGCTATCACACACATGTTTCAGGCATAAAGAAAGGAAAAAGGGAAGGGCAAAGGCTTGAGCCAGAGAAGGCTTTCTTTTTTAAAGGGCTTTTTTTGGAAGCTCCTCAAACTTAACATTTTGTTGTAATGTATCATAAGCTTCCGCTTACATACACACTTTTTGGCTGGGCACATTACTACCTCCAGAAAAAGCAAGGTCCTGCTCCTATGGGAGAAGGAGAGAATACACATTAGACAGGCAAATACAACAGTCTCTGCCATCCTTTCTCTCGGTAAACATTGTGAGAGTGCCTGTTCCACACTTGGAATAGGACTAAGCCACACGGGGAACATGGATAAAGCAGAAGTTTCATTGCTTGGGACTAGTGACCCATGGGGAACATAAAATGACTAAACACCCAAGGACACATAAGTCAAGATTAGTCTAATTGAGTAATTAGACTAATTGGGCTATTCCATCCATCAGGAATTTGAGGGCAGCTTTACAATTCTGGTTCCCTGTAATTGGCTGTTCCTAATGGGAAATTGTTATTCTTCATCCTCAGTAAATACACTGAACATTGTTCAGCTCGCTGTTATTCTTAGTCCCATTTCTGGAGTCCCAGCAGAGGCCCCGGCGACAGACACAGGCTGCAGAGCTCATCAGCCAACACACACAGAGCCCCCAAGACGTGGATTAGGGAAGCCAGAGTCTGTAACAGCCCAGCCCAGTGTCCCAGATTCTTAGCAGCGTTGGCCTCTTACTTCTGCACCTTCCTGAAGGCAAGGATATCTCACCTTGCTTATCAGGAGGTGAGCTTCCTCACTTCCTCCCAGCAGAGTACCCTAAGCCCTTTGGGTGCTGGTCACACTCACATATCTGGGGAACGGGTGCCCACCCCACTCACTGCCATCAATCTGCCACACAGTCTTCTCCATCTGGGGACAGGGACCCTGATTAAACCAAGCCCCACAAACACCCTTGAGCATCTCTTGGCTGTTCCTTACCGCTTCCTAATCTTACACGTTTGTTTCAAGGAGACGAACCAGTTGTGTGTTCGAGGTCCCTCACATCTTCAGTTTTGTTGCTCCAAGCTCCACACACCTATCAAAAGTCTATATTTATTTCTCTATCTTCCAGCAATAATTCTCTTGACAGATGCCAAACCTGGAGCCTCTCGGCATCTGGCCATGCCCAAATTGGCCAGTTCCTCCAGGCCCGGGCAGCTGCAGACCTCAGTGTCAATGGACCACACCTCTAGGGATTTGTTTTTGCCTGTGTGTTCTCAGGGTCTTCCTCCCTGTCGGGCCTTTGTCTCTTAAGCGTGGAGACTTGCATTGTCCTTTTTTAAGTTTTCAGTTCAGGTCCTTAGACTCCAGCCCCGGCCTGTTCCAGAGATGAGCACATGTCTGGAAGGGGGAGCCAGACATGCTCTGAGCCTGCCCCCTCTGACTTCGCAACTCCGGCACCATGTAACTAGTGAACGCTCTGCTGGAGTGGCTCTCCGTCTGGCCCAAACCTATTTCTCAGTCCAAAGTCCACTCCAGAGGCGTCAGCTGTTCCCAGGGGAAATGCAATCGCCTCCCCTCAGTTTGACACTGAAAGTGTGAAAGCGAAAGTTGCTCAGCCCTGTCCAGCTCTGAATACTGGTGTGGGTAGACTTTGCCTTCTCCAGGGGATCTTCCCAACCCAGAGATCGAACCCAAGTCTCCCACATTGCAGGCAGGTTTTTTACCAGCTGAGCCACAAGGGAAGCCCAAGAATATTGAAGTGGGTAGCCTTTCCCTTCTCCAGGGCATCTTCCCAACTCAGAGATCGAACCGAGGTCTCCCACATTGCAGGCTGATTCTTTACCAGCTGACCTATCAGGGAAGCCCTTGACGCTGAAAGGTGAGTCCTGTCCACCTTGGGATTTTGGTCCCTTGAAACCTCATGGCTTTTGCAGCTTTCTGATGCCTTTTTGTTGTTTTTACTTGATTTTTAAAAATTGTTTTCATTGGGAATATTTGCTTGCTGTGAATTGCTCCATCCTACCCAAATGCAGAAGTTGAGATCTCTCAATTTTCCCTTTTCGAAGTAACAACTTTATTTGACTTGGTTTTTTTCTCTTGTATAATTTGTTTTATATTTTGTTATTTCTGATGTTACCTCCATTATTTTCTTCCTTCTACCTGCTAGGGATTTAATTTGCTTTTCTTTTTCTGATTTCTTGAGGTAGAATGTTAGATAATCGCTTTCCAGCCATTGTCTCTCTAGTGTGTGAACTGACGGCTACCCATCGTACTCTAGGTGCAGCCTTAGCTGCATGGTACAGTTTTCTGTATACTGTGTTTTCACTGTCATTCATTTCAACATATTTTATAATTTCCGTCATGATTTCTTCTTTTCTCCAATTGTTTACTGTTTAATTTCCACACAGCTGATATTTTCTAGTTTATCTCTTATTATTGATTTTAAAATTGATTCCATTGTGATCACAGAATAGATTTTGAAGTCTACATGCATCGAACCTATCATCCTCTGCTCTAGCAGCTGGGCTATCAAAGGGTGTGATTTTAAAGTTAAATCACTTCAACTGATCCTTCTAAATATGCTGAGGCTTGGATTATGACCCAGTATAGAGACAATTTTGGTAAATGTCCCAGAAACACTTGAAAACAATGTATAGTCCATCACGGACCTTTAGTTTTCTAAGGAGGTCAACTAAGTTGATTTTATTGTGTTTTTCAGGCCTTTTGTCTCCTTATCAATTTTTTGCCTGCTCATCCCATTAGCTGTTGAGAGAAATGTGTTGAGGTCTCCCAATTGATTGTGGATTTGTCTATGAGATCCTTTTTAGTTCTGTTGCTTGTTGCCTTGCTCACTTTGAAGCTGAGTGTTTGGGTATACATAGACCCAGAATTGCTGATACTTCCTGTGAGCTGTCTTCTTTATCATTATGACATGACTCTCTTGATACAGAGTGATGCTGCCTGCCTTCAAGTCTACTTTAGACTGATAATACTATAGTTACTTCAGCTTTCTTTTGATTCCCGTTAGCATAGCATATTCTTTCCTATCCTTTTACTCCACATTTCCTGGGTGCTCATATTTAAACTGCCTCACGTGGACAGCATAGAGCGGGTATTTTAGAAAACACACCATGGCAGCCTCAGTCTTGCACTGGCAGTAGCCACTTCATCTGACATTTAGTTACTGATGGAGTTGGTTCTCCCGGAGAAGGAACCAGCAGCCCGCTCCAGAATTCTCGCCTGGGAAATCCCATGGACAGAGGAGCCTGGTGGGTACAGTCCATGGGGTCACAGAGAGCTGGACATGACAGCGCATAAGCACACAGAGTTGATTTTATATCTGTGAATGTCATCTCACTATGTTTTTCTATTTGACCCAGCTGTTTCCTGTGCTCTTTTCTTTCCTTTCTTACCTTCTTTTAGATTAACTATTTCTACCATTCCACTTTCCCCGCTCTCAGCCTGCTGATGTGTATGTTCTTCCATCAGTCTTTAGAGGCTGCCCGAGAGATTTGATGTGAATCCTTGTCTTATTGTATGCACTTAAATATGTTGTTATTTTTACCACTTCTCTAGCAATGCTAGATATAAAACTAATTTCATTCACCCCTTCCTATCTTTTACGTTACTATTGTCACGCATTTAAATTTTCCTTCAATGCGGAATCCCATAGGATGCTATTTTTATGGTAAATAAGATATCATATGTATCTGCATGCTTACCCTTGCTAATTCTCTGCATCTTATGTTTCTGTATGCTTGCGCCTGGACTAATTTTTTCCGTTAATTTATCGCTATTATTTTTAGCTAGAATGGCTCTTTGCTGCTGTGCGTGGGCTTTCCCTAGCTGCAGTGAGCGGGGCCTCCTCTCTAGCTGCAGTGCAGTGCTTGGGCTTCTCATTGTGGTGGCTTCTCTCGCTGTGGAGCACAGGCTCCAGGGCACGTGGCCTTCAGTGGTTGCGGTACACAGGCTTAGTTGCCCTGCAGCATGTGGAACACTCCAACAACAAAACCAACCACCCAACCAAAGGAACTCCCTTCTAGCGTGTAGTGCTGAAAGTTTTTTAAGAAAAGGCAGAGGAACCAGAGATCAAATTGCCAACATCTGTTGGATCGTGGAAAGAGCAAGAGAGTTTCAGAAAAATACCTACTTCTGCTTTATTGATTATGCCAAAGCCTTTGACTGTGTGGATCACAATAAACTGTGGAAAATTCTGAAAGAGATGGGAATACCAGACCACCTGACCTGCCTCCTGAGAACTCTGTGTGCAGGTCAAGAAGCAACAGTTAGAACTTGACATGGAACAACAGACTGGTTCCAAATCGGGAAAGGAGTACGTCAAGGCTGTATATTTTCACCCTGCTTATTTAATTTATATGCAGAGTACATTATGCAAAATGCTGGGCTGGATGAAGCACAAGCTGGAATCAAGATTGCTGGGAGAAATATCAATAACCTCAGATATGCAGATGATACCACCCTTATGGCAGAAAGTAAAGAGGAACTAAAGAGCCTCTTGATGAAAGTGAAAGAGGAGAGTGAAAAAATTGGCTTAAAACTCAACATTCAGAAAACTAAGATCATGGCATCAGGTCCCATTACTTCATGGCAAATAGATGGGAAAACAATAGAAACAGTGACAGACTTTATTTTGGGGGGCTCCAAAATCACTGCAGATGGTGACTGCAGCCATGAAATGAAAAGACACTTGCTCTTGGAAGAAAAGCTATGACCAACCTTGACAGCATAGTAAAAAGTAGAGACATCTTTACTTTGCCAACAAAGGTCCGTCTAGTCAAAGCTATGGTTTTTCCAGTAGTCATATATGGATATGAGAGCTGGACAATAAAAAAGCCTGAGCACCAAAGAACTGATGGCTTCAAACTGTGGTGCTGGAGAAGACTCTTGAGAGTCTCTTGGACTGCAAGGAGATCTAACCAGTCCATCTTAAAGAAAATCAGTCCTGAATATTCACTGGAAAGATTGATGCTGACACTCCAGTACTTTGACCACCTGATGCATAAAACTGACTACTTGGAAAAGACCCTGATGCTGGGAAGGATTAAAGGCAGAAGGAGAAGGGGACGACAGAGGATGAGATGGCTGGATGACTTCATTGTCTCGATGGACATGAATTTGAGCAAGCTCCTGGAGCTGGTGATGGACAGGCAGGCCTGGCGTGCTGCAGTCCATGGGGTCTGTATATTGTCACCCTGCTTATTTAACTTATATGCAGAGTACATTATGCAAAATGCTGGGCTGGATGAAGCACAAGCTGGAATCAAGATTGCTGGAATCAAGAAATATCAATAACCTCGTCTGAGGTTATTGAGTGAGTGACCAACTGAGTGACTGAATGGAACTGAACTGATGCCTGTGCGCCATCAGTCCAGTCATGTCCGACTCCTTGCGACCCCGGGGACTGTAGCCCCCCAGGCTCCTATGTCCGTGGGATTCTCCGGGCAAGAATACTGGAGCGGGTTGCCATATCCTATCCAGGGGATCCTCCTGACCCAGGGATTTAACCTGCCTCTCCTGTGTAGTAGGTGGGTTCTTTATTACTGAGCCACTGGGGAAGCTCTTCTAACTCAGAGCATGGGCTATTCTTTGAGCCCTCATCCCTGAGAAGTCCTGAATTCTGTCTAACCTTAGTTTCCTCAGGACTCAAAAAGGTGAACCACCCGCCCCTCCCCGCCCCCCCCCCCACCACACACACACACGCACACAAAAAAACCTTCAGCTTTTCTGAGGTTTTCTGCTTTGATTTCTAAGCCTTCTGTCAATTCCCACCCCGTGGCTTCTGAATTCAGCCAGTACTTCGAGGGGAAAACTGACAGTATCAGGGTCCGTTTTCTGTTTTCCCTTCTCACCAGGAAACTGAAAAGTGAAGTCTCTGATTCTGGTCTCTGCAGTCCCACGCTCTGCTTGTTTCTCTCTCTGCTGGTAGCGACTGCCTACCTGGGCCTTCAGCCCCGATCCTGAACCCTGGCTCTGCTCCCAGAATGGGTCTGTGACCTCCTTCTCTTCCGAGTTCTGAAGTTCCCCCTTCACTCCGACTTGTGTGCCTTTGAGCCCTTGTTGTCTCAGCAGCCATCTGCATGTCAGGCGGGTGTTTTGCTGTCTTTTGTCTGGCTTTCTGTTTGTTCTCAGTGGAAGCAAAGAACTGCAAGCTGCACACCAACCCTTCCCTTTTCGATGGGCATTCATTTCTTTTTCTCTCTTTTTCCCCTCTTCAAACAATCATTCTTTATGTTTCTCTATGTATTGATGCTTTCATCTCTATGGAATGGATTCCCTGGGGTAGGACTGCTTAATCTGACCCCAGCCTATACCCTGCCCCACCCCAGCCTCCGGCCGCCACACCTCTTCCCTGACACTCTTGTTTGCATCAGCTTCAGCCTGGTTCTCTCCCCCAGCCCCTTGCAGCCCTGCCCTCCTCCCTGAGGTGGACCTGCTACTCAAGCAGTTATCTGTGTCCTTTTTATTCTCTGCCCTGTCCCAAGCATCTGAAACAGGGCATAAGTACTCAGTATTCTTGGAATGAACCCAATCAATTTTGGAGCATTGGAGAATTGCGTTTTAAAACTCTGCCTACAGCCATACCACCCCCTGTATGCACCCGATCTCATCTCAAAGGCCGATTCGGAGCCACACTCAAAGTCTCAAAGTGAAAAGCTCTGAGTCAAAGCTCAGTCATGTCTGACTCTTTGAGTGCATGGAATTCTCCAGGCCAGAATCTGGAGTGGGTGCCGGGAGTCAAATCCCAGCTCTGTTGCCTAACAACTGCGTGACCCTGGGCAGACCTCTCTGTGCCTCAGTTTCCTTCCCTCAGTGGAGATCGTTTCAGTAGCTACCTTGTAGGATAGTCTGTGTGACAGTCACTCAGTCATGCCAGACTCTGCGACCTCATGGACCACAGCCCACCAGGCTCTTCGGTCCATGGGATTTTCCAGGCAAGGATACTGGAGTGGTTTGCCATTTCCTTCTCCAGGGACTGTAGGATAGTGATAAGGATTAAACGAGCCAATGCGTGTGTAGTAGCTACTTAGGAATTTGTAACAAATCACCACAAACTGAGTGGCTTGAACCACAGAAATCTCTTCTTTCACAGTGCTGCGGCCAGAATCTGAAATCCGGGTGTCGCAGAGTGCTGCCGCCCGCCACGTTTATTTATGTGAGGACCCTTCCCTGCTAACTCTGGCTCCCAGCCTTGCTGGCTTGGCAGCCCCTGGCTGCCCTCGGCTTGCTAAGCTGCCCTCACACTGACCTCTGGCCTCTTGCTTGTGTCTGAGTCTTCACCTGTGTTGTCCTCGCTCTCCAGAGTCCCTTCTTTTTATAAGGACTTCCGTCCTTGGACTTGGGCTCACCCCTAATCCAGTGTGTGCATGCGTGCCTGCCCAGTCATTCAGTCATGTCTGACCCTTTTGTGACCCCATAGGCTGTAGTCCACCAGACTCCTCTGTCCATGGAATTTTCTAAGCAAGAATACTGGAGTGGGTTTCCATTTCCTCCTCCAGGAGATCCTCCCGACCCAAGGATCAAACCTGCGTCATCCTGCATCGGCAGAGGGATTCTTTACCGCTGAGCCATCTGGGAAGCCTAGCCCAGTATGACCTCATGGGAACTCAATTACATCTGCAAAGACCTTGTTTTCATTAAGGTCACATGTGCAGGAAACTGGGTTAAGATTTAAGCATATTTTTCTAGGGACTCAAGCAACTCAATTCGGTCGGTTAGCCCTTCCAGTAGAGCCTCCGCCCGAGGGCAGGGTTTTGGTCTTTTGTTCATCTTTGAGTTCCTGATGGCTTGAATAGTGTCTCGAATGTAGGTGTCCCCCAAAAGCTCTTGAATTAATTCTGTATTAGCTCTTTGTCTTCCGCACTGCAAATATATTTATAAAACCTATCATTTGTCTCTTTGTTTTATTATATCCTTTGCCATTAAAGTGTTTTAAGATTTTTGTACAACCCAATGTATCTGTCTTCCATTCTTTTTTCCTCTTTTCTTTCATTAAAGATGAATTCTAGTCTTGCTTAATAAGTTTCCTTCTTCCCTGGTCCCTCCGGGTCTCCCTCTCATACTTTGCAGATAATCTAGACTTTCTTGCGAGAATTTTTTACTGCTTTATTTTTTAAATATGAGTTCCGAATCCATATGGAGTTAATTTTTTTGGTACCGTGTAAAATGAGGCTCTTCTATATTTTCCCTTTGTCGTTTGTGAAATTCTCATTATCCTAGGGCATACATCTGAAAATTCTCATTTTGTTGCACAGTTCTACACATCCTTTTCTATATCAATGTAATTTTTTTTTTAATTTTGGTAAAACAGATCTTTCCTTATTTTTTTTCCTCCCTTCTTGTATTTTCTTGGCTACTCTCAGGCCACATTTAAATCTTTCCATATAAACTCTATCCATATAGAGTCACCTCCCAGATGCATTATTAAGATCATAATTGGACTTGCGTTAAGTTTATATGTTAAAAACGTATCTGCTTTTGAAATTGAGAAGGGAGAAATAAAGTCAGGCATAGAGGTGGGTGTGGCCGCCTGGTGGCAGCTTCTTCCGCCACCTTGACCTTGTGCTCGGCTTTGGGCCCCGTGGTTTGTCTTCACCTGCCCTTTGAACAACAGACATGACTCCAGGACTTAAGAACAGTCTCCTCTGAAGCAGAAATGGCTTGTCTGCTTTCAACTGCAGTCTTCACAGCTTGTTACTAAAGTATTGGATTCATTTGCCCATGGAATGTGCTAAGATTTTACATGTGTGCAAAAATGCACTCTACATTCTGGGGGCTTGCCTCCAAGGTTAGACATGTCTGGTCCATTTGCGAGTCACCCCGGGAATCTCCTTGTTACTGAAAGCTGCCAGGTCACCTTGTCTTTTATTCTCCTTTCACAGTTTCTGAAGGTTGCATTTAGGCTCAGCATTTTCATCACTCTGAGCCTTTTAAACACAATTTTGGTCTTGTTGTTCTAGGGGGATAATATAGTTTAAAAAACTCCACTAAACCAAATCATATTATCACTGTTTTCATTGTCATCATCACGCCTGCATCAGGAAAGGAAAGAAAAAGCCCCACTGTTTTATAGCTTGGTGACTGTAGTTATCAAACCCGCAGTGTGTCTTGAAGGTCCAGAAGATGGGGGGATAGATTGTTTTTGGAAGCATTTTCAGCACCATCACCCATGGGTCAGGTGGAACTGGATCTGGACCAGAGAGATCTCACCTGAGGGCTAGGCATATCTAGATTTGGGAGAGTGGTTGGATTGTGATAGTGATATCTTTCTAGAGGTCATAGCTCTGCCACCAAATGTACAGGATCCCATAGACTCGTGGAGCCGGAAAGGACCTCAGAGTTCATGCACTTGCTGTCCTTCACCCCCTCTTCATGGCCCTCCCTCTCTGCTGTCCAGTACCTCAGGGGATAGGTAGCCAGTGGTGCTGGACATGGAGTGTGGCCGAGATAGCCTGAGTAGCAGCTGTGGGTCGAGCGTGGCCTTGGGCTCCAGCGATCAGCTGTTAGAAGAACTTCCCTGGAGCAGCTGCTGTCCCATCCGCGGGGTCCCCAGAGTGAATGCATGTGAAACAGGCCTACAGCCACCCTGCAGGCTGAACCAGGAACCTCCCGCCAAGGCCATCTTAAATGAGCCAAACTGCGCTTGAGCCGCAGACCCACTGGTTCAAGGACAAATGTTTGTTTTGTCATTGGCCACCACATTTTGGATGATTGTTATGCGGTAGCTGGCTCACAGAGCCTCTGTCCCTGCTATCAACCTGCCCCAAACATATGGGCCACAAAGCCTCGGGGAGCACCCAGACCCGGTCTCAACCATGTCCTCCGCAGACTGCCGGGCAGCTTGCTGGAGTGGGGAGTGGCACACTTCCCGTCGTTCGTGGAGCCCGAGCCTCAACTGTGAGTCCAGACTCAGCCACAGCGCTGGGCTGTTTGTCACTGGTTACCGAGCATCCCTGGGCAGTACCCCCGCTGGAGTTATTCAGGTGTCTCTGTGCTCAAGCCTGTCCCCAGGGACAGGTGCTGGTGTCTCTGGGCTCCAGGCTCCTCGTCTGTAAGTGAACCTGTAAATGCCGCAGCTGACACACTCCAGGCTCTCCCCCCGAGGAGTCAGGAGACAGTGGTATCTCATGGTGTGAGGCCGACACGCGTTCAAGCCTTTGCTCCACCGCTCACAGCCAGCTTTCTGGCAAACGGCTGTTTTTACTTAGCCGTCCTGAACTCTGACCTCCTCCTTTGTAAGGTGGACTTGGTCATATTTCTGTTGAGGAGCTGTTGCTCTGCTTACAAAAGGGTAGTGTGTGGGAGTCACTTAGTACTGTGACCGCGCCTGCTTCAGTCGGGGTCTCTTTCTTGGTGACACTTGTGAAGTGTCCGTTGCCCTCTGGAGACATGTTTGCTGCTCTGAAGTTGGCCCTGGGTCTTGTCATTGGGCCGTTGATGCTGGGACTGTGCTCGAGATGCTCCCCAGCTTCAGATTCCGCTTCTGAGTCCCTATCTCCGGAACAGTCCCCGCCATCAGTGTCCTCACACAAGGACACTGAGGTGCTCTGTGTCTTTTATCTGAGATGCTCCACACCCTCCACACTCTGGAATATTCACAATATTCCTACCACCTACGAAACTGAAAGGAATTCCTGTCCCGTGAACCGCGCTTATAACAGGCAATGGCCTCTCGAACTGAACGCACCGTGGCCGCTGCAGGTGATAGCACCGTGATCGCCTCTCATATGGGTTTGCATCAGCTGTGAACACCCTGCTTGCTGGGGCCACACGGACAGTCCGATTGTGTGCCTGAATATTCACAGAAACATTTGCCAAAAGAGTTTCAGCTTTCTGTCTGAGTACACATCTGTTTTAAGTTCGGTACTCTTTTCCAGCCTTGGTGCTCTAATCCCTCATAGCAGATTTGCCTGTGATCAGGTCGTCTTGATGACTGAATCCTCTGATTGTTTCTACCCTCTGATGACTGAGGCAGCTAAGGGTCGGGAGGGGCTTGGAAGAGCAGGAATTCCTGGGATAGGGAATGGAGGATGGGGAGATAGAGTGAGTCTGAAATTCTAGAGAAGCCTTTTTTTTTTTTTTGGCCTGTTTCATTTTGACTATGAATGTGTATGTCAAGAAGTAGAAGTAATATTATTCATTAAAAATAAAACCCAGAACCCACATTGGTTCTTTCACAAGTAACATGTGGGAGAATCTCCAGGTGGGGAGGAATGGCTGAACAAGCAGTCTCCAGGTCTGTCCACCCGACTTCTACCTTCGCTTCGCATCTTGATCTTTAAGTCTCTGGCTTCTGTATAAGCTAGAGTGTAAACATGAGCCTTTCCCTTGGTCCCCCAGACTGACAGTTTGCAAACAGAACATGACTAAGTGCAGGGTTAAGGGAGGAACAATAAAGATCATGGCTGACCCAGCACCAGAGCCGTGCACCTTCACAGGTCTGAAGCTTCTGCAGTTCAGGTCTCAAGCACAAGTACAACCTTGCAGTTCTAAGCCCGCCTCCCTTCCTCTTGCTTCCTTGTGTCTGCCTCCCGGGACAATGTCTTCTCGTCCTGCCTAGCAGTATTCTGGGTAGTCTAGCTACTACCTAGCCAAGGCTAGATGACCACTTGGCACTCATATCTGCCTCACGTGGACTGTCTCACATCAGGCACAAGATTCACCTAGACCTGCAGTAGGAGAGGGTCTTCCCGGATGGCACTAGTGGAAGGAACCCGCCTGCCAGTGCAGGAGACGTAAGAGGCGTGGGTGTGGTCCCTGGGCCAGGAAGACCCCCTGGAGGAGGGCATTGCAACCCTCTCCAGCATTCTTGCCTGGAGAATTCCACAGAGGAGCCTGGCGGGCTACAGTCCACTGGGGTGACAAAGAACTGGACACAAATGAAGCAACTTAGCACATAGTAGGAGTTGGGAGAGCATTCAGGGTTCCCTTACACTGACATCCCTGCCTCTTCTTGTCATTCAGCATTTACTGAGCACCTGCTGTATGCTCTTGGGGTACATAGGTGGAAAAGAAGTGCTGGTAATTTCTCCAACCAACAGCCATTTATTTGTCGAGTGCCTGAGGGACTGTTTACAGTATAAGCAAGCAGAGGGACTATGGACGCTCAAAAAAGAGCATTATCCCTGCAAGCGGGTGGGTGGGAGGGCAGCTGGGAAGACGTTTGCTGTGCTGGTCCTCGCTGTGATCTAAGGATGTGCATCAGGGAGTTCCGCTTCTCATGTGAGTAAATCAGCTGCTACTAGACCAGCTTTCCTAGAGACATAACTATGAACACTGGACAGTGTTAAACAAGTCAGTAAATTAAAGAATAAATAGCTAAATAGAGTACCCAAAGGTCCTGGAGAATGAAACTAAGCAACTAGATTCTGGAGAGGAGTCAACTCTTGGAAATGGAAATAGCATGGGGAAATGTTCCCATGTTTTCAGCTTCTCCTCTGAGTGAAGGCTGAAGTTGGTGCCACATACGGTAGATAAAATACTGATAGAAGCCAGCAGCCTTTCCAGCCTGAGGAGCCAGAGAGCGGAGGGAGGTCTGAGTGACTGATGCCACTGGGGAATAGAGGGGGATTTCTGTAGAGGATGGAGCCAGAATGTGGGTGCTTTAAGCTCTGTTTATGAATTCTTACCAAATCTCTGGCTGACCCTGATGAGACAAAAGCAGGGCAGACTGCTAGGAGCCTGGCTCAGGATAAAGGAGGCAAACTGAGATTTAAACTGCTGCCCAGCAGACAGAGTCCAGCCAAGTCTACTGTGTACTCAAAACAGGTAAACAAAATGTAACAGAATCCAGAATCTCCACACACCATAACATTCAGAATGTCCAGGAAGCCCACCCGATCTTATCCAACATATGGAGAAATAGGGAAGAGAGGCCTTTCTCAAGAGCAAAGACTCTGAGATGATCCAGACGTTACACTTAGCACTTGCACTTTTTAACCGTTAAAACCATGCTCAGTCATGCAAAGGAAAGTATACTCATAATGAATGAAAACATAGGAAATCTCAGCAGAGAACCAGTCCACGATCAAAGTGATGTCCCAGGAATGGCGGAAGTGACGATTCGGAGAATCAGAACGTGCCGGTCACAGTTTGTTCTTCTTTGAGGAACTTTCCTAAGGAAAACGCCTCCTAGAAAAGACCAAAGGACAAGACTTCAATGCTTAAACGCTTGACAGTCGGTTTTATACGTGTTGCAGTTTAGCCCTACATCGTGTTATAAATCGCCTCCACGGGTTGCGATAAATCGAGTTGATTGGTGGCCTTATTCATCCCAGGAGTGAGTGGCGCAAGGGGAGGCTTGAGAGACGCTTCTGTCGGTGAAGACCTTGGCGCCTCTCTGGGGCCTGCGCTCCTGGGCATTGCGTGTTCGGTGGCACTCTGTGCCCGTCGCGGATGGCACGCCTACAACCTCAGGACAGGCTGCCTAAGGCATGCCCAGCCTCCCCGGACTTCTCACCCCTCCAGGCTATGGAAACATTCGCCTACAGACATTTTCTTACCATCCATTACATATGTTTTTATGAAAGGACTGAGCAGGAGGAATTTGCAATGAATAATTCATGTGTAATTGTTTTGAAAATATGAAGTTTTTTTTTTTTTTTCAAAGAAAGCCACCGACCTCTCTGTTTCAGAGCCCTGCTACTGCTGCCTGGGTGCCCGTGCGAGAGCCACGGGTGGGCTGTCTAAACGCGTACCCTGTCCCGAGCTGGGACAGACTCCTGCGCAGAGCGGGGCGGGCGGGTATATGTGCAGATGGCGCAGCGCCGCCAGAGTCCCCAGCCACGCACTCTGCCCAGGCCCCCAGGTGGGCCCTCGGGGTAGTCTGGGCATCCAGCGCTGCTCCCCGCCTCCGCCGAGCCCCCGGGCAACACTGTAACACCTGTATCCCCCCTTCCTTTCTCTCTGCTCCCATTCCTGCACCAAGCCCGACCCGCAGCCTGTTTACTTCAACACACAGACAAGCCCAGCCACAGCCAGGGCCTGACCAACTGGGCAGGTGCAAACACAGCGAGCCGCAATCACATTCAGCTCATTACTCACACAGATGGCCAGAGAGGCCCACTCCCGGGTCCTGGCCCACACGCCGGAAAGGGCAGCACAGAGCAGGAGCCGGTGGCTGCCCTGCTGCTATGAGTGCCTTGGTGCTGCTAAGTGGGTCTATATTTTACGGCTCTAGCCTGTGGGGGCTGGGGCGGAAGGCACCACCTGTCAGACCCTGGGAACCGAGGAAAATCTGTCTCCTGACGGCCTCCTGGGACATGGAGAATGGCAGGTGGCCTCGTACCCTCTCACTGGCGGCTTCCCCCCTCTCTGGTGTCCTGAGGGCATCGCAAGGTGGTCTGCGGAGACCCAGATTAGCCTTTGCCTACTGGTCTGTTTGGATCCGTGTGAGGGGGCTCTTCCCCCACTTCCTGCTGTCATTTCTTATCTGTTTCCACTTGTTCTGTTTGTCTGGAGGCCAGTGACCTTTTTCCAGCAGTGGCTTTTATCACAGTGGTTAAGAAGAACTGAGTTTGGATCCCAGGTTTGTCCCTACCTAATCATGTATCTGGGGCAACTCTCATAGCCTCAGTTTCTGCATCTTTAAAATGGAATTAGTAAGAGTCCTTTTCTCACAGCTTAAATGAGATGTTAATACCTGTAGAGACCTCAGGACAATGCCTGGCATGTAATAGGCATCATCGTTCAGTCACTCAATCATGTCTGACTCTTTGCAACCCCATAGACTGCAGCACACCAGGCTTCCTTGTCCTGCATCATCTCCCAGAGCTTGCTCATACTCATGTCCATTGAGTTGGTGATGCCATCCAACTGTCTCATCCTCTGTTGTCCCCTCTCCTCCTACCTTCATCTTCCTCAGCATCAGTGTCTTTATCCAATGAGTTGACTCTTCGCATGAGGTAGCCAAAGTATTGGAGCTTCAGCTTCACCATCAGTCCTTCCAATGAGTATTCAGGACTGATTTCCTTTAGGATGGACTGGTTGGATCTCCTTGCAGCCCAAGGGACTCTCAAGAGTCTTCTCGAACACCACAGTTCAAAAGCGTCAATTCTTCAGTGCTCAGCTTTCTTTATGGTCCAACTCTCCCATCCATACATGACTACTGGAAAAACCATAGCCTTGACTAGACGGACCTTTGTTTGCAAAGTAATGTCTCTGCTTTTTAATACTCCGTCTAGGTTTGTCATAGCTTTTTTTCCAAGGAGCAAGTGTCTTAATTTCATGGCTGCAGTCACCATCTGCAGTGATTTTGGAGTCCGAGAAAATAAAGTCTGTCACTGTTTCCCCATCTATTTGCCATGAAGTGATGGGACCGGATGCCATGATCTTAGTTTTCTGAATGTTAAGTTTTAAGTCAGCTATTTCCCTCTTTTCTTTTACCTTTATCAAGAGGCTCTTTGGTTCCTCTTCCATTTCTGCCAAAAGGGTGGTGTCATCTGCATATCTGAAGTTACTGATAAGCACTGCTAAATCATGATGATGCTGGTGGTGATGGTGGTGATGGTGGTGATGGTGGTGATGTTGATGGTGTTGATGATGATGGTGGTGATGGTGGTGATGGTGATGGTGATGGTGGTGATGGTGGTGATGTTGATGGTGTTGATGATGATGGTGGTGATGGTGGTGATGGTGGTGCTGATGATGGTGATGGTGGTGGTGGTGATGGTGATGATGGTGGTGATGGTGATGGTGATGGTGATGGTGGTGATGGTGGTGGTGATGGTGGTGATGGTGGTGATGGTGGTGATGGTGGTGCTGATGGTGGTGATGGTGGTGATGGTGGTGGTGGTGGTGGTGGTGGTGATGGTGGTGGTGATGGTGATGGTGATGGTGGTGATGGTGGTGGTGATGGTGGTGGTGATGGTGGTGATGGTGGTGGTGATGGTGATGGTGGTGATGGTGGTGGTGATGGTGGTGATGGTGGTGATGGTGGTGATGGTGGTGGTGGTGGTGATGGTGTTGATGATGATGGTGGTGATGGTGGTGATAGTGGTGATGGTGGTGGTGGTGATGGTGGTGTTGGTGGTGGTGGTGGTGATGGTGGTGGTGGTGATGGTGGTGATGGTGGTGGTGGTGATGGTGGTGGTGGTGGTGGTGGTGATGGTGGTGATGGTGGTGGTGGTGGTGATGATGGTGATGGTGGTGATGATGGTGGTGGTGGTGGTGGTGGTGGTGGTGATGGTGATGGTGGTGGATGGTGGTGATGGTGGTGATGGTGGTGATGGTGGTGGTGATGGTGGTGATGGTGGTGATGGTGATGGTGGTGATGGTGGTGGTGATGGTGGTGATGGTGGTGGTGGTGATGATGATGGTGGTGATGGTGGTGATGGTGGTGATGGTGATGGTGGTGATGGTGGTGGTGATGGTGGTGATGGTGGTGATGGTGATGGTGGTGATGGTGGTGATGGTGGTGATGGTGGTGATGGTGGTGATGGTGGTGGTGATGGTGGTGATGGTGGTGATGGTGATGGTGGTGATGGTGGTGATGGTGATGGTGATGGTGATGGTGGTGATGGTGGTGATGGTGATGGTGATGGTGGTGATGGTGGTGATGTTGATGGTGTTGATGATGATGGTGGTGATGGTGGTGATGGTGGTGCTGATGGTGGTGATGGTGGTGATGGTGGTGATGGTGGTGGTGATGGTGGTGGTGATGGTGATGGTGATGGTGGTGATGGTGGTGGTGATGGTGGTGGTGATGGTGGTGATGGTGGTGATGGTGGTGCTGATGGTGGTGATGGTGGTGATGGTGGTGATGGTGGTGGTGGTGGTGATGGTGGTGGTGATGGTGATGGTGATGGTGGTGATGGTGGTGGTGATGGTGGTGGTGATGGTGGTGATGGTGGTGATGGTGGGTGGTGATGGTGGTGGTGATGGTGGTGATGGTGGTGATGGTGGTGGTGATGGTGGTGGTGATGGTGTTGATGATGATGGTGGTGATGGTGGTGATAGTGGTGATGGTGGTGGTGGTGATGGTGGTGATGGTGGTGGTGGTGGTGATGGTGGTGGTGGTGGTGGTGGTGGTGGTGGTGGTGGTGGTGGTGATGGTGGTGGTGATGGTGGTGGTGGTGGTGATGGTGGTGATGGTGGTGGTGATGGTGGTGGTGGTGGTGGTGGTGGTGATGGTGGTGATGGTGGTGGTGGTGGTGATGGTGGTGATGGTGGTGATGGTGGTGGTGATGGTGGTGATGGTGGTGATGGTGATGGTGGTGATGGTGGGTGGTGATGGTGGTGATGGTGGTGGTGGTGATGATGATGGTGGTGATGGTGGTGATGGTGGTGATGGTGATGGTGGTGATGGTGGTGGTGATGGTGGTGATGGTGGTGATGGTGATGGTGGTGATGGTGGTGATGGTGGTGATGGTGGTGATGGTGGTGATGGTGGTGGTGATGGTGGTGATGGTGGTGATGGTGATGGTGGTGATGGTGGTGATGGTGGTGATGGTGGTGGTGGTGGTGGTGGTGATGATGATGGTGATGGTGATGGTGATGGTGGTGATGGTGGTGATGGTGGTGGTGATGGTGATGGTGGTGATGGTGGTGATGATGGTGGTGATGGTGATGGTGATGGTGATGGTGATGGTGGTGATGGTGGTGGTGATGGTGGTGATGGTGATGGTGATGGTGATGGTGATGGTGGTGATGGTGGTGGTGATGGTGGTGATGGTGATGGTGGTGATGGTGGTGATGATGGTGGTGATGGTGATGGTGATGGTGATGGTGATGGTGATGATGGTGGTGATGATGGTGGTGATGGTGATGGTGGTGGTGGTGGTGGTGATGGTGATGGTGGTGGTGGTGGTGATGGTGGTGATGTTGATGATGATGGTGGTGGTGGTGATGGTGGTGATGTTGATGATGATGGTGGTGGTGATGGTGGTGATGGTGATGATGGTGATGGTGGTGGTGATGGTGGTGATGGTGGTGATGATGGTGGTGATGGTGATGGTGATGGTGGTGATGGTGATGGTGATGATGGGTTCTATCTCATCCCATCCTCCTGCTCCCTCCCCCTGATTCAGCTTCCTCCACAGAGTGCAGTCTGTGCAGCACTGGCCCCGCTATTTTTCTGCTCTCCACCTGCTCTGGCTTCCTGTGCCGCCACAGCCCCTGACCAGCACCATGTTAGTGGCTTGTCTGTGTGTGCCCCACCCCGCAGCGCTCAGGCAGGGCCTTCACTCTAGCCCGTCTCCATGCAGCCTCCTGCGTCTGTCCTGGGGGAGTCCAGTCATCCTGGGTATCTTTGGTCCTTAGGTGCACAGACACATTTTGAATTAAGATTCAGTGTCCTTTTCTGGAAGGAAAGTCATGTTTTCTCATTTAAATTGTGAACACTTCGTAAGAGTCAGGGGTGCTGTCTTCTGTCCCACTTCTAGCATCCCTTCGGGGGCACTCACCTCCAGGCAGGTAGCTGTGTCCAGGTTGCTGACTAACTGGCTCTGCCCCTGGAACAGCCCAGACCATCAGTTCCTCCTGGGCAGAGTCATCTAGGGGATCCTGCCTCCATCTGCAATGCAGGGAAGTATGTTTTCTCAGTCGCCAGTCCCCCAAGCCCCCACCTGCCGCACACACAAAACAGGGATCGTAGGTCAACAGTAGGTTATGTGTGGTGGAGTGAAGGGATCCTGGATGACTTTCAGCGAGTGGATCACACAAGGAGAGGAAAACAGGTGTCCGTGGATCCCCCACAAAAAGCATAGTAACATTGTTTAAACTGATGAAACTCCGGTCAAAATTCTAGTTTTCCCTCCTCAAATCGCCCTGCTTTACTCTACTCTGTTCGTGTTTCCTAGCGTGTATGTGAATATATATAAACCTAACTTTTGAAACTTGAAAGCTGCTGCCGTCACAGCAAATGTGAATTTCGACACCTGGACGGCACAGCCAGTGACAAGTTTTGCAGCTATGCCTGCAGCCTGCATGCCAGGTTGACCAAAGCCAGGTTGGGCCAGGTTGGGAGCCCCCCTGCACCTCTGTTCTCTCGCTCAATCAACCAGCCTTGCCCAGGGCCCCAGCCCCAGGACACCCGGCCCCGCCCATGGGAACCTGGGGGTGGGAGCAGACAAGTAACAGCCAGGCTGGCCCGCAGAGGCCGTGGTGATGAGCTCGTCGCGGGGCTGGAGGGCTCAGCCAGCAAAGACCCAAAACTGCCTAACAGCCTTTCCCCCTCACTTGTCTTCCTCGTCAGGTCCTAGAAGATAATGGAATGCCCATGGATGACGATCAGTACGCTCTGTTGACTACAAAATTAGGATATAAGAAAGAAGGGATGAGTTATCTTGATTTTGCAGCAGGATTCGAAGGTAGCTAACAGCCAAGTACCAACCTGGCTCCCACGTGGGGCCCCACAGGTCTTTCCGCATGGGGCCCCAAGGCCACTGGGGTTGAAGTAGTGTGCGCTGAGATGTGGAAATCACATGAGTCCTAAGACTGAAACAGACATTCTTGTTTAATTTTATCTGTGTTTCGGCCTTTTTTTTTTTTTTTTACCCCCACTCAGCTGCACTGTGAGTGCCGAATTTTGTCTGGCAGAGCCTTCTACAAATAGTAAGAGCACAAATGGTTTCTAAAATTGACTCCCAAGCCTGTGCTCCTCCAATCACACCTCGTGTCCTCTAAGGTTTTCCTCCTAAAAGTAGATGCTGGTTATTGGTCATCAGAGCCACCTGTGCACCAGCGGGGATCGTGTCCTTCCTGGACCCAGAGGTCCTGAAAGATTCAGTGACTTGGCCCAGATCAGCCGGCCCTTGTCCCTCCCCTCCCCCCTCCCCGCAGGGTTGTCAGGGGACTCAGTCCACAGTGCAGTCTGCTCAGCGCCCGGGTCCTCCCATTTGCCCCTTGCCCCTGTTCGGCTCTCCCAGCCACACTCCCGGCAGATGGACGACCAGCACCCAGCCTCCCGCTTCTCAGCTCTTGTCTCTCCCCTCCCTTGTCTCCACTCTTACTGAAGTTTAGATGGACAAATAAGCCCTCCGGAAAAGCTGCAGAAATCCCATGTATATATCCACGAGTGCACGGATTATATGAAAGCACTGCAGGCTGGACAGGGCAGAACCCAGACCCTACTTGCTTTATGCTGTCCTTCCCCGGGGCTGGTCTGAGCAATGACTGGATAGTGCAGTGGGTCTCGCTCGAGGAGCTGGCAGCTGTGACTCCGCCAGGAAAGAAGAAGGTCCCATCCAGCAACCCCCACCAGATTTCATTTGCTGATCCTAAAGGATAGAAGTCCTGCAATCCCCTACCCCAAAGACAACACGAGAAGCTGTGGAATTTTAGGATTTTGACACTCCTTTGGTTATACGCTTTGACCTTTTTGAGGCAATAAAAAGATGAGAAAGGAACCCACATTTATCTTAGTGAGTGCTTCCGGTGCCCTGGTGCATCCATCACCGAGGCAAGTAAATCGGGGGCCTAGGGTGAGCAGTGACTTCCCGAGGTTCCAGAGCAGAGGGCCTGTCGTGAGTGGGCACCTCGCCCTGCAGCTTCCTCTCTTTGCCCTCTCCCCCACTCCTCTGTCCCCCATCAGTCCCTCCAACACATGGCCAGATGCTGGAGGTGGGGAGATGGAGGCTCCAGGCCATGGGGGGTGGGGATGGGCAAGGCAGAGGGGATCAGGCACCAGGGGCAGGTGTTATCTGTCAGGCGTAGCAAACCCGGGGTGGGGAGGCCACTCCAGACCCAGGCAAGGCAGAGGCCAGGTTCAAGGCTGGACTAAAGGCTGCCCATGAGTTCCGGAGGCCCTGCCTGCCATTCATCCCCCAGGCCCCATCAGGGAGGGGGCTACAGCATGTGTAGAGAGTCGCGTCCTAAACCAAGTCCGAGGTTGCAGCCTGGCTTTAGAGAAGGCCACGTTCAAGTCATTGCAACCTGAGGGAAATGGGCTGGTTTTCAAGTGGAGGTTACACTTCCTTCCTCCGTTTCAGGGAAGAGAGAGACGGCCTCATTCAGTCATTAACCGGCTGGGCTCTGGAAGCCGGCGGGCCTGGGGTGAGCTCTGTGACCTCGGGGAAGTTGGACCCCTATGTCCTCGTCTGTAGAATGGGCATAGTAATAGGTCTCCTTGTGCATAAACCAGACTTAAGGAGAGACTCTGCCTCTTAGAACCATGGAAAGGGCCAAGATTTGCCAGAAGGTGTCCGGAGGCCTCCAGTCTAACATCCAGCACAGATGTGGGCAGAACCTGTCCGGTGACTGAATTACATGTTCCTGTGTTGAGGACCTGATTCTAGGAAACAGAATGGGCAGGAATCCCCTTTCGCTGCCCCTGGTAACTAAGGGATAGACAAGCAGGATGTGGTCCCTGTCCTAGAGCAAGGACGGAGGGGCCAGACGCAGAAGCGTGCCGAGCGAGGGGGTGGCCCTGATGGTCTGAGGACAAGCTCTTCTCGTGGTGACAGGGGCACTTCTAAGATCAGAACAGAGCTCACGCCCTGTTCCGTCACAGAGTCATAGTACCGGCGAGAGTTCTAGCAGGACTGGGAACCGAAGAAGTTAAGCGTTGAGATAGAAGTACAGAGGCGCACCCACCGCTAACGGAAGCCTCCTGATTCGCTGTTTCAGATCCTAAGATGAATGGGGCAGAAGTGACCCCACCCCAGACTCCAGCTCTTCCCAAAGGTGACGTGGACAGCTTCTTTGTCACTGCTGAAGAGTGCCTGAGACAGTTCCCCCGGAGACTGAAGGAATTCTTCCGGGTAAATCACGGCCTCTCTGCTGCCTGTCTTATCTGGACCCAGCCCCCCGCCCCGTCCTCCTCACTGTTCAGCCACAGCAGGTATGAGCCCTGCAGCCCCAGAGCTCTCCTTCCTAGACTCAGGCTTGCCCCTTCTCCGCTTCTGGGGAAGGGACTTAACTCTGCGATCCCCTCTCCTCCCTTGCTGACACTCTGCTAGGCCTGCCTTCTGCCCCTCAAAGACGCTGGAGAAGTAAGGAGACCCTCCTCACGAGACAGGGAGGGGTGGGAAGGGTCCCGAGTTACAGCGAATTTAGGGTCCTTTCGACCATCCTATCCACTCCTTCCTGCGCTCACCAAACAAGCTTTGTGCACTTTCATGCCATAAGCTGGATTCTCTGCTGAAAGCTGGGGCTGAAAACTGGGAGCCCTGCTCAGGGAGCTCAGTCCAGCCCCAGACAGATGGTCAACAGACAACTCAGACACATTGCGACTGGCTGTCATGGAGGGACTGGTACTGTCTATGGGGGCACAAGGAAAACAACCGTTAAGGAGGGCTTCCTGGAGGAGGTCACCCCCTAACGGAATCTTAAACCCTTAGCCTGTGCTGGCCAGGCAAAGAAAGGAGCGAGAAATAGAAGAGTGGGCTTACTCAAGTGGGTGGCAGACAGGCCACAGGCTTTCGGGAAAGCTCCCAGCTCTGCGTGACCGAGGCATGGGTTGCATGCAGAAGTTGTAACGAAAAAGACGGGGAAAATAGCAGCCATTCAAACACAGAGGCAGGGACAGAATGGCCTCAACTATTTTTGTGTTGAGAAGTAAAGTGAAAGTGAAAGTAGTCAGTAGTGTCCGACTCTTTGCGACCCCATAGACTACAGTCCATGGAATTCTCCAGGCCAGAACACTGGAGTGGATAGCCGTTCCCTTCTCCAGGGGATCTTCCCAACCCAGGAATCGCACCCAGGTCTCCTGCATTGCAGGCAGATTCTTTACCAGCTGAGCCACAAAGAAGTAAAACAGGGTCATTAAAGTGGGAAAGAAGATCAGTTTGATAAACTTACCATTTAGCTTCAACATGGGGCAGAGGCCCAGTGTGTGGAGACCCCAGGGTGAGGAGACCCCAGGTGAGGAGACCCCAGGGTGTGGAGACCCCAGGGTGAGGAGACCCTGGGGTGTGGAGAACCCGGGGTGAGGAGACCCCAGGGTGAGGAGACCCTGGGACATGGAGACACCGAGGCATGGAGACCCCAGAGTGTGTAGGTGCGAACACCTCAGCAGACGAAACAATGTTGAGTCCAGGGGAGGGGAGGTGTGGCATGCCCTGTGGGTAGAGCCAAGCCCAGGAGCAGGGCAGCCAGTATACTGTGCTTGAGACATCTTCCCAGCACAGATTGCCAATTGGAGGTTCATTTTGGTTATTGCTGAGCTCCCATTTTATAACAGACACACTTATGATTGTCTAGCTTGGATTTGCAGGATGGTTCTGACCTTGACTGATGGCCCAGCCATCAGACCATGCATCCTGATTCTTGGTTTGAAAACACACAACCATCATAAGCAGACAGGGAGAAGGGTTCGTCCTCATCAGATAATCCCATGTGCCCGACCGAGAAGAGCGCGGGGCAGGCAGGGTTCCTCGTGGGGTGGACAGCCTGCTTCTCTGAAGAGCGAGAGCCTGGCGGGAGGCAGAGAGGGCAGAGGGGGAAGTCGAGGCACCGGGTCAAGCCGTCCCTCGTCCTGGTCAGCCGGACCCTGAGAGGCCATCGCCTGCTACCCCACCAGTGAAAACCCAGACCCCTGTTCTGGCCCCTCTGTGCTGTCTCCTGTCACTCGTCTTTCCCAGTGGGGCCACAGAGAAGCCAAGCTCCCTGCTGGCACCATCGTCTTCCTGGCTTTATTATCAGTGAAGCTTGGTTACAGCACACGTATGTCCTATGTTTCCTAAGATGGTCTCTATTTTAAATAATTAACTAACGGATTGATTTAATAAATGTACACCGACACCCACTCCATCCTGCAAGGAACTTTTAACCTAGTGGGTGAGACAAGCAAACCCCTAACTGCCAGGGTGTGCGTGATACAGACTCAGGTGTCGGTTACATCCAGGACCCTGGTCGGGGCTCATTGCCCTCAGGGTGTATGTAAATGGAACAGAGTGTGTTTTGGTGGTCCAGTCACTTTATTTCCTTTCTTGAGTTCCTATTTGTGAGGAATTCTTGACTCTCTCTCTCCATCAATAATGAAAAATCTATCCTGTATTAGTTGCAAATACTGTTAGTCCTGCTGCTGCTATTTGCTTAGTGATCTGTAGCCAGATGAGTGGATCTCAGCAGAGGTGGGTCCACGGACAGCAGCAAAGCCGAGCAAGGTGGCCTCACGCTCCCAGGCCAGGTTGAAGACCACGAACAGTGGAAGGAAATAATTCATTTTAGCAAACAGGGGGCATCTCCCCTCCCTGACTGTGGTGAGGAAAGCAGACACCAAGACCCCCTTGGTGACCTGGAGTCATGACCTGGGCACAGGTTCCCATGGCCCTTGTGGGCTTGCCTTCAACCTCACCCTCTAGACAGGGTCTGTGCAGGTTCAGGCACGTGTCTGTGGATTCAGGTGCGTTTTAAAAAAAGCAAACAGGACCAAGCCCCCCTCTCCCCTCCACCACACAGAAATAGGATCTTCTCTACGTATGCTTCAGCCACTGTGTTTTTCGCTTCACCATTTGTCTTGAATGCCTGACCCTGCAGAGTGGTCTCCACACATTGCTCTGCTCAGGGTGGCCCCTGTCTCTCAGAATGAGCCGGGGTCCTGCCTGATTGGCTGCAGCCCCTTTATGACCCATCTCGACACCGCCTCACCCCAACCCTGGGTCGCGCTCCGGCCAGCACCCTTCCTCTTCTTGCGTCCTTGCACATTTCTGCTGCTTTCCCCGGATTGTGGCCTGAGCTGCTGAAAGAAGGCGCTGCCACTTCTTGAGCTGGAAGGCCCCAGAGGATGAGCTGGAGGCCAGGAGTTTGATTTGGATCTTGCTCATTCTGACATCCCGGAGAAGGCAATGGCAACCCACTTCAGTACTCTTGCCTGGAAAATCCCATGGATGGAGGAGCCTTGGTAGGCTGTAGTCTATGGGGTTGCGAAGAGTCAGACACGACTGAGCGACTTCCCTTTCACTTTTCACTTTCATTCATTGAAGAAGGAAATGGCAACCCACTCAAGTGTTCTTGCCTGGAGAATCCCAGGGACGGGGGAGCCTGGTGGGCTGCCATCTATGGGGTCACACAGAGTTGGACACGACTGAAGCGACTTAGCAGAAGCAGCATTCTGACGTCCAAGGGGAGATGCTGCAAAGCCTTTGGAGACGTGCATTTGGCTGCTGTGGGAGGGCTGGGAGCTGTGAGGTGGAGGAAGTCGTGGCAGAGACAGGCCCGTGGTCCCAGTGGGTGGTGCCCCTGCAGATGAGGCTGCTGGATGGTGGCACCTCTGAGGGGCATGGGCAACCCTTCATGTCGGCTCCCACCGTATTTAACGTAACGATTGCACACATTGGTGAAGTGATTGCACACTTTGGTGAGTGAACAAGTGAGTGAATACAAGTAGGTCTTCCACAAAACTCCAGCTGAGTCGAAGCAGGTCTTGCTTTATGTGACCTCTGTGGAGGGTCCTAGGATATGGAGGTGCAGGCAGGGCCCCCAGAGTGGCTGGAGAGACCCCAGGCGGGGCCGTGTGAGGTGCTGGTGGGGCCAGGGGTGGGGACGACAGCCGCAGCGGCTGTGCTCCAAGCCCGAGACCCAGGGAGCCCGAGTCGGGGGAGCGGGAGTGTTGGCCCAGATGGACCCGATTCAGATCCCACTGCCGGGCACTCGCTGTCCAACCTCTGGCAACAGTAATAGTAACAAACAGCGTTTTAGACCCTAACGGAACCTACCCATCCGCTCCTAAGCACTTCGCCTGCTTGGCATAGTCAGTCCTCACGATGACCCCGTAGGCAGGGACTCTGTCCTCCTCTGTGATGGGTGAGAAGCCTGGCGAGTTTCAGTCTCTTTCCTCGGTCACTCTGCTAGTACTGGGCAGAGCCGGGCTTGGAAACTGAGCAACCTGGCCCCCTGGATGTGCCCCGAGCCCTGCAGCCCGGATATAGCCTCAGGTTCCCTGCCGGCCTCTGTTCCCTCACCTGCAAAGTGGAAGTCACCGCAGCGCGACCTGCAGACGCAGAGGCGGGGCTCAGGAGGGCGGGCGGGGCCTTCATTTCAGCCCAGGCATCAAACCGGTGCCCACCCTCTGGGCAGTTCCTTGGCGGAGTTCAGCTCAGTGCCAGTTCTCCTGTAGACAGCAGCTGCCTTTCTGAAAGGCGTTGCCATTTCCAAAAGCCGTATGAAAACATCAAGGACCAGATTTTTATATGTTCTGGAGAGCTCCAGCATACTCGGTCTTCACTTCCGATTTTGGAAGTACCACTGGCAGGAGCCAGAGGGGCAGGAGGGAAAGAAAAGCCACTCCAGGCCCTTCCCTGAACTCTGAGCACTGAGAGAGCGCCTGAGGACAGAGTTCACCGTTGCCCTGGGAAAGCAAGCCGTGGCAAGGGGACTCCCAGAGCAGGGAAATCTCCAGGAAAAGCCACAGCGGAAGCACAGCCCTGCCCTCTTGTTGGGGATGAGTCCACAGCGCAGGGCGGGAGTGGGGTCGGCTCCAGGTTTCGGGGGCCGGGCTGTGACGCTGTGTCCCGGCTCCAGGACCCATACGCCGCCTTCTTTAAGATGGACACTGACAGGGATGGCATCCTCACCATGTACGACCTCCACCGCCTGCTGCAGCACCTGCTCTTCAACCTGAAGGACGAGGAGTTCGAGCGCCTCCTGGGCCTTCTCGGCCTGAGGCTCAGCGTCACACTAAACTTCCGGGAGTTCCGCAACCTGTGCGAGAAGAGGTCGTTCTGTACGGATGACGACGCGCCCCAGAGACTGCTCAGGTAAGAGGCCAGCGCGGGGCGGCGTCCATGCAGGCACGGTGCCAAGGGCCGGGGCTGAGGGCGGGGCGGCTGCCGTCCCGATCTGCTCACTCTGTCATTTCCTTAGTTCAAGAAAAGCCACTCTCAGGATCTCACGCTCAGTGCAGAAAGACTAGAAAATGCAGAGACAGGTGAGAAGATACACTTGATCTGAGCACCCGTGAGCATCGTTTTTTGTGTTTTTTTTTTTTGTACTTCACTGTGCGTCATCCCAGTCTGGTTAATTTACACGTAAATATACACGCGTCCTTGTATGTTCTCGTTGTTATGAACCCAGGGCCAGGTAGATACGCATGTCGCTCAGCCTTCCAAGACCTCTGGGAGCACCGCATGCAGAGGGTGGAGCTGGGTGCTTGTCAGGAGAACACGTGGACTCCCCCAGGCCTGAGCCCTTAGCTTGGGCAGTAAGCCTGGCCTGGGGAACCACACAGCACCTTGTGGTGATTAGTGGAAACCGAGTGTCCTCTCTGTCTTTTTTCCATGCGCATAAATCCACCCATGTACTTGTATATTTGTCTCTTTAAAACCCTGGGGTCAGCAGCGCCAGCCGCTCTGGGAGATGCAAGGACCCCTTCCAGCCGTTTGTCAGGCAGAACTCCCCACCCCGCACCCCTGTTCACCCCATGCCAGCCTCCCTCACAGTAGGAGAATCTGTGTGTCCAGCTGAGGCCGTGACTTGTTCGTCTCCTTGGCTTCGCTCAGTAAAGGCATCTGCTCCTTGAAGTAGTGACGGGCCTCCCATCTTACCTGGGACCTGTCACAGTCGCCTCCCCCACTGAGATCTGCTGACAGGCATGGATGAAGGAGACATTCAGCCGCTCCCTTACCAATTATTACAAGGACAATATCAATATTTTTTGAAATGTTACCCTCCCCTTTGCTAGCTCAGGGCTGCCCTTGATACTCAGTGATTCAGCTCAGTAGTGGCATCATCCCTGGGCCCTTCTGCCCTTAAGGCACCTCCAGCCCCCAGGGGCTGCAGACAAGTGCCTACCCCCAGACAAGGGCATTCCCCAGGAGGGGAGCCCCGAGAAGTCCCTGCCCCCGGGCAGACTCTGTGCCACTTGTGCAGGCTGCAGAGGCCACTGACCTTGCCCTTTAATTTTCCCCTCTGAACTTGCTGGTTTTATTTTGTCTCTACCTAAAAAGCTAGCAAGGAAGAAAACCACTGTAGTCTCTTTCTAAGTGAAGCGATCATAGAACACATGAGTTGGACACCTGCTTCCAATTGCTCCAGTTGTGAGGAGCTTTAATATGAGACTTGATTGCTTAAAATTCAAACAAAGCAAGAAAATATCCTTCAGAAAGAATTTTCTGGAGAATGTATGCAGAACGGATATGGAAGATTTCAACCACAAAGTGCAGTCTTCCCATCCTCGTGATTCGGCCGTCTTAGTTGTGTTATTTGTTCATCCATCCCACGTTTACCGAGGGTCTGCCGTGAGCTGGGCATCACCCCAGGGCTCGGTGGTGCAAAGGTGGATAAGATGAACACTCTGCTTGAGGGACTTGGGGCTGAACTGCTGCTGCTGCTGCTAAGTCGCTTCAGTCGTGTCCGACTCTGTGTGACCCCAGAGACGGCAGCCCACCAGGCTCCCCCGTCCCTGGGATTTTCCAGGCAAGAACACTGGAGTGGGGGTGCCATCGCCTTCTCCGGGGCTGAACTGGGACAAGTACAAAATCACAGGGATACAAGGATATCTGAGTTGCCCTAGGAAGGGGAGAGACCAAGCCTGCTTGAGGTGAACAGGAAAAGTAGGACATTTCAGTTAGATCTTGAGATGTGAGGAGGAGTTTGTCCCGTGCGAGTTACCAGACTGTGGTCCAGAGCCAGGGCGCAGCATTTGCAGAACCGCAGAGGAGGGAGCGCAGAGCCTACTCGGGACTAGGCAGAGCGTGCAGGCACAGAGTGGCATGTGCAGTGGGCGAGGAGGCCTGAAGTTGCAGGAGGGCCTGGTGAGAAGGGGCTTGAGTGTCAGGCTTGGTCAGCAGGCCCGAGAGGGTCCTCTGCCGTGGCGTGTCGGAGGGCATGTTGTGGCATGCAGACATCCTTCAGCAGCCCCAGAGTGGAGGGTGGATGCAGAGGCTGGATCCAGGAAGACCAGCTTGGGCCTCAAAGGTCTGGTGTAGTCCGAGCTCTGAGACCCAACCAAGGCGCTGCTTTAGAAAGCCAAGCCTCCCCATGGCCGGAGCCTGAACCTGTGCTTTGTGAAGATGTATCTTTTCATACCCTACAACCCTTCAAGGAGGCATTGCTACCTGAGTTTGCAGATGAAGGAATTGGGGTCTCGAGGAGAGTTTCTGACTGGTCCAGAAGGACCCAGGTGATGGGCAGTGGACAGAGATTGGAACTCAGGGTGCCTGTGGGGAGGGGCCACCTCCTCTGTGTGGAGAGTTGGTCTCTTTCACCCCCCCAGTCTCACTGTTCTCCACTAGCCAAACCTGGCTGCCTTCCCTTTTTGGAAGCCATCCCGCCCTCTCACTTGGACCCCTCTGCGTTCTGGGCCTTTACTTTCCACCTGCATCATCAAAGTGCAATACTTTTGAAAACTTTGAAGGTTCATAACTTTGTTGAAGACAGGAAGACCATCTTGTTTACTTCATAACTGCACAGCATTTTCATCTTTAGATGTGTAAACACCAGTTAGAGTGATTAGCCCAATGACCTGATTCATTTACATCGTCTGTTCCCTTGTTTAAAGCACACGGGCCTTGTCCATTTATCTGCTGACAACCCACATCACATTCCTTCCAGTGCGTGTACATCATTAAAGATGAAAGGATGCTGTCAGGTGTCCTCTTAGCAAAATTAGATGGCCAGCTTCTCGTCACAAAGCATTGCATGATCCAGTCCTTCCTGAGGAATTTCCTTGCTGTTCTTGGATGTGAACCACTCACTCACTCATCAGGAGGTTTGGCTTCTATGATCCAGTTCACCAGCACCTTCTGGTTCTTCTAATCGTTGTGAAACATCTTGCGATCTCAGTTTTCTTCCCTTTGCCATCTGGGCATGAAGTAAGAATTCTCAGTTCTCAACTGTGTTCAGTGAAAGCTAACGTAAGAGCAGGATGGGGTCCCTGGCGTCTTTTATCCCTTTCTGAAAGACGCTGTTACACTCAGGGCAGTGCAATCAGAAACCTGAGGGGCGATGTCATCGGGGGATCTATTTCAATGTGATATCATCCTGCCGCCAGGAGACTCTATTTTCGTTTGTTTTCCTGTTATTATTTAGTCTCCTCTTTCTTTTTAGCAGAACTGGAGACAATGAATGAAAACCAATTGCATGTTTCCTAGAATAATGAAATAGATCTAGGATCATTAAATCAAGCTCACTAAGACCCCGTGATCTGTCCTCTTCTAAGAGGGCTTAATGGACGCATGTGGTAATTGCAAGATAAAAGGAGTTTTATTTCATAAAGAAAATAAATGCCCTTTTTGTGTTTCTTTGGAAGATCTCTAAGAAAGAATAAAAGTCATGAATGCCACTTTCTATTTTCTGGATCATACAGACTTGCTATTTATTCTTTAAATATTTGATGGAATTCAGCTATGAAATCATTCAGTCCTGGAGTTTCCTTTTCAGAAGAATTTTAGCTGTAAATCCGATTACTTTAATAGTTACAGGATCACTTAAGGTTTCTATTCCTTCTTGACTGAGCTTTAATAATTTGTGTCTTTTAAAATATTGGTCCATTTTGTTTAGCCTGTTGAATTCATGAGAATAAAGTTGGTCACAGTATTTCCTTACTGTTCTTTCAATAGCTGTGGGGTCTTTAGTGATACCCCTGTTTTCATTTTTTGATATTGGTAGTTGATGTCTTCTCTCCTTTTTCGTTGACCCATTTAGCTGAAGGTTTTATTAATTTTATTGATATTTTCAAAGAGCAAGCTTTATGTTTCCTTCATTTTTCTCGGTTGTTTTTCTGTTCAATTTCATTGATTTCTCTTCTTTAATAGTTTCTCTTCCTTCTTGCTTCAAGTATGCAGTTGATCCTTGAACAACACAGGGGTCACAGGAGCTGATCCACCCCCACAGTCAAAAATCTGTGTAGAGCTTTTGACTCCCCCAAACTTAACTACTAATAGATGACTGCTGACTAGACAACTTACAAATAACAAAGTTAATTAACACACAGATTATATATGTATTATATACTGTATTCTTATAATAAAGCAAGCTAGAGAAAAGATAATATTGTTAAGAAAATCATGAGTGAGCGAGTGAGTGAAAGTCGCTCAGTGGTATCCCACTCTTTATGACCCCATGGACTATACAGTCCATGGAATTCTCCAGGCCAGAGTACTGGAGTGGGTATCCTTTCCCTTCTCCAGGGGATCTTCCCAACCCAGGGATCGACCCATAAGGGAGAGAAGATGCATTTACAGTACAGCGTATATCAATACTGCAAGTTCCTGTTGTGTGTTACGAGATGAGTCGTCTGTCAGCACCCATGTCTGTGTTGTCTCCTATGATGCAAAGCACTGGAGGTGGCATGCATGTTGGTGTACAGCTCTACGCCTCAAAGATGGAAAGATAATGTGAGAAAGAAGTCCATATTCACTTAGAGGTATAACAGTCCGTGCACGGATAACAAAGAAGCAGCAATATGACTTCTTTAAAGGAGCTTAGTGTAACAGATACAATCACTACCTGGTGGCCTAGCCTACACAGCAATGGATTAATCATTGTAAAATCTGTATGGCATACAGTGCCTGTGTGCATGCGTGCTCGGTCACGTCCCACTCTTGCCACCCCAGAGACTTCAGCCCACCCAGCTCCTCTGCCCACGGAATTTTCCAATCAAGACTCCTGGACTGGGTTGCCATTTCCTCCTCCAGGGGATCTTCCCGACCTGGGGATCAAATTCATGTCTCCTGTATCTCTTGCACTGGCAGGCGGATTCTTAACCACTGAGCCACCTGCAAAGCCATGGCATACAATATTACAGTCATATTCAAAATGCAGTATTGGAATCATTGTTACTCTTAAACCCCTTACCTGTGATGATAGACTAATATTCGGTTTCTCCAATCTGAGAGAGAGAGGGGGCAAGAGAGGGAGAGACATACTGCCTGGTAATGTAATTCTTTGAAAGTAAAGTTATAAATCAGGAAGAAAATTAAGGCATTACTTGTATATTAAATATCACCTTATGTCTATGTAAGGATAGACTAGTGTCTACAAATATTTTATGCATTTATGACAGACCTTTTACTTAATTTTTTTCAATATTTCTAGGCTGTGTGGCTCATCTGTGAGTTTTTTCATGTTATCACAAATCCCCCAACATTTTCCGATGTATCAATTGAAAAGATTGGCATATAAGTTGACTTGTGCAGTCCAAACCTGTGTGGGGCAAAGGTCAACTGGAGTTTGTCCTGCATTTTTATTTTCTTAAGCTGAAAGCTCAGATTTTTATTTGAATTATTTCTTAATGCTGTCAGTTTTCTCATAGGCATTGATTGAGCTGCATTTCACAAATTTGGACAAGTTGTAGTTTTTATTTTCACTCAGTTCAAAATATTTTCTAATTTCCCTTTAGACTCTTTATTGAAACCATGGATTATTTAGAAGGATGTTTTTTCTTCAAAATATTTCCATGGTTTCCAGCTGTTTGTTATTGATTTCTAATCTAATTCTGTTAAGTTTAGATAGCGCACTTTGTATGGTTTTAATTATTTTAAACTTGTTAAGGTCCATTTTATAACCCTAGAAATGGTCCATCTTGGTGAATGTGCTGTGCTTAGTCGCTCAGTCATGTCTGACTCTTTGCGACCCCTTAAGACTGTAGCCCGCCAGGCTCCTCTTCCATGGGGATTCTCCAGGCAAGAACACTGGAGTGGGTTGCCATGCCCTCCTCCAGGGGACCTTCCCAACCCAGGAATGGAACCCAGGTCTCCTGCACTGAGGCAGACTCTTTATCCCAAGTATACTTGCAAATAGTGTGTATTTGGCGGTTGCTGGGCAGGGTGCTCTGTAGATGTCAGTTAGATCAAGGTGGTTATAGTGTTCAGAGTCTTGCTTAGTTTCTATTAGTTCCACCAGTTACCAAGAGGGGCGTGCTGATGTCTCCAACAACGATTTTGCATCTATTTCTCCCTCCGTTTTTAATCCATTTATGCTTCGTGTATTTCAAAACTCTGAGAAAAATGTATGGTTATATTCTCCATTTCTGCTTCTCTTCTTTTCTTTCTGAAGTTCCAGTTTTCTCTCTGCTGCCATTTCCTCCCCCTGAAGAATTTCCATTAGCAAGTCTACTGGAGACCAATCTCAGTTTTCCTTCATTGATAATACCTTTATTGTTCTTTCATTCCTAAAAATGAATGAAATTTTTCCTGAATATAGAATTAAAAGTTGACAATTCTTCTGTTAAAGCACTTGGAAAATGTTGTTCCATTATCTCTTGGCCCCTGCAGTTTGTGAGGACAAATCTACAGTCACTCAAATGGTCTTCCCCCTGTGGTGGTTTAGCCACTAAGTCCTATCTGACTCTTTTGTGACTGCATGGATTGTAGCCCACCAGACTCCTCTGTCCATGGGATTCCCTAAGCAAGAATACTGGAGTGGGTTGCCATTTCCTTCTCCAGGGGATCTTCCCGACCCAGGGATCAAACCCGAGTCTCCTGCACTGCAGGCAGAGTCTTCACCACTGAGCCGCCGGGGAACCCTTCTCTATATGTGCCATTGTTCTTAGGTTGCTTTCAGGATTTCTTCTTTATCTTTAGTTGTCAGCAGTTTTAGTATGAGGGCTTCCCAGGTGGCGCTAGTGGTAAAGAACCCACCTGCCAACGCAGGAGACGTAAGAGACGCGGGTTCGATCCCTGGGTTGGGAAGATCCCCTGGAGGAGGACGTGGCGTGTTTGAGCGTGATTTTCTTTGAGTTTATCTTCTTTTGAGGTTTGCTCAACTTCCTGAATCTGTAAATTTATGTTTTTCCACCAAATTTGAGCAGGTTTCAGCTATTACTTCCCAAAATTTTAAACCTGTTCCAGTACCAGCCTTCGTCTGTTCTCCTCTCAGCACTCCGGGGACCTGGGTGTTAGATCTGCTTTTGTGTCACGGGTCTCTGTATCTTAGGCCCTGGAGAGGTTCTTTTCTTCCCCTCTGTTGATCAGATCAGATTATTTCTAGTCATCTGCTTTCAAGTTCACTGACTCCGTCAGTGATAGCTCTGTCATCTTCCTTGAGCTAATCCAGTGAACATTTTATTTCAGTTGTATTTTTCAGTTCTGAAGTTTCCACTTGTTTCTTTTTTTTTTTTAAGTGCTATTTCTTTGCTCTGAACTTATGTCTTTCCATTTATTTTAAGAATGTGTACTCTTTACCTCATGATTATAATAGCTGCTTTAAAATGTGGTATTTTCAACATCTAGGTCATCTTGGAGTTGGTGCTTGTTTGTCTTTTATCTTGAAAATTGCTGGCCTTTTCCTGGTCCTTCAGATACCGAGTAATGCTGGACTGTATTGTGGACATCTTTAATGTTCTATTGTGACCCTCTGTTCCTGTTAAAATCCTTGGCAGTGTGTTGTTTGGTTGATTTTTCAAAGCAGGCAATCAGTCCAGTTAGTTTCAGAGTGCATGTCCCGACCTGCCCTCCGTGGTTTCAATGTCAGTCTATTTTCCAGGGCCGTTGCAGCTCTATCAGGCTAGCCCATGAAGGCAGCTCCCAGGAGCCAGTCCTGACTGCACTTAGCTTCTCAACGCTTTCACCGGGCTGCTTTGGGTTCGTCTCACGTGTGCACACATCAGAGCGTGTGCCCCTGGAGCTCCCTCCATGCGGCTGAGCTTCCCTTTCGCTAGCTCTCTCCCCTCTGTGCTTTCCTCCCACCCTCTCCAGCAGTCAGCAACCCGCTGTTTGGCCTTGTGGTTGGAAACCCTTAGGTTTCGGTCTCTCTGTGCTGTTCATGCGTCTCATGACTGGGTCCGCCTCCAGGGCAACATGGCGAGAGAGAAAAGGAGAAGGATAATGACGTGGATTCTCCAGTCCTCCTTGAGCACAGAGACCCCCTTCACCTTCCCCTCTGGTTCGAGAGAAGGATTTCAATTTGGGGTACCTACTTGGCCAGTTAAGGTCCGTCTAGTCAAGGCTATGGTTTTTCCTGTGGTCATGTGTGGATGTGAGAGTTGGACTGTGAATAAAGCTGAGCGCCGAAGAATTGATGCTTTTGAACTGTGGTGTTGGAGAAGACTCTTGAGGGTCCCTTGGACTGCAAGGAGATCCAACCAGTCCATTCTGAAGGGGATCAGCCCTGGGATTTCTTTGGAAGGAATGATGCTAAAGCTGAAACTCCAGTACTTTGGCCACCTCATGAGACGAGTTGATTCATTGGAAAAGACTCTGATGCTGGGAGGGATTGGGGGCAGGAGGAGAAGGGGACGACAGAGGATGAGATGGCTGGATGGCATCACTGACTAGATGGACGTGAGTTTGAGTGAACTCTGGGAGTTGGTGATGGACAGGGAGGCCTGGCGTGCGATGCATGGGGTTGCAAAGAGTCGGACACGACTGAGCGACTGCACTGAACTGAACTGACTTGGCCAGTACCATTGCTTGGCGTAGAAGTGCGGTTTTATAACTGGGCTTGCTTCCCTTGTGTCTCAGCCGGTAAAGAATCCGCCGGCAATGCGGGAGACCTGGGTTCAATCCCTGGGTCTGGAACATCCCCTTGAGAAGGGAAAGGCTCCCCACTCTAGTACCCTGGCCTGGAGAATTCCATGGACTACAGTCCATGGGATTGCAAAGAGTCAGACACGACTGAATGACTTCCACTTTGTCTTGCCTCAGATCAGGAATGGAACAGTAAGAAGTGGCAAGAAAGGGGAGGATTCCCTCATATCCTTTGTACTTCAGGGGCTTGCCTTCCTAGTTCTTTGGTCAGAAAAACAGGCTCTCTCTTGAGGCTTTTTCTGTCCACATCCAATGCACAACTCCACAATTAGAACTGTCTTTAAGCCGCCCTTAAACTGGAAATAAGGAGGGAAAAAAACCCCGACTTATACACCATATAAGTCGATCTTCAAGTTTTGATCCCCTCCCCCACCACCAGCATCCTATTACTTACTTTTGGGTGTCCTCAAGAGAATTACTTTTTGTATTCTGTCCAGAGTTGTACTCAGTGGGAGAGAAAGGGTGAGGTAGACGTGCCTGCTCCATTCTCCCTGGGACATCTCAGGACCCTGGCCCTGGCTGGAATGTTGTTCCCCAGGATTGCACCGCACCTTCTCATCACTCAGGCCTCAGGGAGCCGCTCTCTGGCCTTCTTGGCTGAAGTGCCCCCGACCCCACGCTGGCCCCTCATTCTCAGTCACATTCAGTATCTGAAGTTACCTGATTCACTTATTTTTCCAAGTGTCTGCTACACGTTCCCGCCATCAGAGCGGGAGAGCCTTGTGGACGTGGGTTCTGTCTGCCTTGCTTGTCACTGTGTTTGTAGGACCCAGGGCAGCAGGTGGGAGGAGTTCGTGACTGGTGGGCTGGCTGATAGGAAGGCTAGATCTAGCTGTCAAGGTCTAAAAGGGCAGGCCGTAGGAGAGGAAAAGGCCATGGAAAAACTTCTAATCTCTCCAGAGGAGACAAAGATATAAAACGGAACAGAGAAGAAATGAATAGGAAATCAGTTGGAGTCCCGGGTTTGAGCATGAGTCACTAAGAAAAATAATCAAGCCTCATAGCCCAATAAAGAAATGAGGGTGTTTTGGATGTCTGTTTAGACAGTGGGATCATTTTGGTAGTGAGTTGACTTTGCAGAGATGGAACAGGCCTCTCAGGACCTCCATCCTTTTTGGGGGAAGTCCAGGTGAGCCCTTTGGGGTCAGGTGAAGTCTAATGGTGACACAGGGGACTGTGTGTCATTAGGACCTACAGTCCTTCAAGCAACAGTTGTGAAAACGCAACATAATCCACCCAGCCTTCCAAAACCTTAGTGGTAAAGTAGCATCGCAAGGAAATCAAAGAGTTAATCCTAAAGGAACTCAACCCTGAATATTCACTGGAAGAACTGATGCTGAAGCTGAAGCTCCAGTACTTTGGCCCCCTGATGTGAAGAGCGGACTCATTGGAAAAGACCCTGAACGCTGGGAAGGTTTGAAGGCAGGAGGAGAAGGGGGCGGAAGAGGATGAGGTGTTTCGATAGTATCACTGACTCAACGGACATGAGTTTGAACAGACTCTGGGAGATACTGGAGGACAGAGGAGCCTGGTGTGCTGCAGTCCATGGAGTCGCAAAGGGTCAGTGACTGAACAGCAACAAAAATGAAGTAGCAATAGAGGACTAGACTGGCTGATCTTTGGATCCCTTTCCGTCCTTGAAATTCCATGATTCTGTGAAGTCCGGTAGGCAGTTGGAGAGAGATGGAACAGGGGAGCAGGTGAGGTTGCCGTGCCAGTGACACCGAGGTGTGGACAAACAGCAGCAGGCGGTGGCCGGGGGCAGGAACAGGGACGGCTTTTCAGACGGCTAGATGAGCTCTGGGGGAAAGGAGGGAGGAGGAGTGGGGGGCAGGTGGAGAGGGAGACGCACTCGCTGGGGGCACATGTTCGCCAGGTGGTAGGAGTTCCAACACACTCTGTGATTTAAAGAGCAGCGTCACGCAGGGGATGAGAAGGGGAGAGACGGTTAACAGTGCCACGTGTTAGTACAGAGACTCCCCGGCTTGGCAGTGTAGAAGCCACAGTTCACCTGTGTACCCCACAAGCTGGCATCTGCCAGAAGAGGAATGAAAGTGGGCCCAGCCTCATGTGGTCCATGTCAGCAGGAGGAGGGGGAAGACTCCGCCCAGCCGCTGCCGGTCCTCTGCACCTGCCCGCTGAGCGGGGGCAAGAACTCTTGTCTGCCAGTCCACGGGGAGTCAGAGTCTATGTGATTCACCAAAGCGCCGCTCTGAATAAGACCCTTTCCAAGTGACACAGAGGTCAGCAGCCCAGTGTGGGCTTCTGGGGTAACGAGGGCCACCGTGTTCTCAGTGACCAGTAGGTACAGAGTGCCGTCATCCGGGAGCCTGGGGGCGGTCCTGGACAGCTGAGACTAGCAGCAGAGTTTCTCAGAAGGATTTAGAGGAGGAGCCTTAAGAGCAAATGATCACTGCTTGATTTGTTGGCTCCAGTGCCTGCTGTCTGTGGTGTTTTTTTTAAATTGTGTTAGTTATATTTTTATTTTTTGGTTGCAAGGGAGGGCTTCCCTTGTAGCTCAGTCAGTAAAGAATCTGCCTGCAATGCAGGAGACCTGGGTTTGATTCCTGGGTCAGGAAGATCCCCTGGAGAAAGAAATGGCAACCCCCTCCAGTGTTCTTGCCTGGAGAATCCCATGGACAGAGGAGCCTGGCGAGTTCCCAGTCCACGGGGTCGCAAGAGTCAGATGTAGCTAAACCCTTAGCATTACCATGTTGTGGCTGCCCTGGGTCTTCACTGCTGTGTGCGGGCCTTCTCTGGACGCGGTGAGCGGGCGGCTCCTCTCTAATTGCGGTGTGCAGGCTTCTCCCCGTGGTGGCTCCTCTTGTTGCGGGGCACGGGCCCTAGGCACACAGGCTTCGGTACTGCAGCACACAGGCTCAGTGGTTGTGGCTTGTGAACTTAGTTGCCAGGAAGATGTGGAATCTTCTAGGACCAGAGGTTGAACCCATGACCCCCTTTATTGGCAGGCAGGTTCTCAGCCACTGGGCCACCAGGGAAGCCTTCTGCTGTCTGCTCTAAATGTAGGATGGGAGCGGGATGCCCCAGGAGAACTTCTCTTGGAGACGGCGGCCGCAGGCCTCACTTGCCCCGACCTTGCACTGGGCTAGGCACTCCAGGGGTGCTGGGAGAACTGAGCTCCTTGAATTGAGATACAAACGTTAAGCAGAAAGAAGATCCCCCGTGTACAAAACCACGGTGGCCCTCTCACCTCTGTGAACTGAGCCAACTAATGGGTCCCTTCCTCTGAGGACTGACACTGGAGGAGCTGCCAAAGCTGTAGCTTCAGCTGGAATGAAAATGATGAGAAAGGCTCGCCTCCAGCCTGGGAGGGCCCTGAGCTGAGGGGCCAGGATTCCCAGAACTGGCTGTGTGATTTCGGCAGGCTGTTTCACCTCTCCAAAGCCCAGTGTCCCCCTTTGCAAAGTGGGGTGACGATGCCAACATTGCTGGGAAATCCGTGTGGCAAATGACCAGCAGCTGCAGCCCGACTGGAGCTCGTGGGGGTCATGGTTACCCCAGAAACCACGTCCACCCCTCCCGGCGTCGTATAGAGCTGCAAAGCGGCACGGATCGCATAAACCTGTGCTGCATTTTTTTCTTTAGATTTTTTTCCCCACAAGCATCTCACCTGCTGGAACATGAATTATACTTCTCTCAAAGGGTGACCTGGGGGACTTCCCTGGTTAAGACTCCATGCTTCCAGTGCAGGGGGCATGGTTTCCATCCCTGGGTCAGGAAGATCCCCTGGAGAAGGAAATGGCAACCCACTCCGGTATTCTTGCCTGGGAAATCCTGTGGACAGAGGAGCCTGGCGGGCTGCAATCCATGGGGTTACAAAGAGTCAGACGGGATTTAGCAACTGAACAATGACAACAGGGTGCTAAGATCCTGCGTATTGCACGAGACGACCAGAAAATGAAAAAATAAAGGGCAGCGTGGGCTTTTCTGCTGTCCTCTTCCTGGTTTTCCGGGCTCCTTTGGGGAGAAATTCCTGTGAACGTCCCTGTGGGGGCTTGCTCACTCACCCTCAGGCAAGACACCCCAATCACCCACATGCCCATGAGTGAACAAGGATCCGAGCAGCGTGATCTCAGAGATAGAAGTGGCAAAAGGTTTTATAGGATCTGCTCCCCAAATTTGTTGTGAGTGGAAGAGTCCAGGGCACCCCAAATTCCTTCAGCCACAGTCTTCACTGTGCTTCGTGGTGCCCTAACCACGGTCTTTTTTGAAAGTGTCTTCAGCGCCCACTGTTCTGTGAGTAAATAGAATTTTGATCATTTTGTATTCCACAGACTCAACCTTTGAGCATGAGCTGAGACCGAGTCTGTAGGTCATGTTCCCCTAGGGTTCCCAGACTGTTTGCTTTGGTCCGAGTTATCACACCCACTTGTACATTCAGAAATGCAAGTTTTTGGTTGTTTTCATCCAAAGACAATGTTGTGCTGTGTTATTTTTTATCCCTTTGGGATTGAACGAACCCTTTTTGTTTTGTAAATCGCTGGAAAATTTGAACAGCATTTATCTGGAAATAAGCAAGGACTCCTAACTAAATTTAAGATTTCCCTAACGTGAAGCTAGGGAGGTAAGACTGTATTTTAAGAATTAAGTTAGACCAGATGTGAAATAGCAGACTGTTATAGTACCTTTGTCACGAATGGGAGTAGGGGAACCCCTTGGGAGATTAATGAGTCTTTTAAATTGAAACAGAATTATTTATAATTTTTTTTTTTCTTTTAAGACCAAAACAGAAGGTTGCAGATTCAGAACTAGCTTGTGAACAGGCGCATCAGTACCTTGTCACCAAAGCAAAAACCAGATGGTCAGACTTGTCTAAGGTGAGAAAGCGATTGTTTCCTTAAAAGGGAAGGGCAGCTATTTGTGTTCCAAGGTCATTGGGATGATGGAGCCGTTTTGATCCAGTCACTGAGACAGGAAAGCAACTTTTATACCAATGTAGAGCCTTGGGGGCTGCCGTCTATGGGGTCGCACAGAGTCGGACACGACTGAAGTGACTTAGCAGCAGCGGTGCCTCCTTTGATTCTTAAAATACCTTTTCAAAATAAATTCTCACATTCAAGGTCAATTTTGTCTTTAGGGGGAAAAAAAGTAATTTTAGGAGTTACGTGGACTGAAATTCCTGGCTTTATCTCAGGTTTGATATGAATTAAAAATTTAAATGAAGCAATGTGAGATGCTATCATATTTCTTTTTACACAGTTATAAAGTGTTAGTCACTCAGTTTTGTCTGACTCTTTGTGACCCCATGGAGTGTAGCCCGCCAGGCTCCTCTGTCCATGGAATTCTCCAGGCAAGAATACTGGAGTGGGTAACCATTCTCTTCTCCAGGAGATCTTCCCTACTCAGAAATTAAACCCGGGTCTCCTGCATTGCAGGTGGCTTCTTTACCGTCTGAGCCACCAGGGAAGCACCCACAGTTATAAACATGCATTTTAAAGAGATATTTCTTCCTTTCCTGCCAAAATCATAAAAAGCACATTTTCAAGGTGAATACCCTCCATGTGCAGTGATATAAATTGTGATTACAGTGTCAGGATGGACACACACTCTAACAATGACAGCTATACCTGCAAGACAGTAGATCTGAAATGCAAGCCCAGCTCCTCCTGAAGTTTAGACTGTGATGTCACTATTTCTCAATGCAACAAGGACCCAGTAACTTCACTTTTAAAAGTATTTGTAAACTGCATTATAGGAATACTTTCACACTAGTCTGAAGAACATCTCTACTTTATTTCACTTGGCCATTTTCTTTCTGTCCTCTCTCTTGACCTGTGTCCAATGTGAAGGCCTGCTTTTAAGCACCCACACCGCCTCTTCCTTGGTCCCCATCCTCATAGCATGGACTCTGCCATCCTGGGCCAGCAAATCACATGGACCGAGGTCGGACTGGCCTTAGAGTAGTCCCCTGGGCTGAAGAGCGCAGGGTGTGATCTGGACTGCACATGGTGGGCACACAGGGCCCATACCCCAGCAGGGAGAGGGCAGAGCTAACACCATCAGCCACGTGCCCACCCTGTTCCTGCTTCTCTCCCACCTTCAAGCTCCCTCAGGCTGGACCAACTCAGGAAAACAGCCCCTTCTCCCCAGCCTGCCTCTCCTCTTGGCTGCTCTGCCCTCCTTCCCTTACGGGAGCAGCCGCCTCTCTGGTCCGCTCTGCGCTGCTCCCTGTGGAGCCACCTCCAGGACCCTTCGCCGCTTCTTCCAACCCCGCCTTGACGTCGTACGAACTGAGTGCCCAGGGGGTGTGCCTGCTCCCTTCTGGCAGAGCTCACGGACCAGGGGAAGGGACAGTCACAGAGCAAAGGCAGGTTATTAACAAGGCGGCGGACGCCGGAAGGAGCGGGCTGCTGGGAGCGGCCGGAGGCCGGGGAGGCCTTGCTTCTGCCTTGTTCTGTCCACCCTCCCTGAAACACCTCCACCTCAGCTCCCTGACACCCTGCAGGCCCCCTGACTCCTGGCCCGGCCCCCCGGCCAGTTGACCTCCTCCCTGTCCTAGCCCTTTCACTCCACCTTGATTCCATGGCCTCTCTTAGCTGCCTTCATCCTTGGCGCTGGGCACAGCCCCAAACTACGTGTGGAAGAGCCATGGGGACCCCAGAGCTCTGGGCTGCAGCCCTGGTGTCCCCCTATGGAAACCTCTTCCATGTCTCCTAGAACTGAGCCTGGTGGGAGTGGAGCGGGGAGGGGACACGGAGGATTACGGAGGAAGAGGGATTTCAGGGGCCTGGAAGGGGGTGAGGTGGGGGGAGGAGGTGCTTTCTCCAGAACCGAGCTCTGGGCCCCCTCACTGGCCCCGCAGGACTCAATGACCCAGAGCATGTGGACCGCCCTGTCCCTCTCTCGGTTTATACTGAGTGCTGCACTGAAGGGATTAGTTCGGAATTCTAAACTGGCAGAAAGTAAAGCCCAGAAACAGGATCCGCCGTATTCCCGCTTGACCGCCTGGTGACGGCACGCGGGTTGCCATGGGCGCTCACATCCACGCTCTTCGCTGCCGGGCCCCAGCATTTAGAGATGGTGAAGGTGTCTCCCTTCCGCTGCATTTCTGTTGGGAATTCACGAAACAGCACCTGCTAATATCGCAAGGGGAGTATTCTCCAGGAAAACTGCACTTGAACAAGGATTCAGGGTTTAGTCATCTTGTGACCTGCATATATAGGGTCACATAGCCCGCCAGGCTCCTCTCTCCATGGGATTCTCCAGGCGGAATACTGGAGTGGGCTGCTACGCCCTCCTGCAGGGGATCTTCCTGACCCAGAGGTCATACCTGCGTCTCTTAGGTCTCTGCTGCATTGGCAAGGGGGTTCTTGACCACTAGCACCACCTGGGGAGCCACCTAAGTCATGGGGCTCCCCATTCCTGCCACACACCACTGGGGGCGCGTCCCGCTGGATCCTCAGAAACACAGAGGCATCGTCCCCTTTGGGGGCAGCTTAATATGCTCATGTCTATTGAAGTATTTTTGGAAAATAAGGTCATTGGTTTCTTCAGCAAATATTATTATGAGCTGACTATGCCCTGTCAGTGAAGTCGCCTAGTCGTATCCGACTCTTTGCGACCCCAATGGTCTGTAACCCCCCAGGCTCCTCTATCCATGGGATTTTCCAGGCAAGAGTACTGGAGTGGGTCCAGATACCGAACCCAGGTCTCCCACATTGTAGGCAGACACTTTACCGTCTGAGCCACCAGGAAAGTCCTTGTTGCAAGGTACTACAGATACAATGACCAAAAATAAGATAAAATGAAGACATGTCTGTGCGCCCAGAGACTTGTAGTGTAAACACCAACAAGAACTCTAAAGAGTGGTACGGATCACAATGGCAATGGTGCGCACACAATGGGGTGCCCAAGAAGAGGTCACGAGTAGAAAGATGAGCAGGGTTTGGACAGGCGTGCAGGGGAGGTGAGAATTCCAGGCCTGAAGCTGAACCAAGGCAGGGGGTTTGCGGGGCTCACCGGCCCAGTGGGGACAGCACGGATGGGGCAGACCTCGGGGCAGACCAGGTGGTTTTCAGTGTGAGGCAGTGGATGGATCACAGCCGGCTGCACATGCTGTCGCTGTTTTTAAAAATTGTGGCAGAGGCTTCCCTGGTGGCTCAGTGGTAAAGAACGTGCCTGTCGACGCAGCAGACATGGGTTTCATCCCCGATCCAGGAAGATCCCACCTGCCATGAGGCAGCTAAGCCCATGAGCCACAGCTACCCAGCCTGTGGTCAAGATCCCGGGACCTGCAGCTGGGAGTACGCGTTCCACAACTGCTCCAGGCCCTCGTGCCCTGGAGCCCTCCCACGGTGACTGTACCGCAGCCCCTGCGCTCGGCAGCTGGAGAAGAGCCTGCGCAGCCACAGAGACCCATCACAAAATAAATGCGCATATGAATAGTATTTGTATGTTTTCAGATTTCAGCGGTGTGTGGCAGGAGTAAATAAATGAATAAAGATATTGTTTTAAATTGTGGTGAAATAGACATAACATAGTTCTTCTGACTTCAGGGCCTCAGGAAGTGCTGGCCCGCTGGAGCGGGCTTCGGGAGGCGGGTGGTTGTGGGCCTGGGTCCAGGGTCAGCCTGCAGGTAGGCACCTCTACTTCCCCAAGGCTGGGATCTTGGGTTCCCTGACCAGAGATCGAACCCTGGGCCCCTGCAGTGGAAGCGCCGAATCCTAACCACTGGACTACCAGGAAGTCCAGTAATGCATCTTAATTAGCCAGTAGGCAGCTCCCTCCTCCATGTTCTCTTATTAGAGTTTTTTAATCAGTTTGTCAAATTCTACAAAGAAAAAAAAAAAACTATTGGGATGTTTGGCAAGAAATGACATCTTTACTACATGGGGCCTTCCAATGAATGAACACAGTGTAGTTCCATTTATTTTGATGTTTTAAAATGTTTTTCAAAACAGTTTTAGACTTTCTTATGTAAAAACCTTAACAATCATTTATAAGATTTGTTCCTCAGACTTTTCTATTTTTGGTGCTGTTGTAAATGTTATTTTTTTAAAGTTCATTTTCCATGTCTGATGTATTAAAATGTGAGTGATTTTACCTATTGATATAGAATCCCAGGGCTTCCCTGGTAGCTCAGATGGTAAAGAATCTGCCTGCAATGTGGGAGACCTGGGTTTGAGACCTGGGTTTGATCCCTGGGTTGGGAAGATCCCCTGGAGAAGGGAACAGGTACCCATTCCAGTATTCTGGCCTGGAACTCCGTGGACAGAGGAGCCTGGTGGGCTGCAGTCACTTGGGTTGCAGAGAGTCAGACACGACAGAGCAACTTTCTCTTTCACTTCTCATAGAATCCAGATTTATTGCCACTTTCTCTTATTATAATACTTTATTTGTGGATTCCTTGTACACCTGTATATACAGTCATGTCATTTGTGAATAATGACAGTTGCATTTCTTCCTGCCCTGTTGTTATACTTTTACCAGTTTTACCTTGCTTAACTACACTAGCTTGCACCTCCAGTACAAGGCTAAATAGCAATAGAGATATTCTTGTCTGATTCTTAATCATCCAGAAAACGTTTCATGGTTTCGCCATGAAGTGTGATGCTTGCAGAGGGCTTGGGAAGTGAACCCAGTGTGTCTTCCGCACAGTGTGTTGGAAAGAGGAGGAATGAACTATTGTTCAGAAAGTTTAAGACAGTGTTCAACGCCCTGTATTACCCGCTCTCCTAGTCTGTGGTCCTTTAAATGCCTGGCACATCCCCAGAGACCTTTTGCACCCCTTGGGGGTGTTAAAATGGTACCATGTCACCTCATCGTAACAACTATAGAGTCTCCTGTCCCTTGTTTTCCCTCTGACCGCCGGAGGCCAAATTCTCCAAAAAGTGGAGATGATAACCTCAAACAGTGTGGGCCACACCTCACCTCCTGGGCTCTGGTTGGCCCTTAGTTCTAACAGTGTTTGAACCCAAATTGTTGCTCAGGAAAAAAAAATCCCAGCCACACGCTCAAAACCACTCATTACCCGGAAACAAGCCTGTTCTAGCATGTAACACTTGACGTTTTGCTCTGTTGTCTTGTTGAGCAGAATGAGGACTTTATTTGGAACGTATACGAAAGAGTAATTAGGGACTTCCCTGGTTGTCCAGGGGTTAAAGATTCACCTTCCAATGCAGGGGGCGTGGGTTCCATTCGTGGTGAAGGGGCTAAGATTCCGCCTGCCTTGTGGCCAAAAATCCAAAACATAAAACAGAAGCAATATTCTAACAAATTCAATAAAAGACTTTAAAAATAGTCCCCATCAAAAAAAAGGAATCTTAAAAAAAGTCGACAGGAGGCGATGTGCGTAAGGGGAAGTCTTAGACTGTCCCAGATACTCTCTGAGAGCATTTTACATGTTACTAAACGCTGTCTTGTAATACTGTAGAATTTTATAGAAACCGACAGCGAGGGCAATGGCATCCTTCGACGACGGGACGTGAAGAACGCGCTGTACGGCTTTGACATCCCCCTCACGCCGAGAGAGTTCGAAAAGCTCTGGATGAGGTGAGTGGCATCTGAAGACTGTCCCTTCCTTCCTGACTGCCAAATTCAGCACCGGGCTTTCATCACAACTCGGGGGTCAGGCAGGGCCAGGAACATTATTCTGTGGTTGTACCTGCCCTATTCACCCCCGAAAGCAGCTTTGGCCAACAGGCCGGCCTTTCGGAACACAGGAACCAGGTCAACACTTGTCACCAACATTGGACGTGAGGGTTTTGCGTTTCTCAGGAACTGCGCATTTGAGCACATCCTTTCACTGTTTCGGAGAATGAAGTCACTCCCCAAAGACTCCTCTCTAACACAACTACCTCCGTGGACAGATCTGCAGTGGGTTAAGGGAAACGCAGTCTCCCCATTGCCCGGAGATGGAAATCGATGCTACACAAGTGTTTTATAGATTAGTAATTTGTTCAAAGAAAATAACCAAACTTTTGGCAACTTGGAATAGTTTCCCGAGGGTGTCTTAAACTGAAACTAGGAGCTAGTATTGGCTACATTTTTCAAAATGTACTTTAGACTAAGCTATTTCTGAACCAGGCCCCCCATCACAACGTTCCCTGGGTGGATGTCTAAGTTTCGAGGTGCGCTAACCACATGGTCCATTTCCGAGTTCCAGCTCCGTCTCTGAGTTGCTTCCTCCTCCATTATATGTTAGTCGCCGCTGGCAGCCCCCAGGGTCTTACCCCAGTACTGCAGGTCCTCTTGGGGGCCAGCTCAATGGCGCAGCTCATGCAGTTTTTCTTCAGCATTTCATCTGTTTAAAGTGGAAAGCTATAATGTTGGCCGAGTTTAGAATTAGGTGGGCTGTTTTGTGTCTAATTTAGAAAAGCATCGTGAAGTTCTTACAAAACCCTTATTTTTCTTCTAGATCAGTTCCAACCCAGGGTGAGTCTGGTCTCCCTGCCCGTTTTCCCTTTTAACAGACTGAGTGAGTGGGTCCACCTGAGGACTCAAAGGACGGGATTGCAGCGGGCAGACGCATGGAGCTCTCACCACGTAGACATTTCGGATGATGCAGTGATGACTGTGTCATTCTGACATTTAGGGAGCTGTTGGTGGGCACGAACACCACCCCCCCCCAACACTGGTGTGAGCGTCGCCTGTTATAAGTGCCAGAGGAGGGACAGGTCCAGCAGACAGGGAGCTGAAAAGAGGTGCTCTGGATGTGGAGGAGTGATGCTGAAATGGTTCCTAGGGTCTAGATGGGGCAGGCAGATGGGCGAGGGGCTCTCCAAGCGATACCTGGGCTCCAGGCTGAGGAAGGAAAGGTGAGGCTGATCGCCCGGTGCAGTCCTCGCTTTCGGGCAATCCTAACGGGACATCTGGAACAATGCAGTCTGAGTGGCTGCGAATGTGGGTCAAGTCTTGCTTCAGGAAGATGAGTCAGGAGGCCGTTCAGAGGAGAGATTGATGGGGGGTGTGGGGCATAAGGGAACGGCTGTCTCCATCAGGGAGGGGTGGGATGAGCCCCCAGGCTGGGTGCCAGCCTTAGGGATGAGGGGTATGAGAGTCAGGTGTCCCTGGGGGTTCCCTGTGGAAGGGGGGCACGCCTAGCCCTCTTCCTGATGGGAGACAGGCAGGCTTCCCTGTTGATGGAAGGGAGACTCTCACCATTACTTTCCGCTAAAGTTTCTTCATCCGTGTATTTCCACTATTCTATAAATACACAATGTCTACCCTGTGCTGCAAACTGAGATGAGGACTTCGTCCACCTTTGTGTAGCCGGCTGTCCGCTGTGGACAGTGAGTGGCTGAGAGCTCTGCAGACACGTGGTCATGACCCCTGCCTCCACCCCTTCACAGCGGTGCGGCCCCTGTCAAGTTACTTAACTTCTCTGGCCTTGCTGTGCTCTGCTAAGTTAACTCCAGTGGTCACGGTCAGGGTCAGGGTCAGCTGTAATAACAAACAAGGCCGACATCCCAGGGGCTTGCCCCGGTAAGGACGTCGCAATTTAATGTGGGTGGTGGAGCGCTCTGCCCACAATCATTCGGGGACCAGGAGCCCGCCCCCCATCCCCTGATCTTACGTGTCTGGCAGCAGAGAAGGGGAATGAGCACAGAGGACCGTCTGGTCAGCTTTGTAAGGTCCGGGCCTGGACATGTGACTGTCACTTTGCCCAGACTCTGTGGACCAGAATCCCTGCATGTGGCTGTACCCCAGCCAGGGAGGCTGGGAGAAACAGTCGGGACGTGTGTCCAGGGAAAAGGGAAAGAGGAGCAGAGGTGGGGAGCCCACAATGGCGTCTCCACATGCGGAGTCACCTCCAGGGTGGGTGGGAAAAGGGGCGATGGAGACAGAGGGGGCCCCAGGAGTGTGTCCACAGTGTCCTGGTGGGGCCACAGAAGCTGCTCACATATTTACAGCCGAGTGGGACCTAAGGGAGAGACTGATTACAGAGATGTCAGATGGACCAGAAGTCTGAAAGGGACTGTGGAGTTACTCAGAGGCCAGAAGGCTGCTGTCCACCCCCCAGGGCTGGAAGAGCAAGGAGAGGGTTACCCAGAGACAAGGGGCTGCCCCCCACCAGGGACTGGAGGGCAAAGGGGAGACAAGGTATTTCCAGGAGACCAGGAGGTGGCCTCCACCCCCCCCCAATGCCTCTTGGAATCTGCTGGAATCTCAGTCGCTGGGCTGAACAGGACCCCCTGGGAACAGCCTGGCCTTGCCCTCTCCCCACCTCCGACGGACACAGCTCCCAAGACAGGCAGAAGGACAAACACAGGGTTGAGAGCCACCAGATGAATGTCCAGCCAAGCGGCAAAGGGGGATCACGCCCCAGGACGGCGGGGTCACCTGGGGGAGCCGCGCATCAGCTGAACCACATCGTGAAGGGAAGGACAAGGTGGGGACTCTGTCCTGAAGGCCAAGTGTTTAGTAGGGACAGATCAAGGCAGGTTTCCACAGTCTAGAAAGATCAGTCTGGCCACAGGGAGGAGGATGAATTGCCAGAGAGGCGAGGGAAGCACGGAGGTGAATTTGGGGCTGTCTTGGGGTTCTAAGTGAGAGGACGGGGTAAACTTCCCTGGGGGGGAGCCTGGAGGACTGGGAAGGAAGTGATCGGTGTGACAGAGTTAGGAAGTGACAATTAGCCTTTAGCAGCCTAGAAAGGGGCTTCCCTGGTGGCTCAGCAGTAAAGAATCCACCTACAAGGCAGGAGAGTACAGTTTGATCCCTGGGTTGGGAAGATCCCCTGGAGAAAGAAATGGCAACCCATTCCAGTATTCCTGCCTGGAGGGCTCTAGTCCATGGGGATCACAAAAAGTCGGACATGGCTTAGTGACTAAACAGCAGTAGCAGCTGGAAAGAGAGGCTGAATGATGAGATCAGAGGTTCCTTGGACTTGTCTGGTGAGCTTGGGCAGAAATCAGGAGGCCACCCTGAGGTGGCTGAGTAGCCCACAGCTGAGGGCTGTGCTCTGAGCAGGGCTGTGCCTTGTCCCCTGGAGCCCAGGGTGAGCTGTGTGACCTTGGACCAGTGGCTCACCTTCTCTGAGCTTCAGTCAGCTATCCCATGGATGGCATGGCCATGTGACCAAACAGTATAATGAGGCAAAGATAAGCATAAAATCTTTACTTCGCAAAGACAAGCATAAAAATCAGTAGCAAAAAGATCACACAGATTTGCAATTACTTTCTGATAGCAATATTAATGCACATTCATTTTAGAAGACTTGGAAAATCCAGAAAAGCATCAGTCAGTTCAGTTGCTCAGTAGTGTCTGACTCTTTGCGACCCCTTGGACTGCAGCATGCCAGGCTTCCCTGTCCAACACCAACTCCCAGAGCTTACTCAGACTCATGTCCATTGAGTTGGTGATGCCACACAACCATCTCATCCTCTGTCATCCCCTTCTCCTCCTGCCTTTAATCTTTCCCAGCATCAGGGTCTTTTTCAATGAGTCAGTTCTTGGCATCAGGTGGCCAAAGTATTGGAGTTTCAGCTTCAGCATCAGTCCTTCCAATGAACACCCAGGACTGATCTCCTTTAGGATGGACTGGTTGGATCTCCTTGCAGTCCAAAGGACTCTCAAGAGTCTTCTCTGACACCACAGTTCAAAAGCATCAATTCTTTGGTGCTCACCTTTCTTCACAGTCTAACTCTCACATCCATACATGACCACTGGAAAAACCATAGCCTTGACTGGACCTTTGTTGACAAAGTAATGTCTCTGTTTTTTAATATGCTGTCTAGGTTGGTCATAGCTTTTTTGGAGCAAGCGTTTTTGAATTTCAAAAAAGCATAAGAAAAAGGAAAAGATAACAGCAAGAAAGCAGCTGCGCCCCACTCAGTAGGCATGACAAACTCGATGGTGTGGTTTCTCATCCATTTTCTGGGCATTTCTGTGACCTCGGTTCACCGTGCTCACCCTCCCCCCTCCTCCCTCCACTGGCCTGCTCCTCTCCACGGTTCAGTGTTTGCCGACACCACTCACCCTGGTCTCCTCCCTCCGCATCCCCACCTGCCTGCTGCACAAAGCAGAAGGTGTGGCCTGGCAAGGGGGCGGCCAGCACTGGGCTGCCCAGGGTCCCCCTGCCACTGAGCCTCCCGCAGCTGCTCATACAAGGGAGGGGCATTCTTCCACCCAGCATGAGTGACGGGGACCCCAGGCAAGGTGGGAGCAGCTGGGGCCAGTGTGACACTTTCTGCCAGCTCCCGGGGTCTACTGGTGAGAATAAGAAAGCCCATCCCCAAAACTGGGTAGCTGGAAGTGATCAAGAAAATAGCATTCAGCTCTTTTGAAAACGCAGAATTAGAAAACGTGGAGAATATAGACAAAATAATTGTCGTCCCCCGCCGCTCACCCAGCACTTAAGCGAAGCACCTGCACTCTATTAGAGCTTTGAGGCGTCCGGAAGTTCTCATTAACACCGCGGAAGTAAATTAATGCATTAAGCCCCAGATCTCAGTGACTTGGCACATGGATGTTTTGGTTCTTATTCACCCGAAGTCTAGCATGTCTAGCAGCTCTTCTGGACACTTCTCTTCCAACTGGTGATCCGGGATCTGGCTTCCAGAGGTGGCTTCATTCCTCAGCAGGGTCCCCGGGGGTCTGCAGAGTAAAGCAGGTCAGCCCAGAGTGACTCACCTCTGCCCCCAGCCCATGGCCGAGGGATGGGTGGGCTGTGGCCCCCGCTGACCTCTTGGGGCGGACAGAGTGGGGCAGGTGCGTGTTAAGCAAGCCTGGCTCACCGAGGGTTAAAGATACACAGCCCTCAAACCTGGAGGAGGCCCTAGTGAAAGGAAACCTCCTAAGTGAAGCGATAGGATCTTGCAGCCCAGGATTTCAGGAGCAACACGTTTGGTTTCAGAGAGACGGCTGAGAATAAATTACAGGATGAATGTGCATTCGCTCACTCCTTCCTCTGAGGCGATCATTGAGCAGGAATTTCCTGAAACTTTCGAGATTGCAGGCCCAGTGCCAGATTCGGGGGTTTCAGAGATGAAGGCAGCCCCTTGCCCATGACTCAGCCAGGAAGACAGCACCCACATGCCAGGGGAGAGAAGCCGGGCAGCCTGAGCTGTGGGTGTTCCAGGAGGGACCCTCGGTGTGCGATGCCTGACCCTAATCCCCAAATAAGCAGTCATTAACCAGAGCGGGGAGAGGGCATCCCAGCTAGCAGAGTGGCCCAGAGTTGGGGGGCGGGAGCGGGAGGCCCCCAGAAGGGGGAGGGTGCTGCCTGTGTCAGCAGAGCCCGAGGGGACAGGGAGCCCCAGGACCAGGGCTCCGGGGGACATTCCCTTCTGGGGGCTCAGCATTCTGAGCCCCTTCTGTAGCCTAGTTTCCTTGGGTAGATTTCTGTTATTTTGGACCTAAAACCAACTTTGCCAGGAAACTACGAAGCCGGTGTGTTATAAAAACACACAGACGACTCAAGCAGGACAGCCAGCAGCCTGGGAAATTTAACTATAGAGGTCTGTTGTGTACAACCAGCTGGTCACGCAGACCTGGTAGAATGTTCTGGAGATGATGCCCAATTTATGCACATTTCTTGTTTGGGTAGATACGCTGTACATCAGCATTCTAAGATGAAAAGTGAAGACTGTTACAGAATCCCTGTGTCCTGTGCATCGGCTCCCATGAACACGTGTGACTCACGTGGAGCTTTGGGTTGTCTCCCTAGACTCTGCCAAGAGAACCTACCAGGGGCTGTGCTGGACTGGAGAGCCCCGGGATGGGAAAGGATTTGGAAAGGCTGAAGGAACAGTTCAGGAAAGGAAGGACTGGGACTTCCCTGGTGGTCCAGGGGTTAAGACCCCGCCTTCCAATACAGAGAGTGCACTTCCATCCCTGATGGGGGAACTAAGATCCCACATGCCACAGAGTGTGGCCAAAACATTAAAATAAATAAATAAAACTTGTTTAAAAAGAGAAGGTTGAATGGGACGAGCTGATGGCAGGAGTCTAGTTAGAAGAGCTGGACATGAAAGGGGGCTCAGCTTGGCGAGGACTAACCCGGTAGGCCCCTCGCCCTTCACGAAGGGTGTTCTAGCAGCTGACATCCTCTGGAACCAGGAATGCTGGGCAGTCCCAGAAGGAGTGGGTCTCCCTTCTCTGGCGTGGCTGCATCCGAGGCCAGACGGCCACTTACTGGGGTGCGTAACTGCCAGACTGTGGCCCTGGGTGGGGCCGAGGCAGATGGTATCCGATCTGTGCCCCCCGCCAGCCTGGGTGAATGTGCCCACTGGGCACCAACCCTCAGGCAGCCGGACACTTCACGCTCTGCAGGGCAGCTCTCTGAGCAGTCACGCTGCCCTCGCCATGGATGTTCCCCGAGAGGACCCACATGTCCGAGCTGCCCAGGACCACGTCTCCCTCTGCTGCCAGCCTGGGTCATCCGTGGGGCTCACACCAGATGCTCTGAGTCTGGGGTCAGTGGTGTTGGAAGGTTCTTCTGTCATTTCTGTAAGAATCAAGCGCTAAACCGAGCCTGAACGAGTAAGACTTTCTCAGCCCAGCGATCGATGTGAATGTATTCACGCCGTGTGTACAACCGAACGGCTGTGTGTGCAACAGACAGGCAGTAATCTGATTATGTCATAAATTAGTGGCCATTGCCACATGCAAATGTGGGTTTTTATGGGCCCTCTGCTTTATATGCACATTTTTCCTGGTGCATCTGTTGCCGAACCATTTTAAAATTCAACCTTTATAACCAAGTTGATGTTTTTTTTTAATGTGACACAAAGGATTATGTAATGAAGGGTGAGGTTATGTAAGCTGAATTAACTGTCTTATTATTCACATGCATAACAATATTTTAGTTGCGGTTGTGCAATCTGGTCTTCTGTTCCTTGGAGATGCGGAGAGACTGTGTATGATCTTTATCAATGAAGTGATTAAGAAGTGTCTTTTCATTCAGTCCAAGTGTCACGATTTAGAGTTTGTGGCTGGGAATCCCCCGAGTGTCCCCCGCGGGGACGGCAGGCCTTCCTTAGGGACACGCACGCTCCATGTTCACTTGCTCAGTGACCAGGTATTGATAAGGAAGCGTTTGCAGGGTGGGTTGCTGGAAGCTGTGAGTTTGCCCACCAAGGTAAAACAAGGCACGTTTCTCCTCAGGAAGCTTCCCATCGAGCCAGGAGGGGAGATTCGGATTGGAGCGGGAGACGTGGAGGCAGGGCGTGCTTGAGCCTTTGGGTGGCCCTGGTCCCAGTTCCCCAAGCACACCTGCCCCCGGTCCTCATCACGGCCCGGAGGGCCCCGGGGCGGCAGAGGTGCAGTCCTTTGACCTTAGGACCAGAGAAAGAGAGGCTCCAGACGGGTGCCCTGCTGGCCGGGGCTTTCTTGCCGGGCCGGTCGTCTGTGCCCCTTCTCTCAGGAGCCCTCCCCCTGGGGTGGGGCGCCCTCGGGGAGCTTTCTTCCAGGGGTGTCTTTCTAGAGTGAGTCATAGCTCCATCTGGTGGCATGGGGCTGGCAGAGATGTGATACGGCTCAGGGTAGGACCGCGGCCCAGGGGTCGCCCTCGGAGCTTGAGAAATGGCAGCCCCTCCCCCTCCCAGGTGCCCTGATGGAGACCTAGACGCCCCCTTCGCAGCTGCCTGGTCACCAGCAGTATGGGCAGCCATTTGCTAGCAGCACCAGCCCTTCCTGCCACCTGGAATAGAAAGCCAGGTAAGGCTTCCCGGGAGCACTAGTGGTAAAGATCCGCCTGTCAATGCAGGACATGCATGTCAATCCCTGGGTCGGGAAGATCTGTAGTAAGAAACCCACTCCAGTGTTCTTGCCTGGGAAATCGCATGGACAGAGGAGCCTGGTGGGCTGCAGTCCATGGGGTCTCGAAGAGTCGGGCAGACTGGGTGACTAAACATGCACACACAAGCCCAGGAATCAGAGCCCCCGTGGGCCTCCTCTAGTGGGTGGGCCACTTCGTTCTATTTTAGAAAATTCATCGAATGAAGGTCGAATGGTATTTTGGGAGGGTTGCAAGCCCTAAGGCTGTACGAATAACAGATGCCACTATGCCAAAGACTTTGATTGTGTGGATTACAACACACTGTGGAAAACTCTGAAAGAGCTGGGAACACCAGACCACCTTACCTGCCTCCTGAGAAATCTGTATGCGGGTCAAGAAGCAACAGTTAGAACTGGACATGGAACAACAGACTGGTTTCAAATCGGGAAAGGAGTACGTCATGGCTGTATATTGTCACCCTGCTTATTTAACTTCTATGCAGAGTATATCATGAGAAATGCTGAGCTGGATGAAGCACAAGCTAGAATCAAAATTGCTGGGAGAAATATCAGTAACCTCAGATATGCAGAGGATACCACGCTTATGGCAGACAGTGAAGAACTAAAGAGCCTCCTGATGAAAGTAAAAGAGGAGAGTGAAAAAGTTGGCTTAAAACCCAACATTCAGAAAATGAAGATCATGGCATCTGGTCCCATCACTTCATGGCAAATAGATGGGGAAACAATGGAAACAGTGATAGACTTTATTTTGGGGGGCTCCAAAATCACTGCAAATGGTGACTGCAGCCATGAAATTAAAAGATGCTTGCTCCTTGGAAGAAAAGCTATGACCAACCTAGACATCATATTAAAAAGCAGACACATTACTTTGCTAACAAAGCTAGTTAGTCAAAGCTATTAGTCCGTCTAGTCAAAGCTATGGTTTTCCCAGTAGCCATGTACAGACGTGAGAGTTGGACCATAAAGAGAGCTGAGCACTGAAGAACTGATGCTTTCAAACTGTGGTGCTGGAGAAGACTCTTGAGAGTCCCTTGGACTGCAAGGAGATCCAACCAGTCCATCCTGAAGGAAATCAGTCCTGAATATTCATCGGAAGGACTGATGCTGAGGCTGAAGCTCCAATACTTTGGCCACCTGACTCCTTGGAAAAGACCCTGATGCTGGGAAAGATTGAAGGCGGGAGGAGAGAATGAGATGGTTGGATGGCATCACTGATTCGATGGGCATGAGTTTGAGCAAGTTCCGGGAGTTGGTGATGGACAGGGAGGCCTGGCATGTTGCAGTCCATGGGGTCGCAAAGAGTCAGACACGACTTAGCGACTGAACTGAACTGAACTGAGAAAGGTCTGGAAGTTTCTCCCAAATCCTCAGTAACAGTGCCAGCAGTCAGGCGCTGATCTCCGCCTGCAGGTGTGAGAACCCCCCACCCCCATGCTCACAGGTGCAGGCAAGGAACCCAAGCGCAGACGGTGGGGAGGCAGTGATGGGAGGACCTCGCTGGTGTTAGACCTCACCACTCTCCCTGCCTCTTAGTCACAGGAGGGAACACTCCTCACCTTCTTGGACAGAGTACCTGATGAAAACAGGCCTGGGTGCTGGGAAGGAGGTGGAGGTGGGGTCTGCAGGCCTGTGAGTGCAGAGAAGGGAGTGGACAGGGGACCTTGGGCTAGCACCCACCTTGGGGGCTTCTTACCCCACATCCTCCACCCACCGCTGCTCCCCTGGAGAGACAAGAAAGTCAGGTAAATAAACCCATTTTCCTTGTCATCACTCAGTCGAAAGGGTCACAGAGGACCCAGGGAGCATGTGATTCTGTAGTCCTACCATGTCGGGTGGGCTGAGCACAGAGAGGGGCCCTGCTTCGCACAGGAGAGCTGGCTGCGTTGACGCTCCGGCCGACAAAGCCCCAAACAGCAGCCAGCTGGAGCGTTGCACCCCAGCTCCATGTAAATATTTGGTCCTCAAAACACTGAGTTCATCTGAGAAAAAAAATCACCTTGACAAAATGCTGTCTTTACCAGTTAGAGAAGAGGACCAAGCTCTTCTGCAAGAATAAATGCTTTTCTTTAAAGAAAATTGAAAACTTGCCTTAAAACTTTTTATTGAAGTAATTCTTTCTATTCTATTTGAATAATGTTGGGGAGATAAAAACCCTCCATTATGCTTTTTTCTTAAAAAAATGAATTATAATTCAGAAAAATCCCAATAATAGAAAATGGCATAAAAGGTACGCAGCGTAATTCTTATCTTGTTTTCCTTCCTCGCCTCTCTCGTTGGTTGTGTGTAATTGGCATCTCTTCAAAGAGGAAATGGGGAGCTGGAATCAAGGGGCGTTCATTTATTTGAGTATTAAGACTGAATGTGCTATTTTTTTTTTGTCGGATTTTTCTTCTGAACCTTAGCATAGTTCTTCTTTTGTGGAGGTGCTCAGTAAAAGACCCCTGAATGAGCAGAAGGGTTCATTTTCATTTCCGTAGTCACGGTCATCTTTCTACCAAAAGCTGGTGGGTGAATCCGGCTGCTCTCATGGGGTGAACCAAGACCACCTTGAATGAGGTGATCCTCCTGTTGACTGGAGCAGTGGGTTTCAATGGAATGTTGATGAGCATATGGATGGCCTGGGGATCTTGTTAAAAACAGATTCAGATCAGGCCTGGGTGGGCCCTGGGCTCCAGCACATCTGACTCCCTCAGGGAGGCCAGTACTGCAGGAACCTAGGGTGTGAGGAACCAGGCAGATGGAGTGTAGACGGGGTTAAAGCCCTGCGCATGCCCCCTCGGCGGCTACAGCTGAGAGTTTTGTGCTTGTCTTTAAAGGTACGACAGTGAGGGAAGAGGGCACATCACTTACCAAGAATTTTTGCAGAAACTGGGGATTAACTACTCAGCAGACGTTCACCGGCCCTTCGTGGAGGAGTACTTGAACTTCATGGGTCATTTCACGAAGCCTCAGCAGGTGCAAGAAGAGCTGAAGGAGCTGCAGCAGAGCACGGAGAAGGCCGCAGCGGCCAGGTGAGCCGGCGAGCGCCTCGCGGGGGCCGGTGTCTGTCCCACACTGACCCTGGTTGTTCTGAGCCTGTCCCTCCCGGGGCTGGCAGTGCTGCCGTGAAACTATCACACTCGTTCACTGCTGTAGACTCTAGTGCTTGTGCGTGCTCAGTCATGTCCGGCTCTTTTGTGACCCCATGGATGGCAGGCCACCAGGCTCCTCCGCCCATGGAATTCTCCAGGCAAGGATACTGGAGCAGGTTGCCATTTCCTTCTCCAGGGGATCTTGCCGACCCAAGGATGGAACCAGCGTCTCCTGTCCTGGCAGACAAATTCTTTGCCACTGAGCCACCTACAGAGCCCCTGTAGATTCTAGAAACTAGTGTTAAGTCGCAGAGCCGTGGAAACAGTGACAGACTTTATTTTCTTGGGCTCTAAAACCACTTCAGACAGTGACTGCAGCCAGGAAATTGAAAGATGCTTGCTCTTTGAAAGAAAAGCTATGACAAACCTAGACAGTGTATTAAAAAGCAGACATTGCTTTGCCAACAAACGTCTGTAAAGTCAAAGCTATGGTGTTTCCGGTAATCGTGTATGGATATAAGAATTGGACCCTACAGAAGAATGAGCACTGAAGAACTGATGCTTTTGAACTGTGGTGCTGGACAAGACTATTGAGAGTCCCTTGGACTGCAAGGCTATCAAACCAGTCAGTTCTAAAGGCAATCAATCCTGAATATTCATTGGAAGGATGAATGATGCTGAAGTTGAAGCTCCAGTACTTTGGCCACTTGACTCAAAGAGCCAACTCGTTGGAAAAGACCCTGAATGCTGGGAAAGACTGCAGGCAGAAGAAAAAGGGATGACAGAGAATGAGATGGTTGGATGGCATCACCAACTCAATCGACACAAGCCTGAGCAAACTCCAGGAGGTGGTGAAGGACAGGGAAGCCTGGTATGCTTCAGTCCATGGGATCGCAAAGAGCTGAACACAACTTAGCAACTGAAGAACAGCAGCAAAACAGAGCCATGATGGAGTTAGAGAACTATAATCCTACCCAGCCCTACCCAGCCACACTCTCAGCTCATTCACATTCGATAGGTCACCCTTGGGCTGCAGAATCACTGCAGATGACGATTGCAGCCATGAAATTAAGAGACGCTTACTCCTTGGAAGGAAAGCTATGACCAACCTAGACAGCACGTTAAAAAGCAGAGACATTACTTTGCCAACAAAGGTCCGTCTAGTCAAGGCTATGGTTTTTCCAGTGGTCATGTATGGATGTGAGAGTTGGACTATCAAGAAAGCTGAGGGCAGAAGAATTGATGCTTTTGAACTGTGGTGTTGGAGAAGATGCTTGAGAGTCCCTTGGATAGCAAGGAGATCCAACCAGTCCATCCTAAAGGAGATCAGTCCTGGGTGTTCATTGGAAGGACTGATGTTGAGGCTGAAACTCCAATAATTTGATGCGAAGAGCTGACTTATTGGAAAAGACCCTGATGCTGGGAAAGATTGAGGACAAGAAGAGAAGGGGACGACAGAGGATGAGATGGTTGGATGGCATCATCGACTCGATGGACATGGGTTTGGGTGAACTCTGGGAGTTGGTGATGGACAGGGAGGCCTGGCGTGCTGTGGTTCATGGGGTTGCAAAGAGTCGCGATTGAGTGACTGAACTGAACTTGAGAACTGAAGCTTTTAGGTCTGTACTAACATACACCCCTGGCCCCTCCTCTGGGAAACTGGAATGCAGGGTCCAGGACACGCCTGTCTCCCCTTGGTTTAGAACAGTGCTCGACACCTAGCAGGCTCTCAGTGAGGACTTGTCCAGTGAGTGCATGAAAGGACACATTCTTAAACTCAGCAGTTCAACCTTGGAGTATTTATCCCACAGAAATAATTCAGAGGAGTTCAGCAGGTCCAAGGTATGACTTGTGTCTTCAACAGCAGCAACAAAGTAGACACCTGTCCATTGCAGAGGAATACCCTAGCTTGTAGAGAACACGGCTGCAAGGAAGATGAGGTGGTATGTGCCAGTTATAGTCATCATCGTGGAGCCTGTGGGAGTGTTTGTGATGGAAGACTGGTGGGCAATGAAATTTTAAACAGTCTGTGTGCCTTGATGGTAACCACACCAAACATACGTGCCTGCCCACGAGGACCAGAAGATGCTGTGCAGAAGGCATCGTGTTGTATTTGGATGGTGAGACTGTGCATGGTTCTTTTCAAAGCTTAAAACTAGTCACTAAGGCCACATTTTAAAATGTTTAAAGAATGGATAAAGAAAATGTGTGTGTGTGTGTGTTTATGAATATGTATCTACACACACAATGGAATATTATTCAGCCATAAAAAAGAATGAAATCTCACCAGTGGTGATATCATGCATGGATCTTGAGGGCACTATGCCGGGTGAGATAGATCAGTCAAAGGAAGACAAGAACGGGTAGTCTCACTCGTACGTGGAATCTTAAAACGACAACAACCAGAGCAAGCCTGTAGATCCAGAAAATAGATGGGCTGTTGCAGAGGTTGGGGGGGAGTGTCAGAGGGGGTGAAGGGGTCCAGAAGCGCAGCTTGCAGTTATGAGAGGGTAAGTCCTGGGGACGTGAGCACAGTAAGGTGAGCGTAGTTAGTAGTACTGTGCGGTGTGTTTGAAAGAGCAAATCTTCAAACGTTCTCATCCTATGGATGGTGACGAACAGTATCTCAACTTATCCTTACACCTTACGTCCTTACACTTATCCACACACCGTGTCACAGTGTATATGACGTTGTCATTATCTTGGGCACCTGAAACCAACAAGATGTTATATGTCAATTGTGCAGCAATAAAAAGTTAAACGCGGGAGAAAATGTTGCCACATTTGACATGACGTGAGATGAAACAGACCCTGCGTCAGTCCCGGTCCTGGGCGGCTCCACGGCGCTCTCATCTGCGTGTGTGTCCGTCTGCCGTCTGCCACTGCAGCTCTCTGTCCACACCATCTCCGAATGAGTGAATGAGCTAAAGAATCCCCCGGAGGAGAGAAGCACTCCAAGGACACAGAGATGGGATGTGATGGCTGAATGGGGTTTAAGAGAAAGGCCTGTTGAACGCACCCGAGTTACGTCCAAGTTGCTAAGTTATAAAGCCCAGAGGCAGAGAATTGAGTTGGTGAAATTTCAAGTAAAACTATGTGCAAGATCGGCATAAATCACATATGCCATAAAACGAGTGAAAAAGTGGAATTTATCTTTCCCAGACAGGGCTGGCCTCATTACCCACGCGTGTGCCCCCGTCCCTCCCCTCCTGCCGCTTGTGAGTAATGAGGCTCGGAGAGGAGCCGCGCGTCCTTGGCGATGCCCACACACTTTCTCTTCCCGCTCCCGTTTACTGGGCGCGTGTGGGTCCGTGGCCGGGAGCGCTCCGAGCCAGTGGACGATGCCCCTCACGTCTTCACAGCGCCAAGCTCGGCCAGTGCCGTGCCGTCATGCTCTCCTACCCAAGAACACAAGCCCGGTCCATAAAAGTTCCCGACCGGCCCCTGTTTTCTCAAGGACGTCACACTGTGAAGCTGTCGAGTCACTTTGCCCTTCAGGTTAGCCCGCTTTTCAACTTTGGTGTCAGTGGGTCTTCCAGAGAACCCTTCGGAATGCAGCGTTTCCCGGACTTTCAACCTCCTCCTTTATACCGGACCCTGATAAGATTCACAGACAGGAGTCGTGCTCACCAAAGGGACTGTAACTTCACATTTGCTTCTTAAATTTAAGTGAATCAACTTTGTTTAAAGTGGCCTGAATACATTTTTAAGATTCAGAAGAGTCCTTTCTCAAGCCCGTATTTATTTTCCAGGCCTTGCTCTTTTGGGGCCCAAGTCTGAGTTGAAGATCCAGGGTCAGGGCAGCATCAGTAAACGAGCCACAGAAGCGCAGCTGGCGGTTCTGAGATGTGAACCGAGAGGCTCAGGAGCAAAACCGGCCGGGTCACCCAGGGCTCTTCCCCCCGTGCCGGCCTGGCCGCGGGCCGGGGGGCTCTGTGGCCCCACCCTCGTGGGGCTCCCGTCTCGCATCCAGACTGGGGCCCAGACGCTGCATCGGCTGCCACTGGTTCTGTTGGGCAGCTGGCTGGATCCCAGGCCCGAATCCTCACTCACTGCGTGCACAGACTTACTCTGCAAGCGAGGTGATTATTGCCTGGAAACCAGTCCAAGAAAGGCTCAACGCCTCAATTCTCTAAAAATATGTATCTCCAAAAAAGTTCTGATTTTTTTTTATACCTTCGTTTGCTTCCCTTTTTGAAGGATTAAGTGGAATGTAATAGTTGTGATGAGGAGTAACCAGTTCGTAACATGGGACTGAATTCAGAGTACACCTGTGCGGGAATCCAGGCAGTTGCCTCTCTCGACACACATCCTCGGACAGTTAGCGCAGCTCATTTGTGTCAGCTTCTTAGAGGCACACATCGGCCAACTCGGAACCAGGGGCCAGTCGGGGAAGGGAGACGGTGACCCGCACGGCCTCAGCGTCCTTGCCTCCCCCACCCCAATATACTCTCAGACTTTGCTCTCCTGATCTCTGACTTTTCTGTTGCTATGGAAAATTTTTTTACCAGGCACACTCAAGGAACCTATTTGTGGGTATGTATCCACAAAGGGGAAGGCAAAAAGAGAAAAGAGTGGCAGAGGATGAGCTGGTTAGATAGCGCCACCGATTCAATGGACAGTTTTCTCAATGGAGAAAACTCCAAGAGACAGCAGAGGACAGAGAAGCCTGGCATGCTGGGGTCATACAGTGTCGGACACAACCTAGCGTCTGATGACAGGAACAATCCATAATACGTATCTTGGGTGATAGACAATTACCAGAGAAGATTTCGAGTTTTGAGTTTCTGGCTTCCTCTTTTCCCCTACTAAGAAGCTCACCGCCGAGCTGGAGTCACATCGGCACGGTGTTCAGGTTAGTAGGGAGAGCTTTCTGGAGACCTAGGTAAGTCGGAGTTATAGAATAGACTCCATGCCCCGTAGGTCCGGAGCGAGACAGCTCATTCTCAAAGATGTCCACATGTCTTTATTCCCTTACCAATAATTTCTGTTAAGTCTGGGAAGAATTTTCCCGAAAGACGGAATCAGAAGCTTGAACACATTCCCAAGGAAATGAGCCCTCGAACTAAAGCAGGAGCTACAGCTAGATGTCGTCCCTGTGTCCCTGCGAGGGACAGCTGGCCAGCCCGGAATCCGCATGGGAGGATGCTGCCCCCTTCCTATAAAATGGGATGACAGTTACCCGCCTCCCTTGGCAAGAAGAAAGGATGGGAGATGGAGCATGAAGGCGGCACAGGTCCTGGCTTGCCAGCTGATCCACGCAAAGGATGGCTGCGCTTCTTCACAGCAAAGGACCTGGCAGCAGGCAAGGGCTCCTCGGACCCCTGCACCTCCAGCGCTCACCAACGGGGCCCAGGCTCTTCGGCGTCCTTAGTCCCACTCCTGCTTCAGGGCCTTGGCACTGGCTATCCCTGGGCCCAGAGAGGGCTGCAGGGGGCTAAATCCCAGCTGAGTCCTTCAGCTGCCATCTCTGCTCAACTGTTGCCTCCCCAGTGAGGCCCACTTGCACCCACTACTGGGGGTTGCAGCCCGGCCCACTGTGAACATTCCTAGCCCTGCTCGCCAGCGCTCAGCCATCCCACTGACCCATCGTACAGGGCATTGATGTCTTCTGTTTATCGTCAGCCTTGCCCCACCTGGAATGGAAATTCTGCTAGGGTGGCCGCTCTGACACCTAGAGCAGTGCCTGGCACATGACAGGCACCCACCGAGGCTTCGTCGGGGAGAATGGAGGTATATTTCCCATGAATCACTGTATTTTTAAATGCTTCACTCCGTTTTTAAAATACTCATTCTAGTATAAAGCCAAGGTTGTAATTTCTCTAACATAGTTTTGCTGATAAGAATAATTAAAAAATGATAATGATGATTTTTTTTCCAGAGTACCTTTCAATGTATGTAGTGCACCAAGGGTGCAAAGCATCTTCAAGATTAGCTGGTAGATGAATCATCAGATCATCCCATTAGAATGATCATGGAGCTCTTGCTCCAAAGAAATTATTGGTTTTCCCTGCTGGAGTGTGTGTGTCTCAAATGTATTCTCTTTCAGGGATAAACTTAAGGACCACGATCAAGATATCAGCAAAGCGCTCGCCAAACTAGATAAATCCCAAACTGGCTACATATCCCTGGGCCGGCTGCGGAAGCTGCTGCAGGAGTGTGGCTGTTGTCTGAAGGAAGAGGAGCTGATTGATCTTCTAAACAGGTTTCCTTTGAGCAAGTTAACTATGGTTCTCACAGCGCTGAATATCAGGCTGGTCATGTCGCTTTCATGAATTTTTCCTTCTCTGTCCACTCAAACAGCCTTTCGGCATCGAAGTAACCCCCATGCCACCAAAAATTGAGTTTCAACCTGTGTTCAGAAGTAAAACTATAATGTACTCCCAGAACATTTATAAGCGAGTGTGGCTCAATTGAAAAACAAAAAGAATGAGCCTTCTAATAATCCTCTGGTCGGGCTGTGATCTAATGGGTTTGAGTCAACCCAAAGCAAACAGAAAGCAACTTGACAAATATATAATTTTCCTGCGGGTGTGTCCAGCAGCACAATCATCTTTTTTTTTTTCACATTACTTTCCTTTCACCCATGTTATTCATACACTTGGGCAGGAGTCAAGTCATCCTTCAAGGCTTATTAAAAACAGCAGCTCTCTGCCCTGATGTCCCCCACCCCCACCTTCTCCTCCCTAGAGCCAATAACTTCCAATGCTTTAAATGCCTATTTTTGGTACTTAAGTTAATAGTCTTAAGTGACAAAGTTAAATAGCTACTTATTTTCACTTTTAAGGCAGTGTCTATCGGCTTCCTATCAGGAAACTGTGGGTTTAACTCCTTTTCACCCATCGCATAGTCACCAACCCCTCCCCTCCCAGCCTCCCCCGCCCCATGGAAACCCACGCACATTTACCCCCATGGGCTCCCCATGTCGCCGTGTCAACATTTTGCTGTAGTTGGGTGTTCAGGGTTTATATTTCTGTGACGAAATGATCGCTTTTCTTTTCCTGTGTAGTGTGTTGTTTTCCCTGGAGTTAATCATTATTTTTTCTGTTTGCTTTGTTTCTATGTACTTCTTATCATTAATTAAACCCCAGTTCACTCCCATTTGTGAAATCTCTTTCTAGTGTGTTCAGACAACCTCAGCTGATCTGTCAGCTTCATCTTCTCGGATGTGCCTTTTCATGTTCCTCAACTCAGAAATTTTCTTGATTTGTTTCATTAACGAGCTCCTCTCCTGTTTGTTTCTTTCTGAGCCTCCTACTGTTATTGACTAGTGAGCCACTTAAAGTGTCTCCCAGTATTTTAAACCTTTCCTGTCCTCCATCCCTTTTTCTTCTTGCTCCACCTTCTGGGAGATTTTCTCAATTTTAGTTTGCAACCCTTCTTTTGAGATTTTTATCCCTGCTAATAGTACTTTTCATATTTTTAATTACCAGTGCATGTTTTAAATTCTCAGAATATTCCTTTTCTATAGTATCCTGTTCTTGTTTCATGGATATACTGGTTCATTCCTCTGAAACTATTAACAATAGATTTTTTTTTTAAGTTTTCTTCACTTGAGAAATGTCACTTCTCTCCTCAGTGTTGCTTTTTCCTCCCATCTTCCATGTTAGACATTTCCCTCAAAAATATGCCCCTAATAAGAGTGAGATACTAAGAAGCAGATTAAAAGTTCTGCACAGATACATAGAGCTAGTCAACTCTGGTTGAACTGCTTTGGCAGGGTAATCTGGCAGGTAGTTTCCTTGGAAGACTCCCAGTGTCAGAATCTTTAAAACTTTTCTTTTGGGCTCGTCAGATTTCCCAGGGACTCAGGTTGCCAGGTAAGACATAAAATGCTATGTTAAGTTTCAGATAAACAGTTTTTTTTGTTTTTTTTTTTAGTGTATATTCCATGCAATATTTGGTATACATTTACACTAAAGTTATTTTTGTTCATCTGAAACCCAGCTTGCTGGGCCCCTCCCTCAGGCTCTCTGACTTAGCCTGGGCCCTGGGAATCTGCATTCCTAACAAGGTCCTGAGTGATGCTGATGCTGCTGGATCAGAGCACCCTGAGAACCACTGTTTGACACCTTTTAAAAACTCCTTCTTCTGTCACTTTAGGAAGAAGCAAACTAGTTATGTGCTTTGGGGCCCCTTGAACTGCAAGCTTTATCCTCTTGTAATTTTGAATCAAAACAATTCATTTGATTGCCCCTCCTCAAACTGCTTCCACATGCAGTTTCTAACTTGCCACGTCCCATAGCTGTGCAGGCTGGCAGTCCTATGACTGAGCACCTGCATCTCACGTTCCTCTCTTCGTGAGGTGAGGATATTAGCATTCCCTCCCTTCCCACTAAAAAATGTGAGCAGTTGCTCTAGAATTTGCAGCCCAAGTGGACAACTAGCCTCAGTCCCACGTCAAGTAACACATCACTGCTTCACAGGAGGTGCAAGCACCTTATTACAGAGTAAGTGTTCCCAAGTCCTGTCTGCTGTTCCTTAGGGGTCCTCAACACCTGGGCCACAGACGGGTACTGGGCCGTGGCCTGTTAGGAACCAGATCGCACAGCAGGAGTTGAGCAGCGGGCCAGCTAGCAAAGCTTCACCTGCCGCTCTGCATCACTCGCATTACCTCCTGAACCATGCCACCCCCCATCATCAGTGGAAGAACTGTCTCCCACAAAACTGGCCCCTGGTTCCAAAAAGGTTAGGGACCTCTGCCTTATAACATTGCTGTTATCCACCTCACCTGTCCATTTGCTAAAATCTCCCAATACATTGTTATTGTAACGTTGAGCAAACAGTGGTTTATTAGACCAACTAAGAATAAGAAAGATAAAAATATTATTATTTTTAGAATATTTATGTATTTATCTGGCTGTGCCGGGTCCTCGTGGTGGTACTTGGGATCTTCCATCTTCGTTTCGACATGCTAGAGCTTTAGTTGCCGTGTGTGGGATCTAGTTTCCTGACCTGGGATTGAACCTGGGCCCCTGGCATTGGGAGCATGAAGTCTTAGCCACTGGACAGCCTGGAAGTCCCTCAAAGACATCAGTTTACCTTCATTTATTCCTTCTCCCATGCTCTTTCTTCCTTGAGGTAGATCTATGTTTCTGGCTCTTTGATTTTCTTTCTCTCAGAAGAGTGTGTTTTAGCGTTTTTGAAGGCCAGGGTGGCTGTGATGAATTCCCTCGGGGATTGTTTGTCAGAGAAGGTATTTATTTCTCCTTCACTTTTGAAAGATAAGTTTCACCGAATATAGTATTCTAGGTTGGTAATTTTTTTTTCCTGTCAACACTTTAAATATTTCAGTCCACTGTCTTCTTACTTGCATGATTTCTGATGAGAAACCCCATGTAATTCTTATCTTTGTTCCTCTGCAAATAAAATTTTCTGCCCTCTCTGGCTGCTGTAAAGATCTTCTCTTTGTCTTTGATTTTCTAGTATTGCCCAAGTTGCCACTTCTGTGTTCCTGCTGGCTTACAGCTCCAAAGGTCTTTGTTCCAGGAAAGCAGCTCTTGGCTGTGATTCTCTGTGTTCACCCATCTCTCCAAATTTGGAGGTAATGTTTTGCCCTGTGACCTCAGTTTTCTGATGGGACCAAGAAAGGCCATTGGTTTTCAGTCTGTTCGGCTTCCTTCTTATCGTAAGGATGAGAGTGGCCCTTCCAAGCTCTTAGGCACGGAGCCCCGCTACCCCCTTTCTGCCACCTTTTCTCTCCGTGTCCCACCTTTTGTCAGCTGCGATATTTTTTTTTGCAAAAGCTGGTTAGCTTTTACATGGCCTGCAGCCGCAACCGGATCCTCTCTGCTTGATTCACAGGTTGATTATAAAACTCAAATGCCATTAAACAGCATTTCAGAATTATGGCTGTGTATGTGTCCATAATTCATAGTATTCAGTGTCCAAGCAATGAATGAAAACTAACTTTCTTCTCAGCGGCTCTACCCCTGGGCCTCTGTGTCCACCTCAAGCCATTTGCGGAAAGGCTGTAAATGAATATGTACAGAGTCATTACTATGAAATGCTGTAAACTCTGCTATAAACTACTTCCTAGAACAAAGAGAGTAGGGTGATTTCTTTACCCATCGCTGATTTCTAAAGTGGGGCTCAGTGTCTTCTGGAGTTCAGCATCGTCAGCCTTCAGCCCCCCCAGCGTCTGCCCCCTAGTTGTCTGCTCCCTCCGATTTCCTGTGGGCTCACTCCGCCCGAGAGCTTGGCTCCTCACGCCCTGCTCCAGGTCACCACCAGGAGCCTCCCAGACTGTCCAGGGTCAGAGCCCCTGTTGCTTATGCCCACGTCTTTTTATTTCTGAACTTGCATTCTTATTTTGCTGGAGTATTTTCCTAAGAAAAAGGGGGACAGGAAAACAATTTTCTCAGTTCTTTGTCTGAAAATGTTTTTTGTTTTCCTTTGTACAGATTGTTAGCTTGCTGGAACATAGACTCCTAGAGAGCAAGTCATTTTCCCTTAAAATTTTAGAGGATAGTGTTCTATTGCCTATGTGTATATGCATGTATATGTATACATGTATGTATATGTATGTACATGTAAGTGTATGAGTGTGGATGTGTGTGTGTGTTTGTAGAGAGAAAAGAAGGACCATTTCATCCTCAAATGCCTGTATCCTCTTCTTCCTTAAATAGGGTCTCCTCTCACTAAATCTATTTCCAGCTGAACATGAATTCAAATGCATTCAGTGAATAAATCACGAAAAATAGCACCAGATAAATAATCAACTAAATGATTACAAGAGACTCTTGTTAAAATGCAGTTAGGCCTGATACTTTCGTAAACACCACAAGGGCTGTGGAATTTCTGTAGTCCACCTGTCAATGGGGTGATCAACTTTTTTACGAGTTGAAACCTTAATAAGGATCCATCGCTCAGTTGCTTGTTTCTTCTCAAAGACCTCTTGATGATAAACATCTCTGTTATTTATAATTATATGTAGATTATTCTTTTCTAGATCCAAAATAGACTTTTCTAAATAATACTGAGATTAGCATATGCATTTGATTTTATTACTAAATTTTAATACCAAGTTGGCAATTTACCCTGCCGATGAAATGGAGCTGATTATCCTCTTCCTCGGCGTCTCGGCCGTGCGAGCCAGAGACGCAGGGCCCGTGGAAAGCAGCTCTGCAGCTGTGGTTGGAGAAACACGGCTCTGGCTCCTTCTCTTTAGAAGCTGCTATTCCCATTGCTGGAAACCTTCCTCTCCACTTCCTGGCATTCCGAGCTGTTCTTTGATACATGCTCCATCTTGCGAAGGAGCACATAGGGGTTAAGATGCCAGTGATCCCCAGGGAATCTGTTACAGAAACGTGAACTTTGAGTGTCATCAAGCTATGTTTTGCATTATTTTACATCTTTAATAAATAAGCTCTATAGTCTCAGGAAACTTGGATTTGCTCTCGCAGAGTCTTCTTTTAGAATTAAAGAGATTTTTCTGTGTGTTGGAGTGGAGCACAGGAGCCTCTCTTTCTGCGTGGATGTCCTTGTTGAGATGCACACCCAGATGGAATTTCTTTCTAAAATATTTTTACTTATTTATCTGCTGCGTCACGTCTCAGTTGGGCCATGTGAGCTCTTTCGGTGCGGTACCCAGACTCTCCAGTTACACCGTGTGGGCTTAGTTGCCCCGCAGCACATGCGGTCTTCGTTCCCCAACCAGGGATCGGACCTGCATCTCCTGCCATGTAAGGTGGATTCTTAACCACTGGACCACCAGGGAATTGATATTTGAGAAAATACTAAGCTGTGTAGGTTTTGTTAAAAAAAAAAAAATATTTTGGGTGCTCTCAGCTTGCCAACATAGTTTCAACCACTCTGAAAAAGAATTTAACATCTATTTTACTCAGCCCCTCTTTTCCTTGTCACTGGCTCTGACGTGCTTCCCTGATTTCAGAGTCCCTGCCATTTCTCAGTGAGGGCCCTGGTCAGCTAAGGTCTCGAGGAACACAGCCCCGGCCCCCACCTCCCGAGTCCTGCCTCCATCCCAGCTCTGCCATCACCGTCTGCATCTCCCCAGATCACGCCTCCGCACACATCACGCCCGTGCTGAGGCTCCTGCACCTGCCCCCATCACAGGGCCGGATTCCTCCAGCCAGTCCTCCTCCCCCACCCTCTGCTCTTCGAACCCTGTGAGCCTGACTGTCCAGCCTTCAAGACTCAGAGCGCCAGCGCAGCGCGGTCTGCGGCCCCAGCAGCAGCAGCGGCGCCGCACCTCTCCCGCTGTAGCCCTTCCCTGAGCCCTCGAGCAACAGCCTAGCTGACCCGTGTGCGGCCCCTACAGGCCAGGAAAGGGCGCCTCACCTTTGTTCGTGTCCTCCGCACTGTTTTGTACTCAGCAGGTGTTTGTTGATTGAGTAAGTGATGGTGTTTTTAACTAATATATTGTGTTCTTTCTTTGGGGACAAGTTGGGGAATCGGCTGGCACAATAACTCCATCAATTACCTTGACTTCTTGCGAGCGGTGGAGAACAGCAAGCCTACGAAACCTCAGTCCCAGGAGAAAGAGGAGAGCATGCCCATCAATTTTGCAGCCCTAAATCCAGAGGAGGTTCTGAAGAACATCCAGGAGGTCGTCGCCGCCTCCAGCCTGGCTTTGTCAATGGTATGGCAGGCCACACACGCCTTTACGTGGGGACTGAGGCCCTGGCACCATGCCAGCTCCTGAAAACCACCTCACAAACCGGCCCCTCCCCCTGGGTCCCTCCCCTTCCCTCCACTCTCCTGGAGCATCAGAACCCGATGGTGGGTCGGGACCAGACTGTTCGTGTGAGCACACGTGTGTGTCCAGTTTTGCCCCGTGCAAAGCTGCCATGATCACAGCCGGCGTGTGTTGTGTGAGGCCGAAGCACTCGCCTCCAGCAGAGGCAGGATCTACTGTGAGGGCCGAAGCACTCGCCTCCAGCAGAGGCAGGATCTGCCGTGAGGGCAGCGGTTTCTGGGCAAAGAGGGCAGAGGATGGAGGCATCAGGAGAGAGTGGGCTCCCAGGCCCATGCGGGTGGGAAATGCCATCTCAAGGTGGCCTTGAAGAGGCTGCCCAGGGCAGGGCTGTGGCCAAAGACTCACTGTGACCGGAGCACCAGGAGTGTGAGAAGGGAGTGCCCCCGGTACACTGACGTTGAGGCTGACATTTCTTGACCCCGTGGGGTATGTCAAGACCCAGCCTACATGGGGATAGTGCCATGGGATGCATCCTCGGAAGACAGTGCCTGGGCCATGCTCCTGGCGAGGGGCTGGTCACCCTTGAGGGTCCCCACGTGAGCTGCCCTCTGCAGCAGACGTGGGAAGAGGAGATGCTGTGTGCAGAGGGCAGGCCTTGCCACCTGATGAGACGGCGAATCCAGAGCCGCCCATGCGATGTCAGGTGTGTGGTCCAGACGGCACAGTGGGAGCAGGGCTGTCTCTGTGACTGCGATACACAGACCCAAGGACCCGCCCAAACACCCAGGCCCAGGCTTTTTAACTCCCTTAGCGCTGGGAGGCAAGCTGGGCTCCTGAGTCCAAGCCTCAGGGGTCGGAGGAGAGACGAGAGGCCAGGGGCAGCCCAGCCAGCCCGTGACTGTTCTGGAACGCCAGCGAGCGTGGCCTTCCTCCCGGACAGCAGAGATGGTCTGTGTGTAGGAATTCACGAGGATCTGACACTTTTGTGTCTTTTTTTTTTTAACGACTATCTAAAGATCACAGATTAGTATGGCCTCGCTGCAGGTCAGCTGGAATCCCCTCTATATACCCTGTCAACACCAGGTTGCCCGGGCCCAGGGGTCGCCTTCTGAGGGTTGCAAACTCAATGTGTACAGGGGGCCGGAAGTAAGGAAGTGACGCAGGGGCTGGGGGTGGCTGCAGGAGGCCGGGGGCACAGCCCTGTCCAGAGGGCAGCTTCTGCTCAGCGCCTCCGCTGACCGACCGCTGCTAAGCTGAGAAATGGTCCCAGCTCGGCTAGATCTTTGCATTTTTTATGAGCAGCTATGAAAGCTCCTGATTTCTCAATGCCAACACATGTTTCAGATCTGTCAGAGGCACCGTGCAGGCCAAATAAGTCCACTGCAGGGTGGCCCTGCCCTCTCCCAGCTCAGGGTGGTTCTCAAACTGAGGTCCGTAGAAACTGCAGGAGGAGCTATAGTTCTCACTCCCGAGAAACACTCCTTAGGAGGTGAGGTTTTAAGCAGGAGAGTGAGATTCTCTGGCCACAAGACTGCAGGTGGCCTGAATGCAGGTGGCCTTTGTGGCAGGGAGGGAAGGAAGGAATGACTGTCTGGGGAGAGGGGTCAGCACGGGGACCAGAGACACAAATGGCGTCTCTGCAGGTCCTGGGGGACCCATCTCGGTGCAGCCTCTTATTTCTGAAATGGTGCAGCGACACCTTGTATATCTGTGCAGAGTCTATAGCTCCCTGCTGCTGCTGCTGCTGCTAAGTCGCTTCAGTCGTGTCCAACTCTGTGCGACCCCATAGACGGCAGCCAACAAGGCTCCTCTGTCCCTGGGATTCTCCAGGCAAGAACACTGGAGTGGGTTGCCAGTTCCTTCTCCAATGCATGAATGTGAAAAGTGAAAGTGAAGTCTCTCAGTCGTGTCCAACTCTTCGTGACCCCATGGACTACAGCCTACCAGGCTCCTCCGTCCATGCCTTTGCATATCTGAGCCTCCCTGCCCCCAGCCTGTGGCTTGTCAGGCTGGACTGATGCATGAGGAAGCCACCCAGCCCCAGGGAAGTGCAGATCGTGTGGCCACAGAGAGCCAGACCCCAGCTCATCCCTTAGGTCCATGGAGCCTTGCGGCTCCACGGGGCCTTCTAACGCCCTCAGGACAGGATGCTCAGTCAGCGCCCTTCATCTGGAGGGTTGTTCCCCTTACCAACCTGCTGAGATCCACTGTGCACAGGTACCTGGGACGGATGTGACTTCAGGTTTGCTGTAGTAAAATTTAGACCAACGCGAGTTCTGAAGTCCCAGTTTCTGTACTGAAGACGTTCAGCACAGAGAGGTTGAGGGCTTACTGTGGGTAACACGGCCAAGGTTCAAAGTCTACCTCCCAGCCGTGGCGCCAGAGGCTTCCCACCGTCCCTGGCTATGTCGTAATACCACAGGCAAACACAAACTCGCAGCCAGACAGCAATTTGAGGTTAATTTAGTGACACGGATAACACCACCCCCTGGACCGATGAGGGTGCCTAATTAGTCCTGAGTGACAATTAACTGCAAGGGAATTTGGGTTTCTGTCTGCAAGCATGTTCAATTCTCACTTAAGAATCTAAGATCTTAACCTGCACCTTGATATAGGTTTTCTAATGCAAGAGAAACTAACGATTTTGTTTCAACAGATGGGGGAAACGTGCTTCCTTTTTATAGCACATGTTTGCACTTTGGTTTGACTGCTGTTCTGCTGGGTGGACACTGTCTTCCCCAGCTCCTCCAGCACAGATGTCGGTGGTGGGGTGTCCCTGGGAAGGAAGGCCGTGAGGGCTCTGGCCAAGGGTGGGCAAAGGACAGCAGCCTCAGGGTTCAAGCCTTGGGGTGGGGTTGGGAGGGGTGGTCCCCTGAGTTCTCCTCCTGGCCACACTTCTGACGTTAGACTCCTATCATGAGACCCCTGCCCTACATCCCAGTGCAGTGGAATTTCACCTGAGCCTCTAGTTATGAATGATTCATTCAGGAGCTCAAGTTTAATGAAGAAGAGGCCTCAGGCAGCTTCCTTCACCCCTCGGCTTCAGACCAGTGAGGGCGGGTTCCTCTTTCACTCCTCTTCCTCTTCATATCCAGGGAGGGAGGGAAGTGAGTTTCCTCAACAACACATCGGCTCCTGTACCAGGCGCACCTTCTACCTGCCTCTCAGTCCTGGGGCATTCAATTAGTAATTTAGAATCTACAGGGAACGCCCATTCACTTGATTTCATTTGCATTCCAAAAAGCAATACTTAAGAAAAAATATTTTTGAATTATTAGACTGTAATATCTGCTTTATTTTTTTGATTGTAGGCATTTTCTGCATTGGATAAAGAGGACACTGGGTTTGTAAAGGCTTCGGATTTTGGACAGGTTCTTAAGGATTTCTGTTACAAACTAACAGATAACCAGTATCATTATTTTTTGAGAAAACTCAGACTTCATCTCACCCCCTACATAAATTGGAAATATTTTCTCCAGAACTTCAGCAGTTACGTTGAGGAGGTAAGAGTGTCCGCAGCACATAAGCATTTCTCTTTGGAAAAGGGCTAAAATTAGTCTTGGAAAAATAGATAATTGATTAAAACCGTGTCACATAAATCGGCAGCCACCTGAGTTAATTAGCTTATTATAAATGAAAAGTTGATATTGATTCTACGTCAAGTGTCAGAAGGTACATAATGTATCCTTTACTTCACTGAAATGTTATTTTATTTTACTGATTTTCAAAGAAGTTTAGGAGAGGCTTCAAAGTTCTAGGAGTCATAGATCCCTGAAGATGATCTGGTGTCCGGAGAAGTCACGCCCTGAGGGAGTTGGGACTCACTTAGGAGACCCTTGTTGGGACCCCCTGTTCCAGGCTCTGGGCCTTGCAGCAGCCCAGCCTGGGGTAGGTAGGGGTCAGCGTGGTTGTAGTGGGGTCCTAGGGGGAAGTCTGAGAGGACTTCCTGGAGGAGAGTGGGTGGCCGCCCTCCACAGGGCTCTCGTTCATTCCCGGGACCACTTCTCCGGCTGCGCAAACTGTCCCTTCTTAGGCCGTTTCCTCCGTCTCTAACTGCACATGGACCAGCATCAGTAGTGACGATCGCAGGCTACTCTCAGTGGGCTTGGACCTCTTTGGCCTCCATTCTGTGCTGAGTCAGAGGGCGCTATGGTCCCTGCCTTCCTGGAAGGGGAGATAAAAACAGATGTGAAAAATACCAAAATAAGGTGGCAGCTAAATCTCAACAGGCTGTGCTGGGATGTATTTAATTGCGCACACACACACACACACACACACACACACACACAGTCATAGCTGGATTCTCCTTGCCTGGAGAATTCCATGGACAGAGGAACCTGGCGGGCTACAGTCCATAGGGTCACAAAGAGTCGGACACAACTGTAGCGACTCAGCACACAGGCACACGTAGCTGGAGGCTCGGGTCATTTCCGACTGCACAGACTTGTATGCAGTCAACATCTGAGTCCATAAATCCTCGATCAGTTATGTGGGATAAGCTCTCGGAAGAGAGATGGCTAGAGCAAACAGTATGAACCTTTTTAAGGTCTGAGGCTCAGTGCAGTGATAATGACAGCAGCAGGGTCTGTGCGGGCGAGGCACTGTTCTCAACCCTCTCTACGCACAAACTGGTGCATTCTTCCGCTGTCATGAAGAGGCACACGCTAGTAATATCCCATTTCATGGACGAGAACGCTGGGGCATGGATGTCAGGTCGTTGGCCAGTCACTCCCGGAGGTGGCGTCAGAGCTGGTTAGTGGCCCCCGACGCCTGGCTCCCGCCTCGGGGCTTCTAAACGCTGTGCCAGCTCCTCTGGGGACTACTAAGAGTTTCATCTTTGCCATTTAGATGGTCATTCCTATGTACTATTGTGTTTCCTGGTTTAAAACTATCCATATACATATATATATCATACATATATAGATATATACATATGACATTATATCAAACTCTGTCTTCAGAGCTTTAGGTTTTCTTGCTGTACTATCAGGAATTTAGGATTTATTTATGTCATTACATTGGCGTCAGTTCACTCACTGAAGCTGCTGTAGAACTAGCCAGTGAAGTGACAAGTGGATACATTCTGTTGAGTGAGCAAACCCCATTCAGTTGTCCTGCTGCTCACGGCGGGCAGGTGGTTTGCCGTTTTCTCCGCAGCAAGCAGAGCACAGTCGGCCTTCCGTGACTGTGTCCTTCGCACACGCAGGGTCACTCCGCGTGGACAGACTGAGTTGGGGAGGGGTCGGGACGGCACAGGTTCAGCTCCACAGACACCCCCACGGTGGCTGCAGCGATCAGTGTGTACTCCGGCCGGCCCTGCGGGAGAGCTCCCCACGCACCATATCCTGGAGCCCTGGGTATTATCAAGATTCAGTCTCTGCCAACACTTTCTAATGTTATTAGCCACCCAGGCTCCCTCCTCTGGGAACTGCCTAAAAGGGCCCACTTCTTTGTCGGGTGGTCGTTGTAAATATCTCCTCCCAATCTGTGACTTGTCTTTTCTCTTTGTTTATGGTGACTCTCCCTATTTTTATGTGACTTATATCTTTTCACTGATTTTAAAAGAAATACCTGTTGAGAAAACTTTTGAAAATACAAGTGTTAAAAAAAAACAAGAAAACAGTCATTTAATCCCACGATGATGGTGCAACAGTAACAAGCTCCATCCTGCTGAGCGAGACCTTCTGAGCTCCGAGTCCACCCCGCGCATCACCTCACCTGGGATGAGGGAGGGGATGGGTGGAGCAGGTGGGCTCGGAAGTCGGGTACCACCCGCCTGCTTCCTCAGCCGGGTGGATGCCAGGCAGTTCAGCTTCCGAGCTGGTCTTCTTCCCAGGGCCCAGGGGCTGCTTCGGAGAGCTCATTCGCCTATTTCTAGTGCGTCCCCACCCCGTTCTTTTATTGTGGTGAAACGCATAGACTGTAGTGTCACCGTCTTACCCTTTTCTAAGTGCACAGCCCAGGGGCATTGAGCCCATCCATGTTGCTGTGTAACCATCTCCAGAACTCTCTTGATCTTGCAAAACCAAGCCTCTGTCCCCATTAAACACGTAACTCCCGACCCCTCTCCCCCAGTCTCTGGCAAACACCGTTCTGCTTTCTCTATGAACCTGACAACTTTAGGTGCCTCGGATGAGTGAAATCATACGATATCTGTCCTTTCGTGTCTGGCTTGGTTCTCTAAGCGTAATGCCTTCAGAGTTCATCCTTCTGTAGCACATGTCAGAACGCCCTTCCTTGTTAAGTCTCATAGTATCTGTTGTGTGGATAGACCGTATTTTGCTTACCCATTCACCTATCAGCACACACTTGGGTTGCTTCCCAGTTTTACCTCCTGTGAATAATGCCGCCGTGAACCTGAGCCTACAAACCGAATGCGTGTTTTTACCCAGTGGAGGTTACGCTGTAGCTGTAATTGCATATCTTGCTTTTTTCTCCTTAACATTACATGTCTTCAAGTTCTTCCAAACACAAGTTAAATGTCTGTATAACATTCCATTGACTCTTTATTTTTAAGCATTTAGAGTTTCCCCCCCCCCCAAGTTTTTGAGATTGTCATTTACTTTGCAGTGAACACCTTGTATGTCTACGGCCACATTTTGGATTTTTTCTCCTAAAGAAGGAAACTGAGAAATGAAATAACTGGGTTCAAAGGATAGGAATGCTTTTATTGACCTTGAAAGCAGCCCTTGAAATTATTAAAGGAAATAATGCTTTTATTGACCTTGAAAGCAGCCCTTGAAATTATTAAAGGAAATAATTTCTTTTTCTGTGAGGTTGCATCCTATGAAATTGCCGTCTTTAGAGCCTAAATGATTGACTACTGACAATTTCATATGGTTTAAGCTAATAGTGATAGTTGCTGTTTGTATCCATTTACATGATTAGCAATCATTGTGATGGAGAAAATTAAAGTCACCCCTCGGGATAAAGTATTAACATTTGGAATGAAAGTGTTAATCACTCAGTCATGTCTGACTTTTTGCAACCCCATGGACTGTAGCCTGCCAGGCGCTCCTCTGTCCATGGGATTCTCCAGGCAAAAATACTGGAGTGGGTTGCCACGCCCTCCTCCAGGGGATCTTCCCGACCCAGGGATCGAACCTGGGCCTCCTGCATTGCAGGCGGATTCTTTACCACCAGGAAAGCCCAGTATCTTGATATATTTAGCTCTAGTCTTCTTCCCCATACAGATATCCTTTGGTGGCGGAGTGGGGCGGGGGGCGGGGGGGGGGGCGGGTCAAGGACAGGGAGCATGTGCTGCTGAACTGGGGGGTTGCTGGGGCTTTTCCTCAACTCTTAAAAGACACTTTTGTAAACAAACATTTATTATTTGTATCAAAGTAGTATATGCCCATATAGAAAAAAAAAGGAATTGTCACAAAAGATTCCAGAACAGAGACCACTTGATCAGCTGTTCACCCCAGTCCCATCCCACAAAGCAGCCCCTGTAACCCCTGCTGATTCTCTAGCTATACCTCCTTATCCCTCAGCTTCTTGTCCCCCCAGTTTCTTAGCCATCCCCCTCCCTGGAACTTTCACCATTTCCCACCCTAGCACCCAGCCTCTCCTCTAGGCCCCTGCACATCCCTCCCAGAGCTGCCTCTTCCCCTCCCATGACATCACTGGCATTTCCGCGTCAACAGTGTGTGTCTAAAGCGTGGATCTGGTGGGATGTGCCCCCTCCCACCCACTTTGTCCATCAGCCAGGGCTTCCGGTGGGCGCTGTGCACCCAGCACTGGGCAGGGTCCTGAGGTAAGCCATTGAGCCAGGCCTGTATCCTAGCAAGAGAGACAGATGAGCAGTGAGAACACATATCAGATGTCAGCATCTGATCTGTGCTGTGGGGTCAGATAAAGCTGGGCAGAGGAGGGCCCGGTGAGATGGGGAAGTCTGAGCTGAGACCCGGTGGAGAGGAGGGAGGGAGCTGCGTGACCACTGGTGGGGGGCGGCGCCCTGGAGAGCCTGGCTGGTGTGAAGTTTGGCTGCCGGGGCTGGGGCGAGGGGCAGGGCAGAGAGGGCTAGGAGCAGGCGCCCAGGGAGCGATGGGGTGGGCGGCCTCGTAGCACTTTGAACCGCGTGGAGACCCAGAGAAGGTTTGGGGAGAAGAGTGTCGTGACTATGCGGGGCCTCGGGGGAGAAGACCCGGGGGCCGGGGGCCAGCAGGGAGGCTCCTTTGGCAAGTGGAAGGTGAGAGAACGAGTCAGGAGCAGGCCTTCGACTGAGGAAGGAGGCAGGGGGCAGTGTCCTGGGGCATCACCCACGCCCCATTGCTGGACTCACAGTGGCTTCCAGGCCTCCAACTGCTACAGCGTGGCCTTGCCAAGCACCCATGAGCACGTGCCCAAACCCTTCCCATGGGCCCCCCTGGCCACGCAGAGTCCTCACGGGCCCCGTCCAGAGGTTGCACCATTGGCAGCGGAGGAGGCCCGTCCCTGCTCACGGGTCCCTCTGAGCATCTCTGCCGGCTCTGGAGTCCCTGAGCCCAAAGCATGGCGAGGGGGGGTGTTCCCAGAGCCTCGAGTGTTGCCCCCTGCTTCCCCCCATGCTTGTTCTACCTGATCTCATCTCGGAGTCCCCTGCACCTCCGGAAGCACCTTGCTGAACATTCCTAAGAGGAGGCTTTAGGACTAACTGTAACGCGGGTGACGGCAGGAAGTGTGCTTCGGGACAGAAGGGAGCCGGGGGGCTGGAGGGGCTGCAGCAGGGATGCTGGCACCCCTCGGCCCACTGCTCGGCCCTCCTACTCTGCCCATCCGCGTGCACTAGGCGCTTGGTATCAGCCCCTGAACTGGCTCGGGGAGGAGGTGTGAAGATGGAGGTGCCTTTACCAGAAGAGCAAGTTGAGGCTGGGACTGCTCGCCTGAAGGATGGGGCACGGGGCGACCACGGATGTTCCGGGCACGTCCATCTGCTGTTGGGGGAGGAGGCAGGGGCAGACCACCTGGGCCCCGCACCCCTCGCTCCAGAATTCAGGTCCCAGACCCTGGAGACATCTCAGCAGGGATGTGGTCAACTCCCACGAGGGTGGACTGGGATGGCGAGGCGGCTGTGGACGAGCCAGGACCTGCCCCACCTGGTGGTGATTTCAGAAGATAGTTGCAGGCCAACGACCATTCTTGACAGAAGGAAAAGAAGTTAACTAACAACAGGAACAGTTAATGCATCCTCCTCGAGCTCATTAAATACGACACCAGCCATCCCTTCCTCTAGGGGATGCACGGGCGGCAAGTAATTAAAAGGAGATTACCGAAATGTAATTAAGGCAGTCGGGACCTCTCCTCGCAGAGGAAGTTCACCGTGAATAATCCCCAGCTGAACTGAATCTGCTCTTGGAGAAGGGACAGCTGCAAAGGTAGGGGAGGCGTCGCGAAAGGCCTTGCAGGAGCTGGGAGCACCCGGAGCGTGAAGACGGTGGCTTCACCCGTCTCTTAGATGGGGTGCCAAATGCCCCCCCAAACCTGTATAGATCTGTCTCCTGTGTCCATCACACACTGCAGGGAAAAGCGCCTCAGCTCCCATCACACCAAATGCTGCGGTACTTTCCAGATCCCAGGGTGCAGCTGAGCCCTGGCGTTTCGGCTCCCGCTGCCCCGGGGCACACCCCTGAAGCGCTCCTCAAAGTGGCGGGGGGCGCATGGCCAGTACAGATCGACCATCCTAGCATTGGCTCCACGTGTGGGCCCCGTGTTCCCCCCAGGGACCCCACACCACCACCCAGCCCCGAGCCCACAAGCTGCGGACCACCGAGGCAGGCACCAGTCAGCTTTGCCGGCCAGGATCAGGATGAGACGCACTCGCCTAGGTGGCACCAAAGAGAAGCAAGGAGGTATTATGAAAACCGAAGCGCTCCTGGGGCCTCGGTTGCAAAGTAAAGAAAGATTAACCAGGACAAGCCGTGGACTCAGCACCAACACCTTTCTCACAAGACTCTCGCAAGCCGGGTGAAGACGTTACCTGAGTGTCTGCCCTCAGCAAATACCTCTTTTTCATTTCTGGGAAAAACATTTTACCTTCAAAAAGCTACATGCGAGCTATATAGAGTATCACCTTGTGTTTAGAAAATCATTTCTGTTTAACATTTAAGTCTTAAAGTGAAATTTCAGTATCCTTTGTGAATATAAAATAATGCTCAGAGCAGACATAGAATTTTTAAAAGACACAGTAGGAACCCGTATAAAATCTTTCTACTTTATTACCATGGAAATAATGGAATTTTTAACAAAGCGCATCCTTATTCAATGCAGAGTAATTATTTTGCCACATTTTAGCTAACCAAGACCCAGTGAGATCAGTCCTTACCTGGTGTTTATAATATATCACCTCTGAACTTATCCAGCGAGAGGTTAAGCAACTTGGAGATGATTTTTTTCCAAGAGAGAATTTAAGGTTGTAGTTTTCAACCAACGAAGAGACTGTAACCCACATCAAAATGGTTGTAATCTTTCATGAGCATCATGTTTATATTGGTTGCCAACAGTGTTACTTTGATTTATTTTACTTTTTATTGTAAGTATAATGGTGTCCATGTATTTTTAATGAATATTGTAAAGAATGGGGACATTTCCTTTTCAGGAAAAGGCCCAAAGATTATTGGAAATAAATTAAACAAATTATTAAGATATGCCATTCCAGTTATTTACTCTTTCCCCTGATGCCAAAAAAAAAAAAAAAATCCAAGTGCTCTAGATATAATTTGGGGGATTTTTTAATGTTTCCCCTAAATTTCACTGACTTTCCACTTCCAATGGAATACTTGCTTCCTGTTGTTATTGTTGTCCTGGAGACGGTCGAGGACACGGCAGCTTGGGAGGGATAACTCAGGTCACTTGGACACTTGGGGTGACCTTGGTGACAGTGCAGGGTGAGGGGCTCTGGGCCACCGTGCCTGAGCTAAAGGAAAAGAAACACAGTCAACCGCCTGGAATGAAAATGACACCGTCACACCAGACGAGCAGTCAGGGGCCAGCCTGCTCAGGTTACCTGACCACCAGTCAGCATGACGCAGTGTCCTTCTCACGAGGTTAAAATGCGCGTGTGCATGCTAAGTTGCCTCAGTCGTGTCTGACTCTTTGTGACCCTATGGACTGGGCTCCTCTGTCCATGGGATTCTCTTAGGAGAGAGCGCTGGAGGGGGCTGCCGTGCCCTCCTCAGGGGATCTTCCAGCCCAGGGATCGAGCCCGAGTCTCTCCTGTCTCCTGCACTGGTAGGCGGTTTCTTTACCACTAGCACCACCTGCAAAAGACCCAGTTCTCCCAAACCCGAGTGGTTGATGCACCCCACAGTCCAGGGCCCCACCTGGACCTGGAGCTGCCAGTCGGAAGGAAGAGCAGTCCCCCCCTCAACCCGCGCCTTCGTCAGCTTCCAGGAGGGGTGGGCGGTCGGGAGGACTGGGCGCCCGCTGCTCTAGCAGCTGCCAGACAGGCCCCGGCTGGAAGCGGGACGGGCTCGCCCGCCAAAGCAGACTCAGCCTGGTCTCCACGCGTCTCGCAGAAAAGCGAAGGGGCCGTGCCAGGCTTGCAGCCACCTGAGCCCGCTCACCGCCAGCAGGGCCAGCCTCAGCCCGTCTCCAGGGGGCCCTGGGCAACTCCTCCAGTACCTCACGAGCATTCCCCTGGTATCCGGGCTGGCATTCCCTCCCTATTCGTACCTAGGCGGGACGCTCTCTGCCTGTTCAAGTAAGCAGACTGTGGTGTAGACTCTGCCCCAGAGACCCTCACTCATTTTGTCCCTCCAGGGATTTGTGATCCAATTTAATTGCCGTGTTTGGATCAATTAAACACCAGCATTGAGCTGTACTACTGATTCTACAAGGTCGTGACCGTATCAGGAAGCTAGGAGTCAATCTAAGAAGTCGTTGTCCCAAGCAAGCCTTGCAGAGCAAATCCAGGATGGCACTTGCGTCTTAATTGTTACCCTGTACCTGCGTGTCTGGCTTGGAGGGGAGCTGCTTGGGTTCTGGCTTTAACTGCCCCATTCAGCTGGGAGCTTCTTACCTCCCCACGTTTAGCAAATGTGAACAACGATGTGCGAGGCCCTGGGCCAGCCCTGGTGTCCAGGCTGGTAGGAGGACAGGTGAGCATGCACACACCTCCCCAGGGGCAAGGACTGCTCTGGCAGAAATGGCTCCAACCATTCATGAAGGAACCAGAAAGCTCCACCTCTTGGCCTTCACTGAGGCCTGAATATGAATGGTCCCTAATAAGAGACTCGGAGGAGGAAGCGCGTCATCTCCCTGGTGATTCTGCCCGGCCAGTTCCTGCATTTTCTTGCCACCCGCAGTCAGATACCAACGTCCAAACAGAGGCTGATACCCACTGGGCATGTGCTGTAAGCCCAGCCCTGTTGCAGGCACTTTACCTGAATTAACTCAGCTCATCCTCTTAAGAACCCTTTCCAGTTCAGTTCAGTTCAGTCGCTCAGTCGTGTCTGAGCTCAGTCCCATGGACTGCAGCACGCCAGGCCTCCCTGTCCATCACCAACTTCCAGAGTTTACTCAAACTCAGGTCCATTGAGTCAATGATGCCATCCAGCCATCTCATCCTCTGTCATTCCCTCCTCCTGCCCTCAATCTTTCCCACCATCAGAGTCTTTTCAAATGAGTCAGCTCTTTGCATCAGGTGGCCAAAGTATTGGAGTTTCAGCCTCAACATCAGTCGTTCCAATGAACACTCAGGACTGATCTCCTTTAGGATGGACTGGTTGGATCTCCTTGCAATCCAAGGGACTCTCAAGAGTCTTCTCCAGCACCGCAGAGGGGGCAACAGGAACAGAGAGCTTCAGCATGTATTCCTGGTTGCACAGCTAGAAGCACCAGGGCCAGGATTAGAAATCCAGCCAGCACCAGGCCCCTGCTCGCAGCTTGCTGCTGTCAGTCTGAGTGTCTGAGTGTCCACCATACAGGACTGCTGTTCTGGTTAAGCGAGTTAATGCAGAAGAAGCTTTGCATGGTCCTGAACATAGCAAACACCCAATGTCTGCATTATTATTTTCATTCTCTCCTCTTTCATTGAGTGCCCGGTTAGTGTACAATGTTCAGTAATGATGTGATTACACAGCGTGTAATTTATTTGGGTGGAAGAATTCATTTTCATAGTTTCATAAATGACTTCAGCCAGGAGTTTATTGAATCATTAAACGGTCGCAGGGGTAGCTTAAGTGTTTCCTCTGTTTCTCTGCATTTTATGGCACTTTCGTGCTACCGAAGGGCCTATGGATTGGGTGTTGGCAGACGCGTCAAGTGGGTCCTCTGTGAATTTTGAGCTGTGGAGGGGAAGTGAGCCCAGGGAGCCGGAGTGGGAGGCCCTCGGTCTACATGGTCAGGGCAGGGGAGGCAGAAAGGGCTCTCTGATGAGCTCTCGGTGCATCCGGACGTCGGGAGTTGGGCTTCCCAGGTGTCAGGATCAGTGCACGCAGAGACCTGAGATGGGAAACCCGCATTTTGGGAACAGCTGGAGTGAGGGTTTGGGGCCGGGGTGAAGAGAAGGAGAGGGAGGGGGATGTGAGGTGGGGACAGAGGGTCCCAGAGGGAGGCCATGGGGCAGGGCTCTGGGGTGGGTCTCCCCCGTGCCTCCATGGGCATCCCAAAGCATAGCTTCTCCAGGCAGGGGCTGGCCTCAGCCGTTCAGGTCCCCATGCCTGGGACAGAGGCGCGCAGTAGGCCCTCAGTCTGTTGATGCCTTTCTTGGGTAGGCTCTGTACTCGTGCGTGTGGTGGGGGCTGGGGCCACGGGAGGATGGGAGAGCACAGCTCTGAAGTCAGGCCGTGTTGAGCTCCGTCATCAGCTCACAGGGGAGCAGCCCAGGTCCTGATCTCTTCAGGGAGAAGCCCCACTTACTGATCTAGAAACAGAGAGGACACAGCTGCCCCCAAGGGCAAGGAGAGGGTCAGAGGCGCTTCCGCAATGCTGCAGCTCAGAGTCTGGATGAAAGAGCACTGCAAAAGGTGGCTCCCAGGACCGGGTCTCAGTAAACCTGGGTTCAGTTTGAAGCTTGAAACTTGGCTTGAGTGTAGCCCTTCCAAAGGAAAAGGAAGCTGAAATCTCCAGATCTGGGTCTGTTCATCGCCCAGAAAGAATCCCTGCTTGGTCAGAGACCCCAGGGTGGGCAGCGTCACGCCCCAGGAAACCCGAGTGGTACCTGCGGTTCTGGTGTATCTCTCTCACTTCTGCACGCAGCGTGCTGAACTGCCAAGGCCGATCCGTCCATCACTAAGGCCTCCAGACCTCCCGATACCCGAGTGTCCACCCTTGGCCCCACGCGCGGGGGTCCCTGGGAGTTACCGAAGTTGGTTCCTTGATCCAGCGGGAGGCGTCTGTATCAGCACAGTTGCACACAGAGCTTTCACTTTATTTTCATCTAGATTTTTTAAATGTTTTATCTTTTTTTTTGACAGGCAGTTTTGCTGCTGTTGTTATTTTTAGCGTTCATTAATTCACTGTAAATACAAATGAAGATACAGTACAATTAATTTCTTTGCTAATCAAAATATTTGATCAAATGAAGCAATTTTTCAATTCTTAGAAGTAATTACACTGTTCTTTAAAAGGAAGTGGAAGAATTCTTTACCGAGTATTTCTAATTAGGAGTTTTTGCTACCTGCTGTGTTCTTATTCTGTATGAAATTTCAGGATTTTTTTTTTTTTTACTCCTCCTCTAAGGAATCATGGGAAAAAACTGTTTAATTGTCTCCCTAAGTATTCAGAACAAAACTTAGTAGAAGAATCATGCAGTCTGATTAGCTTAATTATATCCTTCCTAAGACTTAAATCAATATACCGATGTGTTTCTAACCCGAGAGCTGGAGCAGGCCTTGCTGAACCATGTGGTCCCAGCCAGGTGAAGGCCACCTTGGACGCCCACAGGACGAGCGACATCAAGTCCTTTTGCTCGGTGACCATCAAGGAGCAGTGAGAGCCAAAAGGCCCCCTTGTCTTCTCTGTAGTCTGAGCTCAGTACCTTTTATTCCTCACTGGCCAGAAATTCAGAACCAAATCAGTCAGCGTCGCTGTGTAACAGAGAGCCCCAGCACCGCCAGGACTGTAAACACTTGTTCAGCTTTTGCGTGTGGGCTGGCTGGCCTGGGCTCAGTTCTGGTGGCCTCCCTGGGATGTCTCTGCTCCCTTAGAACAGAGTAAAGCAGGTGAGCTCCTCTCAAGACAGCACCACAGACACAGCGGGGCTTGCCGACCACGCAAAGTCTTCTTAATGCTTAGACCCCGTGGCTCTGGCTGACGTTCCCTTGGCCAAAGCAGTCGTATGGCTGAGCGCAAAGCTGTGGGATAGGGAACCATTCTCAGCTCTTCGGTGGGAGGAAACCCAGAGTCGCGTGGCAAAGGCTGTGGGGACGGGAGCTGAGGAAGCAGGCCTTGAGTGCCCCGTGCCTCCAGGAAGCATACACTCGCGTGTCTCCATCTCCAGCTGCACTGGATCTCTGGACAGTTCGCCCACCCTCCCTGCCGTGTTCTCGCTTCCCTGTTGTCTAGAGAAGTCGCTTAGGATACTATGTCATGGAAAATTGATAAGTCAGCCAAGACGTGGCTGGACATAATTTATTGACAGGGTACTTACTAGAAGGCTCTTTTCTAAAATCACTCCCTTAATAGAGCTATTGAAATGAGAGCGCAATGAACCCGAACATGAGCTAACAGAATTCCCGGGTCAGTGAGCCGTCCAGAGGACACCTGCCTGTGTCGCCGATTCTCGTCCTTGGCTACTTTCCCCAGCTTGTTTGAACTGGGGGGGCACAGGCTTCTCCCTTGGGGTTTCCCCATGCGTGCATGCTCAGTTGCTAAGCCATGTCCACCTCTTTTGCAGCCCCGTGGATTGCAGCCAGCCAGGCTCCTCTGTCCGTGGGATTTCCCAGGCAAGAATACTGGAGTGGGTGGCCACGCCCTCCTCCAGGGGACCTTCCTGTCCCAGGGACCAAACCCATAACCCCCTTCAAATATGAGTTCCCCACAGCAGAGCCAGAGCTGATTCCGGAACCAGTGGGGTGCTCCCTGTCTTCCCCCTGTCTCCTGGAGTGATTCTCGTGGGGAGTTCCCTCCGACTGGTGTGGCTGTCACGACACTACAGACGGAGAGCCTTGGCCCGGAGAAGTGAGGCGCCTGCATAAGGTCCGGCTGGAAGATGGGAGAGCAGGGCGGTACCCTGGCCATCCCGAATCTGAGCCCACGGCAGGCCCGAGGCCGCTGGCTAGAAGCCCAGGTTCTCCCCCGCCCCAGGGTGTGTGACCACATCTAGACCAGGCTCCTGCCCCGGGCAGGTTGGCTTAGCCTGCAGGCCAGAGCGGGCGCCAGGTACCTCTCCCTTCCGATGGCTTGAGACAGAGACCGCGGCAGCCAGGAGCCAGGACTCAAAGCCACGTCTGCCCCGCCTCCTGACTCAGGCCAAAATGTCTCTTAAAAAGCCGGCAGGAGCAGCGCGAAGGCCGCCCGTGCCGGCCGGCCATCGGGTGAAGCGCCGCGTGTGTCGTCCTGTTGAGATCTGAGGCTGCCCTTGGAGATGGTTCGGTTTTATCCCCGTGGGTAAAGGGAGGGCGGAGGGTGTGCGTCTTGCTCGAGGCCTCCGGAAAGAGCCGTGCGGAGCTCTGTTCAGCCCTGGCCGGCGCCAAAGCCCTCAGTTGACCGTGAGCTGTCCTCACCATCCACCCCGGCCCCTCCGCTGGACCAGCCCAGCCTCTGACCCCCTTTGGCTCGATCCAAATCAGCCAAAACTTGGATTCCTGGTGTGGCTTCCCTGACAGTGCTCCAGAGGCATGTGCGACCATCCCTTCTTCCTGTTCTGTGTCAGGCTCTGAGTGATGATGGCAAGTGCGGCCTGAGCCCCAGGGGGCAGGACAGGTTCTGGGGGGGGCCTGTAAGCTTCCCCCGATGGTCACCCAGCACTGTGTGCGCTTGGAGACACCCCAGTCTGAGCGGAAGGCGGCATCGGAGATGTCGGGGCTGTGGGGGGAGGGGAGGGGCTTTGAGCTGGGGCAGAAGAGGTGGCTCTGGGAATTCAGCACAGGTCTCCCTCTGACCCCCCAACTCAGGCCACCTCCCTCTGACCCCCCAATCCAGGCTGCCTCCCTCTGACCCCCCAATCCAGGCTGCCTCCCTCTGACCCCCCAATCCAGGCTGCCTCCCTCTGACCCCCCAATCCAGGCTGCCTCCCTCTGACCCCCAGTCCATGCCATCTCCCTCTGACCCCCCAATCCAGGCTGCCTCCTTCTGACCCCGCACTGGTTGGAGCTGCCTCTTGGGTGAGTCCAAGCAGTAGCCGGATTTAGAACCACTGGATTTCACTGTAAAGCTTGGTTTTTACTAAATGAGATACTTGGCTACATTTGAGTCCAAGAAAAGCTCCACAGACGCACGATGCTGTTAGCCGGTTCTTTGCTGACTGTGTGCTTCCTGTCTTGGCGCATTTTTCCTTTTATGTATTGTGCTACTGCTGCCGGGTAGTCACAAAGGGGACTGGAGTTTTCTTTTAAGTGCAGGTGGTCTGTATTTCTCTGTGATATCAAGAGACAAGTGTTTAGTAAAACAAGGATCTATACGAATACCCTTGAAAAAAATGTGAGAGGATTCCTTCCAAACATGGAAATCATCCTGTAATTGGGTCAAACAGTAGTGCATAAGATTCCACTATTTTTTTTTTCTCTCATTTGTAAAGTCACCGGAAGAGCCTTGCAAGCATCCAGTTGTCAGATGACGGGCTGCAGGAGGAGTGGGCCCACCGCTCCCGCTCCAGACAGTCGTGGGGACAGAAGCAGGCGCCCGACGCCCCATCCCTTCCCCAAGCTGTCTTGCAGCTGCGATCCCTATCCTGAGGAGGCCTTTTATGTAAAACGTAGTTGGTTTTGGAAAGTGACATTTGCATCTGAAGATAGTGGTGTCTTTTCTGATGAGGAGAAACATTGCTTCCAGTTATAGAAAAAGCCCTATTTTCCCCCATTCAGATAGAACGGTCACGTGACAAGTGCCAGGGACACAAAAGCGCCAGACCAAGAACCATCTGTCCCTCCCCGGCGTCTCCAGTCACCCGGAGCGCGGCTTTGCAGAAAAGCAAGGTGGGGACCAGAACATGGGCGCCTGACCGCCTCGAGCCCAGTGCCCCTGATGGGCAAGCCGGGAGGCCCTGCCCTCCCGAGGCTAGTGGGTGCCCCGGGTGGCACCGGGTGGGGAGGGCTGGGACCGCATGCCCAGGGCCCGGGGACCTTCTGGTCCCAGGCTGGTCCCGTGTGCACCAGGGCGATGGCCATGGTGCCGCTGGGGGCGGGGCCCCCGGTGACCTCTGTTTCAGTTTGTGCCCTGTTTGTAGTTTCCAAGTTTTCTGCCATGAACACACAATAATCACTTCTGCTGGCAGCCCAAGAATATTCTCCAACTGGCCGTGAAACCAGCTTTGGGACAAATCCGAGTCGCCCTCCCTCTCTGCGTCCTCAGCCTGGCCCCTGGTGTGGCTCTGGGGGCTTGGGGAAGAGAACTGGGGGGGGTGCAGGAGGCCAGCGCTGCTCCCCCGACCTTCCGGGGCCCAGGGACCTTCCGTTCCCAGCTTGCCGCATGAGGTTTGCGAGGATGTGTGCCTCCTTCACCTCTGGGCTCTGAGGTTTCCTCCTCAGGGAGCGATTCCCATCAGCTATGTCGAGAGTACACACCCCATCTCGTAATCTCTGCTTACCTGTGAAACTGGCTCTCCTCTCTCTCCCTGGCCCCAAGACCCTCCCCTGGCAGAGGCTATTTAAGGATCGTCTTTTACTTCCATCTCCCGCGCATCAGCAGAAGAGCCAGGCACGCAGCAGACACTCCCGGGGCGTCTGTGGATGGCCCGATGCAGCCGTCGTGGGCGTGCGTTGCATGTTCGTCCTTTCTGGGTGCATCACCCGTGTGTGGGTCACATGCCTGCCTCAGGTGCTTGGGCTGCCCCCGTTCCCGCCCCTCCCCCTGGGGCTCTGGGATTCAGTGTGACCCACGTGTCACTGTGATTTCCTGCCCAGGCAGAGATGGGCAGTCACACCGAGCAGGGCTCCTGGACCCCCGCCCCTCCTCTGCATTGCTTGCCACCGAGCCATCCCTGCCTCCTGACCTCCGGACCCCAGCCTGCGGGAGAGGGAGGCAGACTCGCAGCTCAGGAGCCCCAGTCATCTGCCCGCCTCTGCCCTGGCTTACTCCTCCTCCAGAGAACAAGTGTTAGTGCTGGGGTGTGTACACACGTGTGCGTGTGTGTGGTCATGTGGACCAATTTGCTGCACCCCTTCCCACTCTGCACACCACATTTTACCATACCGTTAAACTATTTCTTGAAGCCTTCCAAATAGCTGCATTGTAGAAATACTATGGTTTATTTAGCCGTTCTCCTGATCTAGACAATTTTGACCTCTAAAATGTTGCTAATTTTTTGTGAACTGTGTAAATAATACTGTGTGTGTGTTAGTCGCTTAGTCGTGTCCGACTCCTTGTGACCCCATGGACTGTAGCCCCCCAGGCTCCTCTGTCCATGGGATTCTCCAGGCAAGAATCCTGGAGTGGGTTGCCAATTCCTTTTCCAAACAGTACCGTAACGATCGTGATTTCATGAATTCATCTTGTTTACTTCCTTGTTTACTGCCTTGAGGAGAGTCTTCAAAGGGCAGGTGCCAGGTGGAAGTACAGGTACCCTCATGGCTCCGCCTACCTTATTCTACCTTCCCCAACGCTGATATTGTCACTCCAGAAATTTGTGTTTCTTAGAAGAAAAACAAACAGAATCTTGGTTTCATTTCCTTTTTTTTTTAAAGAGTGGTGATATTTTTTAAATAACTATTTCACTTGTGGCCGCACTGTGTCTTCATCGCGGCACGTGGGCTTTGCGTCAGCTGTGATCGGCAGGGGCTGCTCTTCAGCTGTGGTTGGGGGCTTCCTGTAGCAGTGGCTTCTTGTTGCAGAGCGCAGGCTTTGGACGCCAGCTCGGCACTTGTGGCACGTGGGCTTAGCTGCTCCACAGCCTGTGGGATGATCCCAGACCGCGGGGTGAACCTGTGTCCCCTGCCTTGGAAGGCAAGATTCTCAACCACTGGACCACCAGGGAAGCCTCTAGATCAGAGCTTTTTAACAGAAGACCTAGGGTGGCCGTGCAGAGCAGTCATTTGTTTGATTGGCTGTGTTGGTGACACTGCTTATCCATTCTGTCTCTGAACAAAGGTCAAGGCCCCACTGTGTGCCGGGTTCTTTAAAGCACTCGGGGACTCAGCAGTGAGCAAAAGACCGGAGCCCTGGCCTTGAAGTTTATTTTCTGGTGGGATGGAGAACAATTAGGGTAAATATAAGGGGGATCAGGGAGCGGAACGTGGGATGGAGAAGGAGAAGGGAACGGGCGCGGGAGTGAACGTGTCGTTCGGCTCAGGAGCCTGGTGTGAACCCTGAGGGGAGGGCAGGAACAGCAAGTGCCAGGGCCCTGAGGCAGGAACAAGCTTGTGTGTATGAAGCACAGCAGGCGGCTGGCACAGGGTGAGGTCAGAGGTCCCAGTGGGCGAGCCGGCGGCCCTTGTGATGCCCTGCCGGTTGCTCCAAGCAACGTGGGGAGCCACTGGAGAGCTGTGCATGACCTGGCCTGCACTTTACAGAGGTCGTCCTCAGGGGAAAGTGGTGCTGGCTTCTGATGATGGCTCGGCCCTCCCGCACCCCTCTGCCCAGAGAACAAGTGCTAACACGTACGTGCGTGTGATGCTCCTGCGTGTGTACTTTTAACAGATTGAGGGTGGAAGGAAGGGGGCTGTGATTTGTGGCAAGACGATGGTGGCCTGGACCAGGAGGTGAGGGTGGAGCAGTCAGCTTCCAGGTATGCACTGGGCGTGGGGCCACTGGGGTTTGGGGGAGGTTTGGATGATAGATGATAGACAGATTGCATGATGGACGCATCACAGAGGACTCCAGGCTGGGCCACTGGGCGTTTTCCATTTGCTGAGATGCAGGCCTCGGCAGGGGCGGGGGGAGGGGGATGGTATTTTGAAGCTGTTAACTCAAGAGGGAAGAGAGAATCCCTTTATGAAACTGAGATGTTCAGTTTTGCTTAGGAGGGCTGCCCTCACCCAAAGGTATCTTGGAGTCAACCAGAGCCACACTGCACCCTGCTGCTTTTTGTTTTTATTCCACTTATAAGTGATATCATATGGTAATTGCCTTTCTCTGTCTGCCTTACTTCACTCAGTGTGACAATATCTAGGTCCATCCCTGTTGCAACAAATGGCACTGTAAATGCCAGAACAATGTAAACGTTCCTTTTTATGGCTGAGCAATACTCCATCGCGATGGCAGCCCACTCCAGTGTTCTTGCCTGGAGAATCCCAGGGACGGGGGAGCCTAGTGGGCTGCGGTCTATGGGGTCGCACAGAGTCAGACACGACTGAGGCGACTTAGCTGCAGCAGCAGCAGCACCCCATCGCGTGTGTCCCACACCTCCTCCTTCCTGCTGCCTTTGTAGGTTTGCAACAATGGGCTTTGTGATGTCAGGGCTCAGTCACAGAAGAGACTTCTTCTCTCTCAAGAACAGCCTAAGTAGGTGTCCACTGTTCTGCTTGTATGTCCGGGGCCTTACTATTCTCATTCTGTTGTTCTGTTTATATCAAGTTTGTGATGTTTTGATATCTGGTGACTCAAAAACATCGTCACTAGCCTCTTCCAAAAATTTCATGGCAAATCTCACATATTTATGTCTCTATATTAAGTTTAATATCTATATCTAATGGGTCCCCCCTCAAATAGCCATTGTGATTTTTGCTAGAGTTTTATTTATTTATCATTTGAAAAAGGTTTTCTCTTTTGAAATGGAGTCTTCACATCGAGAAATATGGTATGTGTCTGTTTTTAGTTCAGTCTTGCTTTGATAACCTTCAGCAGAATGTGTCTGGCTTTCTTCATATAGGTCTCATGCCTTTCAGATGAAATCTATCCCGAAGTATTCAATAGCTTTGTCATTAATGTGAATTGCTTTTTTATGAGATAATTTCTAACTAGTTATATTTATTGTATAAGAAAGAAGGTATTGCGTTTTCTTCATTTTTTACTTTAATTCAGCCGCTGTCGTAATTGTGTTGAGATTTCCTAGTTGTACAATCATACCCAAGAGTAATGATAAATGTTGGTTTTCAGCATTTGCTTTCAGCTGTTTATTTCATCTTCTTGTCTTATTTCAAAGGCTAGACCCTCTAAAAATGTGACTAGCAGAACTGACAGTGAGCCTGCCTGTCTTGCTTGTAACTTTAATGGAAATGCGGCCTATTTCACCCGTGTAACACATTTACAGATAGTGTCTGATTAATACTCCTGTGTTTAAGATGTTCATTTTATTCCTGTACAGGATGTATGCTCTTTCTATTCTATGCCATTTTATCAGGAATGATGGCCAAATTGTGTTAGATGAACTTTGCCGTGCGTTGATATGTGACCTTTGCTAATTATAAGGAAGACTTCCTAATTCTTGGAGTAAACCCTAATTGATTTTGGTGTGCCCTTTTAAAATACAGCACTAAATATTCCTAAAAAATTTTGGCTCATATTTTTAAAGTGTTTTCTTGATTATATTTTTGTGTTAGGGTAATATACAATGAACTGGAATACTATATATCCCTTTTTGTATTCTGGAATAATTTGACTAATGTAAAAGTTATCTAGCTTCCCTGGTAGCTCAGCTGGGAAAGAATCCACCTGCAATGCAGGAGGCCCTGATTCAGTTCCTGGGCCAGGAAGATCCCTTTGAGAAGGGATAGGTTACCCACCCCAGTATTCATGGACTTCCCTGGTGGCTCAGATGGTAAAGAGTCTGCCTGCAATGCAGAGACTGGGTTGGGAAGATCCCCTGGAGGAGAGCATGGCAACCCACCCACTCCAGGGCCTGACATCTTTTTAGTGATAGATGGTAGCTCTTTTAACAGCTTTTTACACTTCTTTTTTGATTACCTGTCTATTCGTAATGTTACTTATGTTAAATTTAGTAATCTATATCTTGCTAGAAAATGATTAAATTTCCTCTGGAGTTTAAAGCATATTAACCTAAGATTGCCCATTTTACTTTATTAGAGTTCTTCCATATCTGTTGTTAAAACAGAAGAATTTCTGATTTTTTGTGTGTGTTAACACTTTCGAAGGGCATTCACACACCCCGTCTCATGGAAGCCTAGATTCCTCCCTGAAAAAAATGAGGAAACTGAGGAAAACTTGATTCAGTGGCGTGTGGATGTCACATGGCCAGTTAGGGCCAGAGTCAGAGGGGTCTCCACCTTCCCCTGTGCGACACGACACCCGTGTTCTTTCCAGTTATGTTCACCCATGGCACGTCCTCCTCAGGCCCCAAAGGTGTGACCAGCATAAGGATGGACTTTGAGCTTGAGTCTCCACCCAGCAAAGATCCCTCTACTCTCTGACCACTGACGCCCGTCATGGTGTTTAGGGAAAGGGCTTCATACTCAGACACAGGAGGCATGTTTTCAACTGTTCAAAAAAGTGTAAGATGCGTCTGTAGGATCACTATTTTTTTCTAGAATGAGAAATGAAAGGCGTTCATTCACTTTGCAGATGGCTCCCAATGGACGTATTTGAAAGCATCTGTCAACCTTTGGGTGGTCAAGGATGTAGTGGGCTGTGGTTTGAGTGTAAGGGTGTATAGCCACGCTTTTGAAGGTGTTGTCAACAGCATCCCATGTTTGATACACTTTCGTAGAGGAACGTTCTGCTCTGTCCTGCAGGAAAGTAGCATATAATACCCATACTCCTGTGGAACTGCTGAACTTGAGTCATGACCAAGTTTTCACATAGGTTGTGGGGATTGGATGCGATCATCCAGCCGGTGCTGGTGCTTTGAAAGAACCAGCCTTCTAGCCACCAGTCACTAATGGTTTTGGCTGGAGAAGCCCAGAGGATCTGAGAATCCACCCTGGTTTGGGGACAGCCTTCATGCCTTGTTACCCCTGGGTTCTCATGGAGCCCAGCCCCCGCCTGCCACCCCAGGGCCCCACCCCTTCCACATACTCCCAGAGCCCACCTGCTGATGTGGTGACCACAGGTCTAGCCTCTGGGGCCTTTTCTTAGTGGCAGAAAATAGATGCTGCGGGCCTCGCCCTTCCAACTACCCTTGCAGGAGGCTCAGGACTCAGTCGCCGCCCCCCCCACCCAGCCCCAGCATCTCCCTTCCAACTCCAGTCTCCTCGGTGCCCAGGGTAGACACAGAAGCCCTTGTCATTTCCAGGGCCGTTGAGAATCAATCAGTAACTGAACTCACTGCTCTTCCTGTGGTCTCTCTGTCCACCACACTGATCATCAGCAGATACTGAACGTGGGCTGCAGGCCTCCACAGGCCCCTCTGGCTCACCTGGCCACATGCTTGTTGCCAGCCCATCAGCCTGCCATCCAGTAAGAAGATCCTCTCTTTCCTCCTGGGTCGCTCCTCCCTGCAGAAAGCTGCCCTGTGCCCAGACTGGTCCTATCCCTCCTCAGGGCTCCCCAGCACCATGGACAGCGTCCCCAGGCCCTGTGAGCACCTCCCAGGGGTGCAAAATGAGATCTCGGCAAGCAGGCCAGCTCCGTGGTCCCTGCAGCTCCAAACGCAAGACTCTGTACTCACCAGGATTAAATCCCTGTGGGCCTCAAAGTCTCAGACTTAAAGGACACTTAACCAACAGTGGAGCAGCAGCATAATATGGTAGCAGTCAACAAAAAGAAACACCATTCGCAGGACTTCCCTAGTGGTCCAGTGGCTAAGACTCCACTCTCCCAAAGCAAGGGGCCTGGGTTCCATCCCTGGTGAGGGAACTAGATCCCACACGCTGCAACCAAGAGTTTGCATGCCACAACTAAGACCCGGCACGGCCAAACAAATAAATTAGCAATGCCATTCACATCACAGCTGTCATGAGCATAAATCAACCCGTACTGAGGGCTGGAAATGAAAGCAGTCTGGATCCGCATCCCTACTGATTCCCTTACCACCCAGAGCAGACATCCACTGTGTGTGTGTTCAGCAAACCAGAGGACAGGCCAAGTGAGTGAATGGCTGGGGGTAAGAGGGGTGCCCTCCTCAGGCCCAGCCCTGGCCCTGCCCTGCGGGCTCAGTTGCTTTGTTCCCTGCTCTGTGGCTGGTCAGCCCAGGCTCCCGCTTTCCAGGCAGATCTTCACCTGCAGTCAGGCCTCTGGGTCTCTCTGACTCTCCTGGCTCAAGTTCCTCATGAAGCTTGCCTCCTGGGCTCCACCCTTGCCTGAGGTGCCCAGAGCTAAGGCAATTCATTATTCACTAAAGGGATCAATTTTCTGTTCTGTTTTGCCCAGACCGCTGTGGAGTGGGCTGAGAAGATGCCCAGAGGTCCACGGCCCTTATCGCCCAAGGAAATGGCAAACCAGGAGTTGCTGGCTCGCCTGCACAAGGCTGTGACCTCCCACTACCACGCCATCGCCCAGGAGTTCGAGAATTTTGACACCATGAAGACGAACACCACCTCCAGGGACGAGTTCCGGTCCATCTGTACTCGCCATGTCCAGGTTCTGACGGACGAGCAAGTAAGGATTGTATTCTGTTCAGCCTCCTATGCAGTGTTGTTATCAGCGTCAGGCCAGTTGTTTCCCAGAGTATAGAGAGTTTAAGGTTTTTCTCTATTTTTTAAATATGAGAAGGGTTTGTTTTGGGGTTTTTTGGCAGGTGGGGAGAGAGGAGGTTACTGTTGTTGTTTTGAATCTTACTAAAGAGACACAGGAGCCTTCTGTTCCTGTAACAGGTATGGAATCCACCATCTCAATTAGAATGCAAGTCATGTCACCTTTATTTTTAAAATCAAATTAAACTCGGCTCCAGCTCCCATTACCCCTTACCCCTTCCCTGGATCATCCCGGGCCCCAACTGATCCAGAGAGACGGCCGGTTTCTCTCCACACTTGAGCCGGGGTGGGGGTTGGAGATGGAGGTGAGGCTGGACAGAGCGGGTGCTCAGCACGTCCCACGGGTGGACCATGTCCACGTCCCCCACCCAGACCCCAACATCCCAGGGGCTGAGCAGCCAATAGCACAGAGCACCAATGATCCGAACACACGCGTGGCCGTCCCTTTCCCCCAAGAAAACGGACTGCCGCCAGCCCGCTCCTGCGCGCAGACAAACCGAGGCCCTGTCCATTCCCAGAGAATAATTCAGACGAAAAAGGAAATCCAGAACACTCACAAACGCAACCCAGCCTCCCCTCTTCCTCCCGGTTCCTCTCCGACCTAGCCCAGGCGCTTCCTACAGCTCCCCGTGTGGGAATGTCATTCTGTCCCACCCACGTCCCGACCCCAGAGCTGGGAGAGACTCCACCCCAACCTCAAGACTCCTAGTCTCAGAGGTTTAGGGTGAGGACTGAAAATAACCTTGAGCGATCGTCACACCCACCCTCCAGCCCTAGTCAGGCCGCTGAACTCACTACCCTAAAGAACGAGTTTGTTAAAGATGTTACTAATACGAACATCAGATTTCACTTTCCCAAAATGCCAGCTTTTCTTAGGCATTGTGATCACTTTTTTGCTAAGAAACGTTAAGCGCTCTTTCCAAAGAATTCTGTCCCAAAGAACAACCACACCAAGTGAAGCTGTTTGAAATGCATCTCTCCACTGCTACCAATGGATGGAAGCCTTTCAAATTAATACAGTTGCATTTATTATTCTATGGAGCCAACTAATAAAGGTTTTGCTAATAAAGGTTTTGCTAATAAAGATTTTTCATTCCATCTAAATGAGTAAAATTTTACTCTAATTATAGATGTAAATTAATGACATGCTGGCGTATCTGGCATTCTCAACAGAGAATTTGATTTTAATGGTCTACGAAGAAAAAGCTTCACCATCCGCAGCACAGACACCCCCACCCCCCACCCCATATCCCCCGCCACACAATCAAGCACTTACTTTTAAACGCTGCCTTCTAAAAATACACGGACATATCTCAGAGACAGACTGCACCATCGAAAGCGTCAAAGTCTGGCATAAGTACCACGGTTTAAGTTGGGTGATGATTAGCAGAAACTGTGCTATACTGGGGAAGACTGCTTCTGCATACAGGCTGGTAAACAGAAAGCAAAAGCCCCCGAGATCCATATGTTTTCTCCTCGCGTGAGCTGCTTCGCCAACAACCTTCTCAGGTGGATGGTCCTGAGTCTGGCAGAGTTAAGACACAGAAGTTATGTGCACACTGGACTGGACACGTCTAGACCCTTCAGCCCAGCATGGGGACGAGTCCACCAGAGACACTGGGACAGGTCCGGCCAGGTTCAACAGCCTGCTGGTACAGATTCTAGGACTTAGTTTATCTACGTTATAAACTTATCTCTAAAAGATCCAGTCATCGTGAATCCGAGGGGCCAGCTTTCTTGACTTAACAGAGCTCCCTAAATCGAAAAGTGCCCCATCTCTGGAAAACTTTTGGCACAATTAACCTTTCAGGAAAGGAAAGTGGCTTTCAGAGCAGGTGAAGTTGGACATTGAAGGTCTTCATGGCTCTGCATAAAGCATGTTATAAAAGGCCATAGAACTGTGTCCACTTGGATCTGGCTGAAGGAGACAGGGGCCCCACGGGGAGAGCCTATCCCAATGAGGCAATTTAGACCAGCCCACGCTGACTGCCTAAAGACTGTGACTACGCAGCTGCATTAGGGAGAGGAACTCAAACACTTCTGAACATTCCGGATGTGATGCTTCTAAAGCAGACACCTCTAGGAAGTGAGAGAAATGCAGGCAGGCTTGGATTTCAACCCTGCTTCTGCACTCGTCCAGCTGTGTGACCTTGGAGCACTCAGCCTCTCTGAGCTTTGGTGTCCTTCTGTAGGAGATGGGACAGTGCTCCCCAGGCTGGTCCAGGTGCCCTCCACCCAGGCTGCAGTTCTGCCTTCTCCATCTTTGACCCCTGCTCTCTCTGCCTGCCCCCGGCCCCGCCCCCTCGTATCTATCTGGTCAAGTGAGTTCTTGACCACGCCTTTCCCTGCTGGAGCTGACCACGCCCAGCTTTGCCCTACCCACCTCCCCCACCCAGCTCTCCATCATCGCCCCTTGGCACACTCTTGCGTGTCCTTGCACACAGCGCTGTCTGTCTTGGCTGCACAGTGAGTGCCCAGAGGCAGCAGACACCCTCTCCTTCACTGATGAGTGGACTTCTGGTCCTCTGAGCAGAGTTCTGACATCAGGTCCTGGGGAACCAAGGAGGGCCTGCTCCCTGCCTCCCTTGAGGCTGCATCCCAGGAGGGTAGAGAGAGATTAAATGCCTGTGGGCACATCATTTCTGTGATCCCACACCACTCTCTGCTGTAAAGGGAGGTGCGGCATGCTAGAACAGAGCTAGGGGCTGGTCTGGACCCAAGGGGTCAGGGTGCGTTCCTTGAGGACACAGTGCTGGCATGTGGGCCCAGGAGACACACCCTGCTCACGGGGTCTTTGTTCCTTGAGGGGCAGATGGACAGTATACAAAATATGTTAAGATACGTGTATGTTGGATGGCCATAGAAGCAAAAAATAAAAACCAGGAAAGAGGGCAGTGCTGGGGAATTGTAGGGAGGGGTGGGGGCAATACATTGTGAGGGCGGCAGTCAGGGGAGGCCCCTGAGAAGGAGACATCTGATTAAAGACCAGGCCAGGTGAATGGCTGGGAGCAGACGAGGTCGGATCATGGATGTGTTTCGGAGCTGGAAGTAACAGGATTTCCTCAGCGAATCTGAGTGTGAGAGAAAGACAAGGGTCAGAGGATAAGGAGGCCGAAGGAGCCAGGGATGGGGTGCTGCGGGGTGGGGCGGGCAGGCGACAGGGTAGGGGGTGTTGGGTGCCTCACTGATCTGGTGTCCACAGCCACTCACCTTTGGTCCCACTTCCACTTCCTGTCCACTTCCCCTTTTGCTCAGCCGCATCTTTACTTGCCCTTTCAGGGACAAGTAAGCCAGAGAGCTTCTCTATTTCATGCTCATCCTCAAAAGATAGTTTGGCTGGGGATAGAATTCTAAACCCAAGTGTTCTCCCCCTGACGCTTTAAAGCGATCTCTTCGCTGCCTTCCAGCATCTCTCTGTGCGGGTGAGACATCTGCTAATTATCACATGCTTTCTCCAGGGCCCAGATCCCAGTGAGGAAGAAAGGCAGGGGCTGCCAGTGCCAGCTGCCTTTTGCCAGAGGCCCTGCACGGAGAGACTGGGGGTGAGGTGTGAGGAGACGGGAGCCAGGTGGGCGGCTGTGATAGGCCCTAAATGCTCCACACACAGCTCGCCCAGGCGGCTCAACCCTGGGCATGGCCCCCACTTGCCAGGTGGTCCCGAAGCCGCCTTGGCTGGTCCTAGAGACTGGGCTCCTCCTCTGTTGGCCTCCAGGCCTCTATCCTGAGTGACCGTGGAAATCCGGTGCCCACTGTTGGCACAGGCTAGCCATGGCTCTTCCCAGCTGCCTCTGTTTCCACGTCAGGCGGTGGGCGATGGCCTCATTCTAACTGCCCGTCTCACACGGGGGCATCTCGTCCCTGTTCCCGGGAGAGTCCCACCCACCACCTGCATCCCACCAGGCCTCCAGTGCCACGCTGCTCTTCTCTGTCTCTCTTTAATCCCATTGCTCTGCTGTGTTTGAACGTAACCGTGCATTTTAAAAAACAGTTTCCACCTCTTGGCCGAAATTCTCCATCTGTTCATGCGTGTTGTACAGCTTTTCTGTTACATCCGTGGACACATTAGTTCATGGATCTAACGTGTTGTTTTAATCTTATTAGTTTAATGTTTTAACGTCCTTGTCTGATAATCCCCACACTGGGGGTTATCTCTGAGTCTTACCTGTTGACGGCTATATCTCTTGGCAATGGGTCAGTTTTCCTTTTGTTTGTGTGTAGAACTTTAAAAAAAAAAAAAAAGCTGAATTACAGACAGCATGTGCAGGAGAATGGTAGACTGTGGTGGAATGCTGTTTATGGCTGGAAGAGGCTCACCTCTCTGCTGCCAGGCTGTGAGTGTCGGGGTTTGTTGCGTCAGTCTGGTGGGTGATCGAGCCTCATTTGAATTGTGTTACTGCTACCCTCACCCCTTGTGTGCTCGGGGGGCAGATCCCTCCAGCAGAAGGAGCCCCCTGGGCTTGAGTGGACGTGCTTTGCCTCCCTCAGCGGCTTCGCTTCCCAGGAGAGGGTGTCTGGAGAAGCGGGTGGTGTCTCACGTCTGTCCTCCACCAGTAGCTTGACGTGGCCCCTTCAGGAGCAGCAGCAAAGGCCACAGAAGGAGGGCTTGTGAGCTTGATCATTCCCTGTGCCCGAGACTCCCAGCCTGAGCGCCAGCCCCCGTTTGGCCTTCAGGAATTTGCTAACATCTCAGCTGATTTCTTCCCACACTCCCACTTCCTCCTGAGCCCCACTGGGCATGAGAGCTGGGGTGTCAGGACCTCCTTGGAGCCTTGGGGCTTGATGGAATTCAGTCCTCTTGGCTCCTGCAACCTCAGCTCACAGACAGGCTCGAGAAGGGTTCTGAATCTGTAGGTATTTGGCTTTTTTCTTGCTGGTAAAATGGAGTGGCATTCCCTTGCCGCTTGCTGCCTCACGAGCAGAAGCAGGACCGAGGTCCTGAGTCCTTCGTGTTTAGTAGGCCGCTGACTGCTCCTCTGCATTCCCAGGGGCCTTTCAGCAGGCCCCTTGCTCCGCCACTTGACGTGGAAACTCACTTGCTTTTCAGCTGATTCACAAACCACAAGAATTCTGCCCAGGTTTCACGTCCAGCTCACAAGCCTGTAATTCTCCAGAATCCACTTTTGGGGTGCCCATTCCCAGTCCTCTCGAGGTCTCGCCTGTCCCCGCAGCACCCCACCCCCAGCCGCCATCCTGAGCTGCATCCCTGGCTCCACCAGTGTCCTGGGGCGTAACCTGTCAGGACTGGAGAGCCACGTGTGGCCTCCCATCCTTTCCCGGCCCACCCAGGCCCCTGTTATCCTGTTGCGGTGTAGTCACTAACCTATGTCCTACTCTTTTGCAACCTCATGGACTATAGTAGCCCACCAGGCTCTTCTGTCCATGGGATTTCCCAGGCAAGGATGTTGGAGTGGCTTGCCATTCCCTTCTCCAGGGGAATCTTCTTGACCCAGGGATTGAACCCGTGTCTCCTGCATTGGCGGGTGGATTCTTTGCCACTGAGCCACCAGGGGAGCCCCTGAGTCATCCTAGGGATGTGTATTCTTCCCGTTGAGACCCCTTCAGTTACAAGAAGATGAGAATAGGGTTTGTGTGGTCCTGCATTGACCTCATTGCCTCACAGGATTTCATCAGGAAGGTGGTGGGCCCTGCCTCGTGTGCCTGAGAAAAACCCCTTTTGTTGTCCTGGGCTGTTTTGTAAATATCTTCACATCTGTGCTTCAGCTTCTTGCCACATCCCACCCTTTGTCTCTGTCCTCGTAGCATGACCTTCTTCCTGCCCGCCTTCCAAGTCTTGCCAAGATAGGAGGGCATGAGAGCCCACCGGCAGCCCGCCCTCCTCTTCAGCTGCATCTCTCTTCCATAAAGCCCTTCCTGATGGGTGCACTCAGAACATGGTTGAGCGCCCTGTCCCCTGTCCCTCTTCATTTCTAAAGGGTCTTCCCGTCCGATCAGTTTTATCATGTGAGTCTTTGGGGATCTTCAGCCATTAACAAACATGCATTGAGACCCCAGAGAGTGTCAACCCCTTTGCAAGACAGTTGGCATTTAAAGATGACTTTCAGAGGCCCATCCAAGGGAGTCTCTCGGCCAGGTGAGGTGTCACCTACAGGGGTGGCTTCCTCAGGATGCAGGTAGGAAGAGAAGAGCATCCGGTTTCCTTGGTGGTCCATGGGAACTTTCCTGGAGGAGACCTTGGTGCCGGTGAGGTCTGTCTGAGCCTCTGTGGCCACTTTCTCAAGGACCCTCACTTCCACTCCATGAGGTAGGTTTCCCTCATTGATCAAAATGAAAGCAACATGCAACTCTGGATGTGATAAATGACACTGAACTACACACACACACACACACACACACACATACCACACACACATGAAGTTGTTACATAAGATGTAACCTGGGAGGGAAGTTCGGCGGAGGATCCCGGGGACCTCTCTGTATCATCATTGGAACATCCTGCAAACCTGTAATTATTTCAAAATTAAAAGCTTAGCACAGAAAGCTTAGACAAGAAGATTGTCCCAAACTAAACCGTTTCTCCTTCTCAGGGCCTGGAACGTTCTCCTACTCTTCCTCAGCCCTCACTACGTCTTGTCCAGACTTTCAAGCAGCGGCGGACATGGTCCCTTTTAATTTGCCCCTGGAGCAAACCCCAGTGGAGCAGGCAAGCCGAGTGGCTTTCTGACCAAGTCGAGGCACAGGGCAGGAAAGTTCCTCCATGGCCTCAGGGTCGGAGATGCGGGCTGGAGGCTGGGCCTTAGCGGCTGTTAAAAAAACAAACGGAAGTTAAATCACCATTCTTCTCAGCTCCCTGAAATCCCTCGAGCCACCTAGAGTGGCTCCTGTGGCACTGAGTCGTTTGGTGATGTCCCGGCAACATGGGGCCCTCACTCAGCCCGGTGACGGCAGCCGCGCTGACACCAAGGCCATAAGCTGCTCCCCGTCCTCCAGACGCCTCTCTTCTCATCTTCTGAGAGGGCACTGTTTGCCCTGAGGGTGGCTTACGCTGCACAGCGGCCCCGGGCTGTTCGCAGTGCTCTGGGGCTGTTCTGCAGGAGGGAGCCTCGCCGGGCTCCCCGGGGACCCAGAAGGCTGGGGTTTGATTTGCGTTTTCCCCTAGAACATTCTTCCGTCTTGCAGCTCAGTCTCTGTGACTAATGGCAAGATTTAATGGCCTTAAAGTGCTCGCTAAGGGCCCAATTCAATTAAAAAATGTCCCGCAGAAGCCATGGATAATCCGTGCCCCCACCCCCCCAGCCAACCCTGCTTTTCCAGGAAGCTGGGGCTGGCCGGCCGGGTGTTTTCCATTTTTCAGTTTTTGTTTAACTTGACGTGAGCCCGGGACCCACTGAAGGAGCACATTGCCTTCGCTGGCTTCTGGCCCCCTTGCCTAGGGTGTGCGCTGACCCAAGGGTGACCTCTGCTTCTTTGCCAGTTTGACAGGCTCTGGGAAGAGATGCCCGTCAACTGCAAGGGGAGGCTGAAGTACCTGGACTTCCTGAGCAGCTTCAACGTGGACAAGCCGGCCACGCCGCCAGCCACAGGCGACTCAGCCAAGGCGCAGAGAGGGAGCAGCGTCCCCGAGGTCTCGGACCGGGGCCGGTCCGCAGGGTCGTCGCCCACTCGTGACCCGAAAGCGGGGTCCAAGTCACGGAGTCACCCCTGTGTGAGTCCCTTCCCGTCTCTCGGCATCTCACTGGGTCCACGTTTTCCCCAGGCCAGGAACTTCATGTCCCCAAGGGTTCTGGTGACAGAGAAAGTGTCTTAGAAGGAGCCCCCGGGCCCGGGGGCGGATTCTGGAGAGGAGCCACTGGTGGGTCCTCTCAGTCACCTGCCTTGGAGGGGAAGGAGGTGTGGGCATCGGGGGCAGAAGAGACAGAGGGGAATTGGGGGCCAGGGGGCAGGACCCGGGGGAGGGGGCAGGTCAGCCATTGTCAAGGGCGTTGTCACCCAGGAACACAGATGCCCCCAGGGTGGACAGATCTGCCGAGGGCCACGTACCGAGAGGTAAGGGGTATTAATGCCCATTTTACGGTTGAAGATCCAAGACTCTTAAGAGGGACCTGTGTGGGCTCAGGGTCCCTTGTTAGCACAGAGAGACCTGTCGGCAAACCCAGGCTGTCTGACCATACAGCCCTGGTCCTGGGCCAAGCCCCCCAGCCCGGGATGAAAGGAGGGGCTCAGTCTCGCAGAAGGTCTCCCTTCCTCTGTAAGAAGCATGACAGGGTCTCTGGGGGGGCGGGGGTGGTGTTTGAGGGGATGGCAACCAGGCATGTGAGCAGAGGTCACCACCTCCATGCTTCATGCGGGGTGAGCCATCCAAGACGGAGCTGGCTGTTCATTCATTCTGTCAACACGTGTCTACTGCGCACCTACTGTGTGCCGAGAATGAACACTGGCCCCTGCACTTGTGGAGTTTATGATCTCATAGGGGACAATGGGCAAGCCAGTGAACCTGCAAGTGGAGTGTTTAGCGTGTTACAGATGGTGAGTGGATCAGAGTCAAGGGGGTCAGAGCACCCCAAGGACATCCACATCCCAGTCCCCAAAACCTGTGATGTGTACCTTACCTGCCGAGGGGGGAGTCAAGGTTGCAGATGGAGTTAGAGCTAATGAGATTGTCCCCGAGGGTCCAGGGGGCCCAACTGACTGTATCTAGTCAATGGGGACACAGAGGCACATGGGACATGCAGGAGAAAGACCCACCCACCATTGCCTGGTGGCTCAGATGACAAAGAATCTGTCTGCAACACAGGAGACTTGGGTCCAATCAGGGGTTGGGAAGATCCACTGGAGAAGGACATGGCAACCCACTCCAGTATTCTTGCCTGGAGAATCCCATGGACAGAGGAGCCTGGCGGGCTACAGTCCATAGGATCGCAAAGAGTCGGACATGACTGAGCGACTCACACACACACACACCTATCGTTGCAGCTTTGAAGGTGGAGGACAAATGGGGCCTTGAACCAAGGAATGTGGGGGCCTCTAGAAGCCAGGAACGGAAAGGCTATATTTGCACCCAAAACTGTTCTGGTTAAAACGGCAACATCAGCACTTTGGTTTTGTCTTTCATTCTGCTTCTGAAATAACACTGCCTATGAATTGTGCACCTCAAGACCCGGGTCACATCTGTCGGTTTCTCCTATGACATCCCTCTAGAATCTCCAGGTACAAGACCGTTTTCTTTCTTGCTAGACCCCCTCGAGCGTGAGCGGGACCCCGCCCCTGCAGAACTGCGAGCCCATCGAGACCAAGCTTCGCAAGAAGGTCCAGGGCTGCTGGCGAGAGCTGCTACGCGAGTGCAAGGAGAGGGACCCCAACAGGCAGGGCGAGATCCCCGGCCCCGAGTTCCTGGGTGCGTCCCACTCCATCCCCCCAGGGCACTTGGGCCCACCTCCCGGCCCAGGTCCCCTCCTCCCAGTGGAGCCCAGGCAACCTGCGGGAGCATCTGGGGGACAAGGGCTCCTGATGCCTCCACCCTCACCGGGCAGGTCCACACCCACTGGATCAAGTCAGCACACGTGACTCTCGGGGCTAGAACCTGCAGGCTGGTTGCGGTCTCTGGGCAGAATATAAACAGGGACGGGTTTTGAGAGCCCAGGAAGGTGGCCCGGGGGCCGGGGGCAGCCGAGGACACAGCTCGGCGCTGCTGGTTCGATGTTTGCCATGTATCACTTTGGTAAACTTCAAATGGGCTTCCCTGGTGGCTCAGAGGGTAAAGAATCCACTTGCATTGCAGGAGATGCAGGTTCGGTCCCTGGGTCAGGAAGACCCCTGGAGAAGGGGATGGCTACCCACTCCTATATTCTTGCCTGGAGAATCCCATGGACCAGAGGAGCCTGGTGCGGGCTACAGTCCATGGGATCGCAAAGAATCAGACACGACTGAGCGACTCATAATTACTTGCTTACTTATCACTTTGGTAAACTTCAAATATTTATAAAAATTGGTTGGATTTACGCTCCCTCTAATTGATGCATACTGTTGATGCAACGAAAACCCAGAGCAACCAAAAATAATTAATTATAAAGAAAGAAAGCCAGACACAGATCCTCAAAGTGCACGATGGTTGTCTCTTCAGGGAGGTCCTGGTGTTCCAGAATGGAACTTTAAGATCATCATTAGAATGAAAACCCCAAATGCACAATGTGGTGTAGCCTAGCACAGGGTCGGACATGACTGAAGTGACGCAGCAGCAGCAGCAGCAGCAGCAGCAGCAGGAGCAGCAGCAGACCCCTGAGAGCGTATCTCTGAAGCCCAGTTGAAAACCCTTGCGCAGAGGGCCAAGTCTGAATTGCTGACCCCAGGGGAGCCCCTGCCAGGCCCACACCCCAGCACATGGAACCTTCCCTCCTCCGAATTGCTGACCCCAGGGGAGCCCCTGCCAGGCCCACACCCCAGCACATGGAACCTTCCCTCCTCCCCACCTGCCCGGTCCTGCCCGACTCCTGTGCGGCGGGAACCCCACTCCACGCTCTCGCTGCCTGCGGTCATGGCCCCCACAGTGCTGTGTTCCTACTGCTGTGACTGCAGCAACAGAGACCAGGCCAAGCTGGGCCAGCAGGCTAAGCCAGGACAGAGGGAGCCCAGCAGGATGCGGGGTCCCCTCCGTCCTGGCCACACTTACCCTGTCACCTGCCTATGTGTTTCCACATCCGTCCAGCCAGCAGCCGTAAGCCTGTGAAGCAAGGAGCCGGCTGGGGCGTCTCAGCAAGTGATGAGTGATGAGTGAGTGAGTGAGTGAAAGCTGTGATTGAACCAAGAGGGAGCTGCCCGCCATCAAGTGAACTGATGTGCTTGCCTTCAGCTATCGTGGAGAAATTCCACCTGGACATCACCAGGGACGAGTGCCAGCAGCTCCTCGTCAAGTACGACTTGAAGAACAACGGGAAGTTCGCTTACTGCAGCTTCATGCAGAGCTGCGTCCTCCTGTTAAAAGCAAAGGAGACCTCACTGATGCAGAGAATGAAAATCCAGAATGCGAATAAAATGGTATGTGGATCACCCGGAGGACGGGGGTGGGGCCGGGCTAGCTGGGTTTCTTTCTTTTTTCTCAGCTCCTCCTAAACTCTGTCGTTTCACTTCATGCAAGCGGTGCATGTATGAACCTTTACAAACCTGTAAAGGTCTGGAGACCCCAGGCTGGGAACCAGTAGCCAGGATCCAAGGCTCGCAAGCCGGTTGAGTGGCACCTGCCCAAGGGGACCTCTGTGGGTTGACAGAGGAAACAGTCGGTGGCTCACAGGACCGCCGGGAGCAGATTTAGGTCACTTAACTGGAGGCACAGGTCGGGGGGGGGGGGCGGCCACAGTGAAGGGAAACACCTGTGCCTTACATGTAACTGCTTGCTCGCCCTTCATCAAGCGTCTGAGACGGCAGACCTTGCTCAGAGACGCGTGATCTTTCTTGCATAAGCTGCACCCACGATGAGTTGTCTGCAGTCCTGTTGTTGCCTCTTTGAAGAGGAATGAGACCCTAAAGATGCTTAAATCTTGCAACTGGAGGGCCCCTGGATTTTTACCCTTTTTCTGTCATTTGTAACTGTATGATTCTCACCCACACCCAGGTCAACCACACTGTTAAGGACACGCCTTTCTCAAGTCTTTCCAAAGCATGAAGACTTTCCACACTCATGTTCTATCACCCGTAACACTGAATTAAGTTACTCTGAATTAAATGGTTACGAACAGGCGTTGCTGACTTGGAGACAAACACAGCCGATGCCAGTCACCCTCAGACCCAGTTGTGGAGACCAGAGGCGTGGGGCAAGCCTGGCAGCCCCCGACCCAGACCCCTACCCAGGCCCCCACGTCCCAGCAGCAGCCGAGTGATGGTGTGCCAGCCAGTGCCGGGGTCCAGCCCCCACAGGATCCAGGGGAACCTGGAGGAAAAACGGCGTCGGTGATTGATTTAGAGAGAGATAAGGAAAGAATACTGTAGATAAGAAAATAGAGGAGAGAAAGAGGCTGATATTCCTTGGTTTACATAGAAAGCCAATAAAACTTCGAGACAAGAAGTTTGCCCTGTTCACGGAGGCCACAGGTGCCTTCCCAGTCTCCCGAGGGAGTGAAGACGCAGAACGTCTTTCCGTTCAGGTCTTAGAAACCCGGGCAGAAAAGCGAACGCAGGGAGCCTCTATGCTCCAAGGGATCAGCCTGAAAAAATAAAGTAAGAGAGAAAAAAAAAGAGAAAAAAGAAAAACACGGGGTGACCAAGCTTCTTCAAGCGAGGCCCATTGTTTTTATTTTTTAAAGGGTCTTTTATACCTTTACTTGTACATAGAGGGAAATGAAAGATGCAAAGTCATACAGAGTCAGCCCAAACATTACATCTGTTTTGTCTTTATCGAAACCAGGATTTTTCTGCAAACCTTTCCCATAAACAATATTGTGTACATTATCTTTTGTCCTTGGAGGCCTGTGAACATTTTATGACCCTCTTTTGATAAAGGCTGTTCAACCAGAAAACTTATTTTCCCTTGAAATGTTTTTTCTTATATTTCTAATCTACGTCAGCCTCAAAAAGTATTAAACAAGTTACATTTCTCACGGAGTAAAGGTGCAGTGAGTTACAAGAAAGAACCTATTAGCTCAAAAGTCTGATATGGTTAATTTCAAGGCTACACTTGTTTTTCTTACTTTCCAACTATGTTAACTAATGCACTCCCAGGTACACAGTGGATAAGAGATATGGGAACTTAGCAACAAGCATTGGCCAAATAACGAAATCCTACATTAACACTACTCTAATAACTTTTAACTCTTTGGTTTTTTTTGGGTTTTTTTTGTTTTTTTTTTTTTAGAAATATAATATCCCTGAAAATCAAACATACTATAATGAGATTTTTTTTCTTTTTTCTTTTTTTAATTTTAGTTTTTTATTTTTTAAATTTTAAAATCTTTAATTCTTACATGCATTCCCAAACATGAACCCCCCTCCCACCTCCCTCCCCATAACATCTTTCTGGGTCATCCCCATGTACCAGCCCCAAGCATGCTGCATCCTGCGTCAGACATAGACTGGCGATTCAATTCACATGATAGTATACATGTTAGAATGTCATTCTCCCAAATCATCCCACCCTCTCCCTCTCCCTCTGAGTCCAAAAGTCCGTTATACACATCTGTGTCTCTTTCCCTGTCTTGCATACAGGGTCGTCATTGCCATCTTCCTAAATTCCATATATATGTGTTAGTATACTGTATTGGTGTTTTTCTTTCTGGCTTACTTCAATCTGTATAATTGGCTCCAGTTTCATCCATCTCATCAGAACTGATTCAAATGAATTCTTTTTAACTGCTGAGTAATACTCCATTGTGTATATGTACCACAGCTTTCTTATCCATTCATCTGCTGATGGACATCTAGGTTGTTTCCATGTCCTGGCTATTATAAACAGTGCTGCGATGAACATTGGGGTACATGTGTCTCTTTCAATTCTGGTTTCCTCGGTGTGTATGCCCAGCAGTGGGATTGCTGGGTCATAAGGTAGTTCTATTTGCAATTTTTTAAGGAATCTCCACACTGTTCTCCATAGTGGCTGTACTAGTTTGCATTCCCACCAACAGTGTAGGAGGGTTCCCTTTTCTCCACACCCTCTCCAGCATTTATTGCTTGCAGATTTTTGGATCGCAGCCATTCTGACTGGTGTGAAGTGGTACCTCATTGTGGTTTTGATTTCCATTTCTCTAATAATGAGTGATGTTGAGCATCTTTTCATGTGTTTGTTAGCCATCCATATGTCTTCTTTGGAGAAATGTCTATTTAGTTCTTTGGCCCATTTTTTGATTGGGTCGTTTATTTTTCTGGAATTGAGCTGCATAAGTTGCTTGTATATTTTTGAGATTAGTTGTTTGTCAGTTGCTTCATTTGCTATTATTTTCTCCCATTCAGAAGGCTGTCTTTTCACCTTGCTTATATTTTCCTTTGTTGTGCAGAAGCTTTTAATTTTAATTAGATCCCATTTGTTTATTTTTGCTTTTATTTCCAGAATTCTGGGAGGTGGATCATAGAGGATCCTGCTGTGATTTATGTCTGAGAGTGTTTTGCCTATGTTCTCCTCTAGGAGTTTTATAGTTTCTGATCTTACATTTAGATCTTTAATCCATTTTGAGTTTATTTTTGTGTACGGTGTTAGAAAGTGATCTAGTTTCATTCTTTTACAAGTGGTTGACCAGTTTTCCCAGCACCACTTGTTAAAGAGATTGTCTTTACTCCATTGTATATTCTTGCCTCCTTTGTCAAAGATAAGGTGTCCATATGTGTGTGGATTTATCTCTGGGCTTTCTATTTTGTTCCATTGATCTATATGTCTGTCTTTGTGCCAGTACCATACTGTCTTGATGACTCTGGCTTTGTAGTAGAGCCTGAAGTCAGGCAAGTTGATTCCTCCAGTTCCATTCTTCTTTCTCAAGATTGCTTTGGCTATTCGAGGTTTTTTGTATTTCCATACAAATCTTGAAATTATTTGTTCTAGTTCTGTGAAAAATGTGGCTGGTAGCTTGATAGGGATTGCATTGAATTTGTAAATTGCTTTGGGTAGTATACTCATTTTCACTATATTGATTCTTCCAATCCATGAACATGGTATATTTCTCCATCTATTAGTGTCCTCTTTGATTTCTTTCATCAGTGTTTTATAGTTTTCTATATATAGGTCTTTAGTTTCTTTAGGTAGATATATTCCTAAGTATTTTATTCTTTTCGTTGCAATGGTGAATGGAATTGTTTCCTTAATTTCTTTTTCTACTTTCTCATTATTCGTGTATAGGAATGCAAGGGATTTCTGTGTGTTGATTTTATATCCTGCAACTTTACTATATTCATTGATTAGCTCTAGTAATTTTCTGGTGGAGTCTTTAGGGTTTTCCATGTAGAGGATCATGTCATCTGCAAACAGTGAGAGTTTTACTTCTTCTTTTCCAATTTGGATTCCTTTTATTTCTTTTTCTGCTCTGATTGCTGTGGCCAAAACTTCCAGAACTATGTTGAATAGTAGCGGTGAAAGTGGACACCCTTGTCTTGTTCCTGACTTTAGGGGAAATGCTTTCAATTTTTCACCATTGAGGATAATGTTTGCTGTGGGTTTGTCATAGATAGCTTTTATTATGTTGAGGTATGTTCCTTCTATTCCTGCTTTCTGGAGAGTTTTTATCATAAATGGATGTTGAATTTTGTCAAAGGCCTTCTCTGCATCTATTGAGATAATCATATGGTTTTTATTTTTCAATTTGTTAATGTGGTGAATTACATTGATTGATTTGCGGATATTGAAGAATCCTTGCATCCCTGGGATAAAGCCCACTTGGTCATGGTGTATGATCTTTTTAATGTGTTGTTGGATTCTGATTACTAGAATTTTGTTGAGGATTTTTGCATCTATGTTCATCAGAGATATTGGCCTGTAGTTTTCTTTTTTTGTGACATCTTTGTCAGGTTTTGGTATTAGGGTGATGGTGGCCTCATAGAATGAGTTTGGAAGTTTACCTTCCTCTGCAATTTTCTGGAAGAGTTTGAGGAGGATAGGTGTTAGCTCTTCTCGAAATTTTTGGTAGAATTCAGCTGTGAAGCCATCTGGACCTGGGCTTTTGTTTGCTGGAAGATTTCTGATTACAGTATCAATTTCCTTGCTTGTGATGGGTCTGTTAAGATTTTCTATTTCTTCCTGGTTCAGTTTTGGAAAATTGTACTTTTCTAAGAATTTGTCCATTTCTTCCATGTTGTCCATTTTATTGGCATACAACTGCTGATAGTAGTCTCTTATGATCCTTTGTATTTCTGTGTTGTCTGTTGTGATCTCTCCATTTTCATTTCTAATTTTATTGATTTGATTTTTCTCTCTTTGCTTCTTGATGAGTCTGGCTAATGGTTTGTCAATTTTATTTATCCTTTCAAAGAACCAGCTTTTGGCTTTGTTGATTTTTGCTATGGTCTCTTTTGTTTCTTTTGCATTTATTTCTGCCCTAATTTTTAAGATTTCTTTCCTTCTACTAACTCTGGGGTTCTCCAACTCTTCCTTTTCTATTGCTTTAGTTGTAGAGTTAGGTTATTTATTTGACTTCTTGTTTCTTGAGGTATGCCTGTATTGCTATGAACTTTCCTCTTAGCACTGCTTTTATGGTGTCCCACAGGTTTTGGGTTGTTGTGTTTTCATTTTCATTAGTTTCTATGCATATTTTGATTTCTTTTTTGATTTCTTCTGTGATTTGTTGGTTATTCAGAAGTGTGTTGTTCAACCTCCATATGTTGGAATTTTTAATAGTTTTTCTCCTGTAATTGAGATCTAATCTTAATGCATTATGGTCAGAAAAGATGCTTGGAATGATTTCGATTTTCTTGAATTTATCAAGTTTAGATTTATGGCCCAGGATGTGATCTATCCTGGAGAAGGTTCCATGAGCACTTGAAAAAAAGGTGAAATTCGTTGTTTTGGAGTGAAATGTCCTATAGATATCAATTAGGTCTAACTGATCTAATGTATCATTTAAAGTTTGCGTTTCTTTGTTAATTTTCTGTTTAGTTGATCTGTCCATAGGTGTGAGTGGGGTATTAAAGTCTCCCACTATTATTGTGTTATTGTTGATTTCCCCTTTCATACTTGTTAGCATTTGTCTTACATATTGTGGTGCTCCTATATTGGGTGCATATATATTTATAATTGTTATATCTTCTTCTTGGATTGTTCCTTTGATCATTATGTAGTGGCCTTCTTTGTCTCTTTTCACAGCCTTTGTTTTAAAGTCTATTTTATCGGATATGAGTATTGCCACTCCTGCTTTCTTTTGGTCTCTATTCGCGTGGTATATCTTTTTCCAGCCCTTCACTTTCAGTCTGTATGTGTCCCTTGTTTTGAGGTGGGTCTCTTGTAAGCAGCATATAGAGGGGTCTTGTTTTTGTATCCATTCGGCCAGTCTTTGTCTTTTGGTTGGGGCGTTCAACCCATTTACGTTTAAGGTAATTATTGATAAGTATGATCCCATTGCCATTTACTTTATTGTTTTGGGTTCGGGTTTATACACCCTTTTCGTGCTTCCTGTCTAGAGGATATCCTTTAGAATTTGTTGGAGAGCTGGTTTGGTGGTGCTGAATTCTGTCAGCTTTTGCTTGTCTGTAAAGCTTTTGATTTCTCCTTCATATTTGAATGAGATCCTTGCTGGGTACAGTAATCTGGGCTGTAGGTTATTGTCTTTCATCACTTTAAGTATGTCTTGCCATTCCCTCCTGGCCTGAAGAGTTTCTATTGAAAGATCAGCTGTTATCCTTATGGGAATCCCCTTGTGTGTTATTTGTTGTTTTTCCCTTGCTGCTTTTAATATTTGTTCTTTGTGTTTGATCTTTGTTAATTTGATTAATATGTGTCTTGGGGTGTTTCGCCTTGGGTTTATCCTATTTGGGACTCTCTGTGTTTCTTGGACTTGGGTGATTATTTCCTTCCCCATTTTAGGGAAGTTTTCAACTATTATCTCCTCAAGGATTTTCTCATGATCTTTCTTTCTGTCTTCTTCTTCTGGGACTCCTATAATTCGAATGTTGGAGCGTTTCATATTGTCCTGGAGGTCTCTGAGATTGTCCTCGTTTCTTTTAATTCATTTTTCTTGTTTCCTCTCTGATTCATTTATTTCTCCATTCTATCTTCTATTTCACTAATCCTATCTTCTGCCTCCATTATTCTACTATTTGTTGCCTCCAGAGAGTTTCTGATCTCATTTATTGTGTTATTCATTATATTTTGACTCTTTTTTATTTCTTCTAGGTCCTTGTTAAACCTTTCTTGCATCTTCTCAATCCTTGTCTCTAGGCTATTTATCTGTGTTTCCATTTTGATTTCAAGATTTTGGATCATTTTCACTATCAATATTCGGAATTCCTTCTCCGGTAGATTCCCTACTTCTTCCTCTTTTGTTTGGTTTGGTGGGCAACTCTCCTGTTCCTTTACCTGCTGAGTATTCCTCTGTCTCTTCATCTTGGTTATATTGCTGCGTTTGGGGTGGCCTTTTTATATTCTGATAATTTGTGGAGTTCTCTTTATTATGGAGCTTCCTCACTTTGGGTGGGGTTCTATCAGTGGCTTGTCAAGGTTTCCTGGTTAGGGAGGCTTGTGTTGGAGTTTTGGTGGGTGGAGCTGGGTTTCTTCTCTCTGGAGTGCAGTGGAGTGACCCGTAATGGGTTATGAGACATCAAAGGTTTTGGGATAATTTTGAGCTGCCTGTATATTGAGGCTCAGGGGAGTGTTCCTGTGTTGCTGGAGAATTTGGGTGGTATGTCTTGTTTTGGAACTTGTTGGCCCTTGGGTGGAGCTTGGTTTCGGTGTAGGTATGAAGGCATTTGATGAGCTCCTATTGCTTAATGTTCCCTGAATTCAAGAGTTCTCTAATGTTTTCAGGCTTTGGGTTTAAGCTTCCTGCTTCTGGTTTTCAGTTTTATTTTCACAGTAGCCTCTAGACTTCTCCATCTATACAGCACCGATGATAAAACATCTAGGTTAAAGATGAAAAGTTTCTCCACATTGAGGGACACTCAGAGAGGTTCACTGAGTTACAAGGAGAAGAGAAGATGGAGGGGGTAGTTAGAGGTAACTGGAATGAGATGCGGTGAGATCAAGAGAGGAGAAAGCAAGCTAGCCAGTAGTCACTTCCTTATGTGCGCTCTATAGTCTGGACCGCTCAGAGGTATTTACAGAGTTATACGGGGAAGAGGAGAGGGAGGAAGTAGACAGAGGTGACCAGGAGGATAAGAGAGAGGAATGAGTAGGAGAGAGACAAATCCTGCCAGTAACCAGTTCCTTAGGTGTTCTCTACCGTCTGGAACACACAGAGATTCACAGAGTTGGATAGAGAAGAGATGGGGGAGAAAAGAGACAGAGGCCACCTGGTGGAGAAAAAGGAGAGTCCAGAGGAGGAGAGAGTGGTCAAGCCAGTAATCTCGCTCTCAGGTAAACTGGGGTAGTGAAGTTTGGGTTTTTAAATGTACAAAATTGACAACAAAAACCTAAGAGCAAAGATTAAAAATCTGGAGTAGAGGTTGGATTTTCAAAGATACAATATTAAAGAAAAGCAGAAGGAAAAAGGAAGAAAGAAAAAAAAGAATTATTAAAAAACAAACAAAAACAAAACAAAACACCAACAACCATCCAAAGAGTATATATGGTGTTTGCCTTAAAAAAAAAAAAAAAAGTCTTTTTTTTTTTTAAATAGTAATACTAGGTTATAGAAATAAAAATTAGAGGAGAAATAGAAGACTTAACAATTTAAAAAAAGCTCGGAAAAAAAAGGAAAAAAAAAAGCAAAAAGCAAAAAAAAAAAAGAATGATTTTAAAAATATTAAAAAATTAAAAATATATCTGGCTCTTCTCTGATGTTATGGGCCATGTGGGCTCACTTCCAAGGTGGTTCCCTCTGTTTAACTTCTTCTGTTTGCTGGTTTTTAGGCTCACTAGTTCAGTCGCGCTGTGGGGAGGGGGGATGCTGCAAACAAATAGCACTGTCGTGTGTACACAGTATCTCTGCCCCGCTTGACCTGTCCTTTCTCGCGGCGCACAAACCGCTCCGGCTCTACGATGCTCAGCCGGGAACCGTCTGGGGCCGGCCCTAGGCTGCGTGCACCTCCCTGGTCCAAGCCGCTCAGGTTCGGCCCTCAGGCAGCCCTCAGAGGCACAGATTCCGCTGGGACTGCGCTTTGTGCCCTTCCCAGGTCCGAGTAGCTCAGGAGTTTGGCGAGCGTGGTCGCCGCGGCTTGTCACCTTTTCCGCCGCTGCCGCTCAGCTCTCTGGGTGGACCGCTGGCGCACCCCGTGAGGCAGACTGTGACTGTCCAGCACCCCCAGAAGTCTTAGCAAAGGAGCCTGCTTGCAGTTAGGTAAGTAAAGTATCTCCGGGTCTGCAATTGCCCCTTTCCAGTCCTTACGGCTCTGGCTGCCTGTCCCCGGCGGGGAATGGTCTGCAGCCGGCTTTTTCCGCTCCGTCCTTTGTTCTGTGCTCGGTCCTGGCGGTGTCTTATGTTCGAGCTTTTCGCGTGGTAGCTATCCCACAGTCTGGTTTGCTAGCCCAAGTTAGATCGTTCTGGTTGCGCGTGGGGCGTTCCTGCCCGATTCTTGCAAAGCTCTGCAGCCCGCGCCTCCCGCGCGTCCCTGCCCTGCCCCCACTTCCCAATGGCGGATGCAGGCGTCTGTGCTGCTTTTCCGCTGGGGGAGTTACTGGTGGGCTTGTAATCTGTTGGTTTTAATTATTTATCTATTTTTCCTTCCTGTTATGTTGCCCTCTGTGTTTCCAAGGCTCGCCACAGACTCGGCAGGGAGAGTGTTTCCTGGTGTTTGGAAACCTCTCTTCTTAAAATTCCCTTCCCGGGACGGGCTTCCCTTCTCGGGACGGAGCTCCCTCCCCACCTCCTTTGTCTCCTTTTTTGTCTTTTATATTTTTTCCTACCTGTTTTTGAAGACAATGGTCTGCTTTTCTGGTTGCCCGATGTCCTCTGCCAGCCTACAGAAGTTGTTTTGTGGAGTTTGCTCGGCGTTGAAATGTTCTTTTGAGGAATTTGTGAGGGAGAACGTGATCTTCCCGTCCTATTCCTCCGCCATCTTTCTCTACCTCAACTTTTAACTCTTTGAAAGGCTCTATGTTTTAGGCTTTCCATGCCTCTCACAGTTGGGAGGATGTAAATAATCATATGCGTAGCTAGATATACCTGCCAAGCAAGCTATAATGCTAACAGAGGGGTTTTGATTGGAAATACTTTTCTCATGTCCAGGAGACTTATTAGCTATAGCCCTAAGTTGATTTTCTCCAGAGAAAGGTGGTCAGGGTTAGCCCCCTGTTAATGTCAGAGGAGTTGGTGAAAGTCATGAAGTAGTAAAACAGACAGATTCTGGTTCTAGGGTAGATGCTCGAGAAAGCCTAGGGAGCCCCTTGAGTCCTGAAGCCTTGCTTAACAGTTCTCTTCCACATGACCTTGTCATGGGTGGGATCTCCCGTGGTGGCTTCCGGCAAGTCAGCAAACAGTGGATTCCATACAGGGAAATCTGTCATTCTGTGCAAAATCGGGCCGCATCTCACCATAGTTTCTAGTTTAGACAAGCAAGAGCTAACACCAAAGGCTTACAACAAACTATGGAAGAAAAACTTGGCTTTATGACAATTATTTCTCTAGCTCAGTAATTCTGTAAGTAGAGAAAATACTTTCCTCGTTCAATCGTCAGAGGGCCAGCCTGCGAGCATAACTGGAGAGCCATGGAGACTCCTGCCCGCTCTGGCCCTCCTCGGCTTCTTTGGGCCTCAGTTCTGTAAGTGAGGGGTGGCCTGCTGGGAAGAGGCTCCACGCCCCCTTCCAAGCCCCCCGTGTGCAGAGGCCAGCCTGCTCCTAGGTGAATCACCTACCCTCACAGAGGCGTCCAAAGGCTGCTCATGGACTGCTTGGGGGGCTGGGGCTGACTGAGATTGTGTATGGGAAGTGAGAGACGCTCTGGGATAGGACCCCCCACCCCCCAACCAGGAGCCTGGGCCCCTGGGCAGATGTCCCAGCTCACCTCCGTGTGCCCCTGCCTCCCCCCAGCTCTGGTCATTCACCCAAACCCAACCACAGCCTCCACTCCGCAGCTCAGGACAGTCCTGCCTTCCATCCAGGAGCCCACCCTGGGCCTGATTGACAGGTGGTGAGACTCCCGGGAGCCTCTCCCAGGAAGGAGCGGGACCAGGGCCCGCCCTGCCCTTGCCTGGTCCCCTCTGCAGGTGGCCCCCGGCCCCACAGTGCCAGCCGTCTCAAGGGCCATTTCCTTTTCCAGCACTTTGAGGCTTTCTCTGTAGCCTTAACAGCAGACACACTCCTCTGAGGAAGTGAGCTGGGGCTTTGCTTTTTTTAAAAAAATAATTCTAGTTATTTATTTATTTTGGCTGTGCTGGGTCTCTTTTTGCTGCACAGGCTTCTGTCTATTTGCAGCGAGCGGGGGCTACTCTCGCGTTGTGCTGCGCGGGCTTCTCACGGTGGTGGCTTCTCTTGTTGCAGAGCGCAGGCTCCAGGCTTGTGGGTCTCAGTGGCTGCAGCTCCCAGGCTCTAGACCACAAGCTTTCCCTGCTGGCTCAGACGGGAAAGTGTCTGCCTGCAGTGCCAGAGACTCGGGTTCAATCCCTGGGTTGGGAAGATCCCCTAGAGAAGGAAACAGCAGCCCACTCCAGTACTCTCACCTGGAAAATCCCATGGACAAAGGAGCCTGGTAGGCTGCAGTCCATGGGGTCGCAAAGAGTCGGACGCGACTGAGCAACTTCACTTTCAGCAGTTGTGGAGCACTGGCTGAGTTGCTCCGAGGCACATGGAATCTCCCAGGACCAGGGATCTAACCCATGTCTCTCCTGCATTTGTAGGCAGATTCTTAACAAGTGCGCCACCAGGGGAGCCCCTGGAATTTGCTTCTGGGGGGCACTGCTAGCAGCCAAGGACCCCTGGGTGGGGTGGTGTCCCGGGCTGGGATGGGAAAACCCTTTCTCAAGCCAGACTTAGGTGTGGGAAGAGCAAGTGCTCACAGAATCCCTTCTCTTCCGTGGGTGGGGACCAGCTGATTGGTAAATCGGCCGCTGAGGAAGCTACCAGGCATCTGGTGAGTTTCTATCATAGGTGCTAAAGGATGCAAAAATTGAAAGCAATTTAACATTGTGCTAATGTGTTTTACGTGGTGCCATGTTAAAAATTAAACTTTCCCAAAATGTATTACACATTATTGCCTACAGTTCACCTCTGTGATATTCAGACATGTGTTGGGGCTAAATCATGCTAAAATATCTTGTTTTCAAATCTAATAGCACCTAAATGAAATAATCACAGTGTAGTGTGCTGTCTAATTACTAGATATAATTACAACCTTGCGATTTTTTAAAAAGTCTGTTCATTATAAGAACCTACTAGAAGATTCAAATTGAACCTCTTTTTTTCCCCCCCTCAAACTATTTCAGTTATCTGCCTGGCCATCCCCTCAAATACACAGGGAGGGGTTCCCTGGGAGGTGGTCTGGTAGTGTTGGCATCAAACGGAGCCCCGAGGGGTCCTGATCCTGCCCCTTTGCCTCCTTGAGCCTCCATTTCCCAATCCAGGAAATGGGGATGAAGAGACCTACCTTCCCCCCAGGAGATGCTGTTTGTGATGAGCTTTGTTTAGTCACTAAATCATGTCCGAGTCTTTGCGTCCCCATGGACTGCAGCCCACCAGGCTCCTCTGTCCACAGGATTCTCCAGGCAAGAACACTGGAGTGGGTTGCCATTTCCTCCTCCAAGGTATCTTCCCAACTCAGGGATCGAACCTGCATCTCCCATGTTGACAGGCAGATTCTTTACCACCGAGCCACCTGGGACGAGCCTGCAGACTCCCTTCCAGCTGGGAACCCTGGGTGGGGAGTGAGCTCTGGAGGCCAAGACGGAAGCAAGGCCCAGGAGAGGAGCTCACAGCCCCTTGCTTACCCCTTGGGCCACAGCCTGTCCACACCATCCTTCCCACCCAGAGCTCCTTTCTCACCTTCTCGTGGGTTTTGGCTCTTCTCCCAGAAAGAAGCCGGTGCCGAGACCTGCTCCTTTTACTCCGCCTTGCTTCGGATTCAGCCCAAGATCGTGCACTGCTGGAGGCCGATGCGGCGCACGTTCAAGGCCTACGACGAGGGCGGGACGGGGTTTCTCAGCGTGGCTGACTTCAGGAAGGTAAGCGGGGCTCTTGCGGGGCTTCTCCCTCCAGATAGGACGCGGTTGCCAAATGCCAGCGGCCAGAAAAACCTCACCAAAGGAGCCCCCAGCCCCGGAGGAAGGCCCAGGCGTGGGCAAGCTGTCCAGATCTCACTTCCTGGGTTCCCCCAGGTTACTGGAGGCTGCGTCCACTTGTCGTCCGCTGCCAACCCCAGGCTGTCCCCACCCCAGAGGCTTTTAGAATCCCGCCGGGCCTTCCCGGGGCACCAACACCTGAGTGCAGCCGTCTGCTGCCGCTGCTCCTCAGAGCCCGGCCTACACCCCACGCGAGGCCGCGGAGCAGAATGACGACCTCGGGGACTGAGGCATGTCCCGGGCGTGGCTACTCAGGGTCTGCAGACCCCAGCCCTGCCCTGCAAGAGCCCCCTGCTCAGTCCTCCCCTCTCCCTCCGCTGTCCTGGCATGGAGGGGCTGCCCACCCTGGACCATGCAGTCTGGTCAACCAGCTACCCCAGTAGAGACTGGACTCCGGGGCCTCTCCTGCCGGTCTAGGGGAGCACCTCGCCCACCCCAGTCTACCAGCTGTGATCGTGACGCCCCCCAACAGCCCCACCTCTGGAACAGAATCTATGCTAGACTTTACCCTGCAGAACCTTTGGAAGTTAACATTTGGAGGGTTTCCTCCCGAAGGAAAGAAAAGGGCCACCCTCAAGGGTGACTTAAAACTCCCACATTTGGAATAACGCAGAACTCCTCAAATTGTCAGCGGGCCTGCTCCCATTCTTTGCTTCTCTCTCCCATCCCTGCCCTAGCTAACCACTGAGGTTGAGAAAATAATTGAAGTCTAGAATGTTAGATTAAAAATCAAATATTACAGCCAGGAAAAAATACTCAGTCAAGACATCAAAGCAAGAAAGGGTTATTACCTCTCAGTGCACTTAGGAAAAATGTATTCCTTAGATTTCTCTGCGCTTCAACAACTAAAACAAAAAATTTTTTATGTAAAAACCTTTTCTTAAATAGCAATGCAGGCAGATGAACGGCAGTTAGTGGGTCTGAATTTGCAAGGACCCCCTGGAAAATCCCATGGACGGAGGAGCCTGGTAGGCTGCAGTCCATGAGTCACTAAGAGTCGGACACGACTGATCGACTTCACTTTCACTTTTTACTTGTATGCATTGGAGAAGGAAATGGCAACCCACTCCAGTGTTCTTGCCTGGAGAATCCCAGGGACGGGGGAGCCTGGTGGGCTGCCGTCTCTGGGGTCACACAGAGTCAGACACGACTGAAGTGACTTAGCAGCAGCATGCAGGGCACTAGAGAATGAGGGGCCCCCTGGAGCAATCCCCCACCCCTGCCCCAGCAACACACACACAGTGGGTGGGGCCAGGCCTGTCACTGGAGGTCGTGAATACCCTGTCACCTCCCTGACGTGGCCTCCAGCTCACAGCGCTGGTTAGTCACTCACTCATGTCCAACCCTTTGCAAGACTATAGCCTGCCAGGCTTCTCTGCCCATGGAATTCTCCAGACAAGAATACTGGAGTGGGTTGCCATGCCCTTCTCCAGGGGATCTTCCCGACCCATGGATCAAACCTGGGTCGCCCACATTGCAGGTAGATTCTTTACTGTCTGAACCACCAGAGAAGCCCCGCTCTTTACTTTGGGGTCAAATACAATTCTCAGCCAGAGAAGAGAAGGAAGATAACACCCTAGGAACTTGGGGTGGGTGACAAGCAGGGAGGGGGCAAGAGAAAAGGAGACGTTGCCCTTGGCAATGAGACCTGATGGGTGCTGGGCCCTCCAGACCCCCAGGTTCACTCCCCTTTCTTGCTCTCAGCCCATCAGCCCCAGAGGCAGGCCAGCTGACCTCAGCCCCACGGGCCTGGGGCCAGTCCTGCTGGCCCTGGAGGAAACTTGGGTTCTTCCAACCCCGCTCTCTAGCCTCCTCTGAGAAATGAATTATAACACAAAATATATATAGGAAATGTATAACCTAATCTTCGTATTTATTTAATAGAGTATCTATCACAGTTTGTCTCAGTTGCATATAACAGAGGTGAAATAAATCACAGCAGCTTAGACATGGTAGTTTTCTTCTCATGTAAAAGAATCCCAGAGGTAGGAAGTCCAGAGCTGGCATGGTGTCTGGACTGTCATCAGGGACATCTGTACTTTTTTTTCTACCATCCTCAACACCTGGATTCCTTCCCCAAGGTAACCTCATAGCCCAAGACAGGTGCTGGAGCCCTAGCATCACTTCAGCATTCCAGGCAGCAAAGAGAGAAGGAGGGCATGCCTGTTTTCTTTAGAGGAGGCTTCCTAAAATTCCAGCATAGCATTCTCATTTCGTTTTAGTGGCCAGAACTGTGAGAGAGGCTGAGAATTGTCACCTTTCATTTTGGCTGGCCACACAGTAGCCTGGAAGAAAATCAGGGTCTGATAATGTAAGGGGAAGGGCCAACGGATATTGGTTGGGAAACCAGCAGGCTCTGCCCTGGATGTATTACTGTTGAGTCTTAACTACGTGCTGAAGCCTGCGCCTGCCCTCCTCCCCTCCCTTGAAGCTGCACCCCAAGGCCTCCCACCTAGTTACGGCTCCGTGGTTAGTCTCCCCTCCAATCCCCTCCACTCTGTCTGTCTTCCTCGTCCTCCACGTTGACCAGCCTCACAACACCTGTGTTGCTAGACAGGGCTGCCTTGCTGGAGGGGTGGGGGGTGAGGGGGGAGGGCATGACTCTGGAGGTAGGCTGTCCAGGCTCGGGGAGGGAAGAGAGGTGGGCAAGGGCCCAGCCCCTTCCTGGCAGCCAGCCCCCTTGGTCTTGGTCTTGAACGGCTCCAGTACCAGGGGCGGCTCCTCTCCCCCGCAGGTCCTGAGGCAGTACAGCATCAACCTCTCCGAGGAGGAGTTCTTCCACATCCTGGAGTATTATGACAAGACGCTGTCTTCAAAAATCTCCTACAACGACTTCCTCCGGGCCTTCCTCCAGTAGGGGCCCCGCACCGTGAGCCCAGCGCCGACAGACAGGGACTGCAGGGCCTGTCCCCACGCCTCGGGAAATCTGTCAGCAGAGGGCCTCATGAACGTCCGGGGCATCCCCCCAAGCACAGCCCACACCCGCACCCAACCTCTTTCTGAGGTCAGCCCAGGCCTGGGCTCCAGGGTTGGCAGCGGCCGCTCTGGAGGGCCCCGGGCTGCCCCACTGAGCTCAGGACCCCTCTTAGTCTGAGTAGATTAAAATGTTAGCCTTTGCAAGAATGATTCTTGAGACTTTAAAAGAACCACCAACAATAAACTTGGAAACTCAGAATTTCTGCCAGTTTTATTCGTTAAGAGACTGCTGGGTGACTCAAGGACAGCCCCCTCCTCCACACAAGCCCTGGGGCTTCCCTGACGTGGGTCAGACCTGCGCCCCTGCCAGGCTTGTCCACAGGGCCCCTTCTCTGTCCTGGGGGCACAGACACCAGCCGGACCCCACGAGGAGCGGCCGACATCTGAGTGAGGCCCCGTCGGTGCAGCGGGGGCTCAGCCCTTCCGGGCCCAGCAGTACCCATTTCAGAACACAGCAGGGTCTGACAGCCTAGGTGCTGGGCTGTGTGCTTAGTCACTATTGTGTCTGACTCTTTGCAACCCTTGGACTATAGCCCGCCAGGCTTCTCTGTCTAAGGGTTCTCCAGGCAAGAACACTGGAGTCAGTTGTCATTTCCTCCTCCAGGGGATCTTCCCAACCTATGGATCAAACCCAGCTCTCGCTCTTTACCGTCTGAGCCGCCTGGGAAGTCACACCAGGGAAGACAAGCCAAGAGAAGTTTTAAATCACCATAATCCTATCCACCCATCATGAAGCAGATGGAAAGGAAACAGAGCCTGTTGCCTTCTGGAAGGTTCTGGAAGGAACTGGAGAGGCAGGCAAGAGGGCTGCCCCTGAGCTGTGTGACCCCAGCTGTCAGGGAGGGGTGGGGACCAGGACCCTCCACTGTCACCCTGAGTAAACTCAGGAGCACGACACAGCCCAAGGCCCTCCCTGGGGCGGCACCACCCAGCACCCACCGCGGCCCCAGCCACCAGCAGGGCAGGTTCCCCGGGGACCTGGGCAGTGGCCCAGCTTCTCCTCCCCTTTCCTGGGGCCATCACCGCCACGACCACGCCTCATCCTCCTCTCCCTGCTCCCACTGGACGCAGCCATGGCTGCTGATCAGGGAAGGAGGCAAATGTTCAAACAGAAGCCACGGGGGCTCTTAGGGAGCCAGACCAGCGCCAACTTCCTTTGAGCCCCGCTGGCCACACTGCACTCCAGCCAGCCGGTGGGGTCTCCGCTCCCACTGCAGAGAGGGAGACCCCGAGGCCCCAGCGGGGGCGGGGGAGGAAGGATGCCCTGTGGGATGCATGGGAGTGAGGAGGCGGCTCCTGGAGTCCTGCTCAGCCTGGTGAGGGAGGCATCGGCGACCAGGCTGAGGAGGTCTGGCTGGGCCAGGACTGGGGAAACCCCAAGATCCCAGAGAATCTGAGGGCCCTGAGGGAGCTCAGAGGAGGAAGATGCCCACCACAGTGGAAGGGGTGCCCAGGCAGCCCGAGTTCAGGGAGGGGGATGTAGGATGGGGCCGTGGTTCCAAGTTGATGCCGTGGAGCAGAAATGCCCTCCACCCCAGCAGCTCTGCTAAGAGGGGAGGTGGGCGGATGCCCCTGCCCCAGCATTCGGGGCCCCCTCTGTGTGCCCACCCCCTGCGCCGTGTGCCTGGCTTCAGCCTTCCTGAGATGCTTCTCACACAGCCTTGCGCTCTGCACTTGCTCCTCAGGGAATGCCAACTCGTCCTTCAGCACTCAATGCAGAGCCGCCTCTTACAGGAAGCCTTCCTGACTTCCCCCAGGCTGAGCTGGCCATTTCCTCTTGTGCATTCAACAAGTGACAAGTGGCCCATCCTGACACAGAAGCAGGACTCAATGGGGTCATAACTGGCCACCTTCAGACCACCAGCCCTCCTGAAATATTCTGAGTATCTGTGGTGTCAGTGACACTGGGTTCAAGTTCCAGCTCTACCGTGACACTCAGGCAGGTCATTTTGCCCTCTCTGAGCCTCAGTTTCCACATTTGTAAAATGGACAATCATCCCCTGCTCCCCCAATATACACACACATGGAAAGAGCTTATCCCTGCAGTGGGGTTTTTCTCTCAGAGTTAGCAGGGCTTCCGAGTAGAGGGTTATAGGTGAGTGGGCTGTTAACTACACCCTCCTTTAACCCCAGGAGAGGTGGGGCAGCTACTGCTTTTCTGACACCTGGACCCTTCAAGCCTGAGTCAAGAGAGCAGTGCAGGACCATGCGTGGGGGTGTCCCACCACCCCCTGGCCTGTGTGCAACTCTCCTCTCTGAGCCTCCATCACCACATCTGCAAAATGAAGAGAACCCCTGCTTGCCTCGGGCTCATCCATCCATGGGTGTTTTCCCAGCCTCACAGGTCAAACATGCACCTGCCTCCTAGAGCCCCCAACAAGGTAGGTCAAAGACGATCAAAAGAGAAGGGATCAGGCCTGGTCGGGGAGCCCTGGGTCTATGGAAGCCCAAAGAGCCCTCGCCCCACACCTGGAGCTGGACCTCAGACGGAACCACAGCAAGAGGTCAGGGAAGGGTTTCAGCCCAGGGCCCTCAGAGTCAAAGCGGGGAGCCTGGGGGCTGGGCTGCTTCCGGAAGGCAGCCCTGTGTTCCCAGGTGGGCTCTGGGGCTCCTCTCCTCTCTTTCCTGGGTCCTTATAACCTGGTCAGGTGTCTTCATCCCTGGGTTTCCTTCCTAGGGCCTGGCCCAGCTGGGAGCAGCAGGCCCTCTGGATCCCATGGTGTAGAAAGAATGGAGTGCCTGCTTTCTCCACCCCAATAGAACTCATATGAGAGCAAATGGCCCCACCTGTCTCCCCTGTGTGTATCCACGTCCCTTGCTTTTGACCTTGAAGTCCCTGTCTCTGAATAACGTCCATTTCCCCACTCCTTGAAGCCACTCTCAGCCACATGACTTGTTTCGACCAATGAGCCACAAGTAAGCACGACGCAGCCAAGGGCTGAGAAGCACCTGTGGTTTGGGGCCTTGAGACACTGGGGAGGGCATCACTCCCTCCTGTACAAGACAAGAGATGAACAACTTTCTGTAAACCCACACAAGAATGGAGTTCAACACAAACAGTTCACTACGGTCTGGAGATAGACAGGTACCAGAAGGAGATGCCAGACCCAAGTGCTTGCTTTTACGGGCTAGACACAAAATACCATGTAAACCAGCAAGAGGATTCAGCTGTAACATTTCAACAAATTGCCCAAAACCAAATGCGGGCTAGCCTGAGGATGTAGAGACTCAGGGGACTCTGACACCAAGGAGCTGGGATCCTCCAGGAACCGCCGCAGGAGCTCACAGACATCAGGGGGTTCTGATGCCCCTCTGAAAAAGGTGCCACCTTCCTGCACCCTCTGTGGAGGGGCTAGAGGAGGATCCAGCTGACACTTTGCCAGAAGCCACCTCCCTGTCCCTCGAAGGGAGCAGAAAAGGGCTCCATGCAGAGACGAGGACACCAAGACCACGCCCAAGGGAACCCAGCGCATGAGAGGGGGCGAAACGGGCACTCCTCCTGGGGGCGGGTGGGGGAGAAACCCATGCAGGAGCGCAGGGGCACGGAGGAAGGCTCCCAGTGCTCCCGGGGTCTGAATCAGAACCACCCCCTCCCCTATCACCACACCGACCATCGCGGAATAAAAGGGGAACCAGCTAAGAGAGCCGCAGGAGCCCGTCTCTCCAGGGGGCCGCACAGAGGAAGCCCAAAGGCAACCACAGTGCAGCCCAAGTTCTGACGAGACTGACCCGAGCCCCACACTCAGCTCCCAATAGAAAGAAAGACAAATTCTTCCCCAAGCATGAAAATGCTTACCTCAGTATCTACTGGGCATCCTGGGTGGCACTAGTGGTAAAGAACCCACCTGCCAATGCAGGAGACGTAAGAGGCATGAGTTCAATCCCTGAGTCGGGAAGATCCCCTGAAGAAGGGCACGGCAACCCACTCCAGTATTCTTGCCTGAAGAATCCCATGGACAGAGGAGCCTGGCGGGCTACAGTCCATGGGGTCACAAAGAGTGGGCCTTGGGGGCACACGCACCAGCCGGACCCCACGAGGAGCGGCCAACATCTGAGTCAGTGACTCAGGGGCTTAGCACACACGCTCAGTACGCTCCTTTTATATCAGAAGTTAGCAAAGCACAGCCAGGGGACCAAGTAGGGCCTGGGTTCTATCCCTGGCTAGGGAACTGGTCTGGCATGCCGCAGCTAAGACCCAGTGCAGCCAAATAAATTTTAAAAAAATTTTTAACAGATTATAAATTAAAGCAAAATTTTGTAAATATTCTTACATATATGTATGTTTGCATGCTCAGTTCAATTGTGTTCAACTCTTTGCAACTGTAAGGACTGTCGCCTGCTAGTCTCCTCTATCCATGGGATATTCTAGGCAAGAAGACTGTGGGCTACAATTTCCTTCATATATGTATATATGAAAAGTAAAGGGATCTCTTTTTTATTCTTTTAAATAAAAAAAAAAACTAGAGTAGCCAAAACAAACAGAGAGCTCTTTTTGCTCTCTGTGAAAAAGAGCAAAAGCATTCATACCACCCAACTTCAAGCTTTAGCCATGAAATTATAATAATCAAGAAAATATGATTTTGGCAAGATCATAGCACTATAGATCAATGGAACAAAATAAAGTGTCCAGAAATAAACATACGCAAATGTAATCAACTGACTTTTGACAAATGTGCAAAGGAAATTAAATGGAAAAATAGCATTCATTTGAAAAAATATGAAATTTGTCACGTATCTCACACCTTACACAGAAATCAGCTCAAAATGTACTGTAGACCCAAGTATAAAATTTCTACAAAAAAACATCAGAGAATCTGCATGGCCTGGGGTTTATCAATGGGCTACACCAAAAGCACAATCTATAATAAAAAAAATTGATAAACTGGACTTAATGGAAATGAAAAACTTTTGCTCTGAGAAACTGTTAAAAGAGTAAAAAGACAACCTACAGACCAGAAGGTCTTCAGATCATGTATTCACTTAAGGTCTTGTGTCCAGCACCTAAAGAACTTCAAAATCCAAACACAAGAAGACAGACAATCTAGATTTTAAGAAGGGCACAAAAGATCTGAGCATGCGTTTCCCAGGAGAAATATGGCAAATAAACACATAGAAAGATGTTCAGCATCACTAGTCATTTAAAAATGGAAATTCAAGCCACAATGAGATATAACACACCTACTCAAATAGTTAAAAATTTTAAATACCAAATTCTGTTGAGGATGTGGATTAACAGGAACATTTATGATTGCTGGTGGGATTACAAAAGCATTCCCTTCTCCAGGGGATCTTCCCAACCCAGGGATCGAACCCAGGTCTCTCGCACTGCAGGTGGGTTCTTTACCAGCTGAGCCCCCAGGGAAGCCCTTTTGGAAAACAGTGTGATTTTAAAAGGGCCAAATAAAATAATCTTTTAGATGGTGGGACTGCTTCCTATAGTACCAGGGTCGTGGATATATAACTCTCAGCATTTGTTGAAACCCCTAGAACTGTACATCACAAAGAGTGAACTTGACTGGTGGTGGTGGTGGTGGTGAGTTGCTAAGTTGTGTCTGACTCTTTTGTAAACCTATGGACTGTAGCTGGCCAGGCTCCTCTGTCCAAGGAATTCTCCAGGCAAGAATACTGGAGTGGGCTGTCATTTCCTCCTCCAGGGGCTGAGCCCTCATCTCCTGCATTGCAGGTGGGCTCTTTACCGTCTGAGCTACCAGGGAAGCCCCTTACATGGATTAGTATTCTAAAAAATATTTCCTAGCTCTGTCCACTAAGAGGGCCTAGAAATAGCGATACCCCAGTAGCAGCTAGTCCCTCTACAAACCAGATCTGAATTTCTACATAAAAGGAGCCAGAACTTGAAGGAGAAACAGTGAACGCACTGGGGCAAGGGAAATGCAAGATGAGCCTGCTCCAAAGTAAGGAAGCAAAACAAACAGACACAAGGAATATGTCCGAAGAACACAGGAACCAATTTGAAAGAACTCCCGAACGGTCAAAGTTAGAACAGTCTGAGCAACCAAATAAATGACAGCATTAGGTCCTAACCTAAAGATTATCCATGCTGATATAAATACGTAAATGGCAGAGAAGGGGCAAATCTTCCCTACAGAACAATTTCAAATAATAAATGTAGGAGGGAAGAAGTTGAAATAGAAAATCACCATGAGAATACTGCAGTAACCACTGCTCCAGGCAAGACCCATGGATGGATGCTAAAATCAGTGGGGAAAATGTTAGGTGGTTCGAATAGCCTGGAGATGGCTCCTCCAAATAGGTGTAAGTCAGTGTGGTGATTTTATCCTATGTCCACGTTCTTGGATGCCTCATTCCCCTCTCCTTGAGTGTGAGCTGGCCTAGTGACTGTTTCTAACAAACCGAGTGTGGAAAAGGAAGACTAGCATTTTCCAGTGGAGAAACTCAGCTGATACCATGTGACCACGTGATCAAGATTAACAACCACACGAACGTCCCTGGTGGCGAAGCAGGTAAGAGTCCACCAGCCAACGCATGGGACACGGGTTCGATCCCTGATCCAGGAAGACTCCACATGCCCTGTAGCAACTAAGTCCGTGGGCCACAGCTACTGAGCCTGAGAGTCTAGAACCCTTGCTCCATAACAAAAGAAATCACCACAACGAGAAGCCTGCTCACCGCAGCTAGAGAAAGTCCACGCACAGAAAGGAAGACTCAGGGCAGTGAAAAATCAATAAACAAATACTTTAAAAAAAAGTTTACTAACCACGTGGTAAGTCACAGTGGTCTCACGTAACCCCAGATATAATGCTTTGTGAAGAACGCATCACCTCCACACTCTTCTCCTCCTAACACACAACCCCAGGCAAATCCTGAGAAATCATCAGAGAAACCCAGCTGGAGGAACAATCTACCAAATACCCAGTCCTCAAAACTTTCAAGGTCATGAAAATTGAGGAAAGACTGAGAAACTATCTCCGACCCACAGAGGGCTACGGAGACATAATGACCAAATGCCACGTGGACTCGTGGATGGGACATTGTTCAGAAAGATCCAAAGGAAGGGCTAGTAGCCTTACACCGTGCTAATCTCTTGGTTTTGATAAATGGACCATGGTTATATGTAAGATGTTAACATCAGGGCAAGCTGTGGGGACTCTCTGTACCATTTTTACAACTCTTCTGTAAATCGAAAATTATTTCAAAATGAAAAAGCTGTTTAAAGTGAGGAAATTGTTTCCTGTTCAGGACCCAGCCAGGCTCCCTCTTCCAGGAAGCTTTCCCTGATCGCCCCCTGAACACTGGGTTTGATATTCCTCGGGGCCCCCAAGCCTGACCTGTCTGCCATTCACTGAGCCCCAAGCATGTGACAGCTGAAGGGTTCAGCTTCTTCCCTGGATCAGAGGAGGCTTCCAAAGTACCCCTCAAGCTTCCAGACAGCAGGGCCTGTTTCCCATATCCTGGAGGACTTTGCAGTTTGGTCCTTCAAGGGAGGGTGGGACTGAAGACCCTGTGAGGTGTCCAGGACCTTCTGCAACAAGACCCCCGGCTGGGAGTTGTGGGTGACGTTAGGGGAGGGTCTTGGGTGAAGCCCAGGTCCGCAGAGCTTGTCGTCTCTACTAGTTTATCCAGGGGGCTGGGGCAAGGGTCTCCTGGAAGAAAAAGGCCTGAGGATTTGGTCCCCATGGAGGCTGAAAGGGGCAGTTCCCTTGTGGCTCAGACAGGATGTTCAAGACTCAGCTCCATGAAAGCCAAATTGCAAGAAAAAGCGGCTGGGGGCTGGGCTTCCTGAGTGTGAGCTCCCGTAAGGAAAGAGGCAGAGGGAAGGGTCGCAGCTCATTGGGCTTGCCCCCTGGACTCCCAGGGACAAGAGGAGTGTTGGAGGGGACCCCGTCCTGTATCAGAGACGGCTGGCAGCGTGAGTGAGCCCAGCATGTTAAACTCTTTTTGCTATGGACCCCGCTGCACCTCTGAGTAAAGCTGCACAAGTCAGAGCCGGGGTGGGGGTGGGGGTTGGGGGTGTGTGCAGTCCATGGTGGCGTCAACCCCTCTCCCCACCCCCACCTGCACCTCGTCTACACGGAAAGCAGCAGGAGCACAGGGCTCAGAACTCAGCAGCTGCCGCGTCTCCAAGAGGGCGCTTGTGCTCAGTGGTATCCAAGTCTGTGCGACCCCATGGACTGTAGCCCGCCAGGCTCCTCTGTCCATGGGATTTTCTAGGCAAGAACTCTGGAGAGGGTTGCCCGTTCCTCCTCCAGGGAATCGTCCCAACCCAGGGATCAAGTCAGCGTCTCTTTCATCTCTGCATTTGCAGGCGGATTTTTCTACCGCTGCGCCACCTGGAAGTTTCCCCAGCAGAGTGGGTACCAGGCACTAAAGCAGCACCCGCAGTGAGACAGCGCCACCAGGGCTGACGGCAGCCCTGGCGGGCCCCTGCCCCTGCCCAGGAGCCCTGCTTGGAGAATCAGTGACCGAGCACAGCCGCAAGAGTGCCTCGAATCGAGCAGCTCTTCCCCCAGCCTACGATGGGGACCCGAGGCCCAGGACCTGCCACTGCAGCCACGTCTGAGGCTCTGATGGAGGGAGCTCTCTGGAAGGGCAGATTACAGGTGGGCCAGTCTGAGGACAGGAGAGGGTCATGGTGGGCTGATGCCATCTGGGCTGCCCCCAGCCTGCTCCCCAACCCCATGGCTCTGGTCCTGACCCACAAATGAAGGTCTCCAGAGAGGCTCCTCCCCTCTGTGTCCATTTATCACACCCCACCCCCAACCACAGGGCACCTCCCCCTACATCTCCCAAAGGCACCTCCGGCCCTTGAGTCCCAAAGAGGATTCATCATCCCCTCCTCAAACCTGTTCTTCCTGCCCCGTGTTCCCCCTCCATGACCAGCAGCCAACGCACATTATATCATCTCTGGCTCCCCATGCCCATTCTTCATCAACCCTACCTCCTAAATCCATCGCTGCCATCACTGCCATGTCCCTATTGCAAATCAGGTCCAAGAGAGGTGCTGAGTGAATGTTTGTGGGGTGGATGGATTGATGGGTGGGTGAGTAGATGGATGGACAGTAGTTGGACTGGATGGATGGAAGGATAGACGGATGGTGGTTGGATGGATAGATGGATAGATGGATGGTGGTTGGATGCATGGAAGGATAGATGGATGGTGGTTGGATGGATGGATGGATAGATAGATGGCGACTGGATGGATGGATAAATGGATGGTGGTGAGATGGATGGATGGATAGATGGATGGATGGATAGATGGTGGTTGGATGAATGGATGAATAGACGGTGGTTGGATGAATGGATGAATAGACAGATGGTGACTGGATGGATGGATGGATAAACAGATGGTCGTTAGAGGGATGGATGGATGGATGGGTAAATGGATGAATGGATAGATGGATGGATGGAGAGATGAGGAGAGATGGATGGTGATTAGATGGATGGATGGATAAATGGATGGTGGTGGGATGGATGGATAAATGGATGGTTGTGAGATGGATGGATGGATGGATAGATGGATGGTGGTGAGATGGATGGATGGATAAATGGATGGTGGTGAGATGGATGGATGGATGGATGGATAGACTGAATGGACAGATGGTGGTTGGATGAATGGATGAATAGACAGATAGTGACTGGATGGATGGATGGATAAACAGATGGTGGTTAGATGGATGGGTGGATGGGTAAATGGATGAATGGATAGATGGATGGATGGAGAGATGGATGGCAACTGGATGGATGGATAAATGGATGGTGGTTAGATGGATGGATGGATAGATGGATGGTTGTTGGATGAATGGATGGATAGATGGTGGTTGGATGGATGGATGGATAGATAGATGGTGGTTGGATGGATAGATGGATAGATAGATGGCAACTGGATGGATGGATAAACGGATGGTGGTGAGATGGATGGATGGATGGATGGACTGAATGGATAGATGGTGGTTGGATGAATGGGTGAATAGACAGATAGTGACTGGATGGATGGATGGATAAACAGATGGTGGTGAGATGGATGGATGGATAGATGGATGGTGGTTAGATGGATGGATGGATAGATGGATGGTTGTTGGATGAATGGATGGATGGATAAATGGATGCTGGTTAGATGGATGGATGGATAGATGGATGGATGGATGGATGGTGGCTAGATAGATGGATAGATGGATGGATATATGAATGGACGGATGGACACATGAAAATGGCAGAATTCTACAGCTAGGGAGCTTTGGAACTGTAGTCATTATATCTGCCAGAGCTTTTCCTGGGCAACATCTGGACCCTGAGTTTGACAAGGGCTGGATTGGAACTTGCCACTTCCGGGAAGAGGCCAGAGCCAAGGCCACCTCGAAATACTGTTTGGTGGGGGACCAGGTGCTCGAGCTATGTGAGCGTGACAGGACACGGAAGTGCACGTGCCAACCGCCTCTGAGGGGCGCCGGAGCCAGCAGAAGGATGCCAGTCGCTGGCGCGCAGAAGGTCTTCGGCCTCTGAACTCAGCCCAGGACTTGGCCTGGAGGACACCTCTCCTCCCCCACAGGCCCCACACAACACCCAGAGACCGAGCAAGAGACACCAGCGGACTTCTCTTTCTTTTTACAAAGACTTTATTGTCTGACATGCTTGACAAAAAAAAAATTACAGCCACAATCAAGTTATGCCGAAATGATTGAGGAGCACGCCATCATCTTTCATACCTCAAGGACTTTTAATGAATTTTTCTTTTAAAGTAACAGCTGCCTTCATAACTTTTATTTTCCACATAAAAATACACCATATTCTGAAGATACCTTAGGAAAAAGTTTTTTTTTTTTAAGTTTATAGTTCTTGGTCCGCATAGAAATTCAGTAGAGGCGATCAAAAGAGTCTGGAGTCATCGCCACCCATTTAAGCACACATATGCCGTGCGTCTGACGTGCCCCCAGAGACCCTGTAAACATCCCCGGCTACCAGGAACCACGTGGGTTGAACAGGACTCCTGAAGCCCTGGAGGCCGCAGAGTAAAGCTGGCCCCAGCTGCTCCTGGCTCCCTGGATGGGCCCCTCGCCCTGTGGGAGCCTCACTCTCATAGGGAAGAAATCACGGTCTCCTGGGACCCTGGGCTCAGAGATCCAAGTCCTCCAGGGCCTTTCCGTGAAAAACAAACCAAACAGGTGCTGAACAGGATCCTTAAAGAAAGAGCCTTGAGTCCTGCATCGCCTTGTAGGGGCAGAGCTTTGGGTGCTGGCAGCGCAGGGCACTGTGAAGCCAGAGGCCAAGGTTCAAATCCTGCCTCTGCCTCTTTTGAGCTGTGCTCCCTCAGGCTAGCTGCCTAACCTCTCTGACCTCAATCGCTTCATCTCGAAAACAGGGCCAGCAGTACCCGCCTTGCTGGAGTGTCAGAAATGAGATCACATCTGCAAAGGGCTCATTAAATGCTGGTTCCCAGGCCTGGGATGAAGAGGAGGCAGGCAGGTTACTCCTCTTGGACACACAATTGAAGGGGGCACCAAAAAACTCGGTGATCCAGATCAGATACTATTTTAATGCAGTGTTTTTAAAAACCAAACTTAATGCAGGGGGAAAAAAATCTATGATAAACAAAATACCTAACTTTTAAATAAAGAATCTAATGCTGCCCGTGCCAATTCTGCCTCACCAGCCTCACCCCCAAGCAGGCCCAGCTGGTTCTCTATCCATCAGAGAGACTCAGCCCAACACTGCAGTCCTTGAAGTCCCCTGGTGGAACTGCGGGAGTCCAGTCCCGGCTCTGACTCTGGGCCGTGTTCCCATTAGGGGGCAGCTGGTCCCTGGTACCACAACTGTGAACCATTCAGCCATCCCAGCCAACGGCAGGGGAGACAGAACCCAAGGGGTGAGGGAAATCCCACCAGGGGCGAGAACACATTCGAGGATAGCAGTGGGAACCCCGAGGTTCACCTCACTAGGTTAAGAGGGCTGCAAGTATGTGTGAGTGTGTGTCCACATCCCCACGGGCGCACACAGGGGGCAGGGCTGCCTCGGCCCATGGACCCCCCCGGCTGCTGGGCTCTGCAGAGCTCGGCACTCCCCAGCGGACCAGGGGCGTCCAGCACGTGGGGACCCTCCAGCCCAGTCCTGGGTCTTCAACAAGCTCATTCTACAGAACCAACCCCCCTCCACCCCACCAAGTCCAGGCTCTGAGCGGGTGTCCACGATGCTCAGGCCATCGTTCACATCAGCAAAAATGCCCACAGGAAGAAAACACGGGACGGCAAGAAGCCGATGGCTGGGTGGCCTGGCCAGGTGCAGCCCGATTCCTGAGACGTCCCTGATCGCTCCCTCGGAGGCCTAGGGGAAGTGGAAGGGCTGCCCGCACTCAGACTGCGACACCCCACCCACCCACCTCCCCAACCCTGAGGCGTGCAGCCGCTCAGACCCTCAGTGAGAGGGAGATTTTGTGCCAGAACTTCAGAATCCGTCCAACAGCAGCAGCTTCCCAAACCCACGAGGGCGTCCAACTGAGCAGATGAAGACTCTGTCACGTCCTAAGCAGGACATGGCTGTGAGCATAGTAGGTCCTTTAACAAGGAACACATGGAAGGGACACACAGAAATCAGCGATGAGTGCAGATTCCCCAACAGCCCCGCAGTGTTCCGACTCCAGGGACAGTCAGGGATGATTTTCTTCCTTCCAAGGCCTCAGCCCGTCGGCTGGGCTGGCTCCCGGAGCTGGACAGGCTGTGTGCAGGGAAGGAAGGGCTGCTGGGGGTCCGTGCTCTCGGCCAGGCATATGGAGCTGATGCGGTGGGAAGGGCTGGGGCCGCGGGGGCAGTCAAGAGTTCCGGGGGGTGGGGAGGTCGATGACTATGGGTGGATTCACGGGCTGGTAGTTGACGGTGCACACAGAGGCATTCACGTAGGTGGTCGTCCCATCCGCCATGACTCCATACCCTAGAAAGTAAGCACAGTGGGCTGAGAGGTGACACCAGGACCCGGAGCAGTTGAGGGTGATCTGATGGGTGTGGTAGTCAGAGGGCACTTAGCCACAGGAGGCTAAAGATGTCTGGGGCAAGCTACTGAAATTAGCGAGACACTCCTCCCGACCTGCTGTGAGCAGCAAATGACATAATCCACGTGTTCAGCCCAGTGCCTGGAAAGTGTGTGTTGAGACATCATCACTGACATCATCAACAGCACTACCACCATCACCATCGTCATCATCTCCACTTCTATTATCAATGCTACCATCATCACTATCCATACCACCACCACCACCACCATCACCACCATCACCAACACCACCCCTGTCATTATCAGAACCATCATCATCACCACCACCACCACCACCATGACCGTCACCACCACCCCTGTCATTATCAGAACCATCATCACCAACACCACCATCACCATCACCATCATTATCAGAACCACCATCATCACCACCACCACCACCACCATGACCGTCATTATCAGAACCACCACCACCACCACCATCACCATCACCGCTGCCATCATCACCACCACCACCACCACCATGACCGTCATTATCAGAACCATCATCACCACCACCACCATCACCATCACCACCACCACCGTGATCATCATCTCCACTTCTATTATCAATATTACCATCATCACTATCAATACCACAACCACCACCACCATCACCACCATCATCATCTCCATCATCACCATCACCACCATCACCGTCACCACCATCTCCACTTCTATCATCACTACTATCATTGTCGCCTCAGTATCACCACCACCACAGCCATCATCATCTCCATCACTACCATCACCACCATCACCACCACCATCACCAGCACCAGCACCACCACCACCACCACCACCATCATCACCAACACCACCATCATCACCAACACCACCACCAGCACCAGCACCACAACCGCCACCATCACCATCACCACCATCACCGTCACCACCATCTCCACTTCTATCATCACTACTATCATTGTCGCCTCAGTATCACCACCACCACAGCCATCATCATCTCCATCACTACCATCATCACCAGCACCATCACCAGCACCACCACCGCCATCATCACCATCATCACCATCGTCACCAACACCACCATCATCACCAACACCACCACCAGCACCAGCACCACAACCGCCACCATCACCATCATCACCACCATCACCACCAGCACCAGCACCACCCTTGTCATCATCTCCACCACCATCACCACCACCACCTCCACTCCTGCCGTCACTGCTATCGCTGTCAGCTCAGCATCACCAGCACCACCGCCACCGTCATCTCCACCATCAACGCCGCCATCCTCTCCACTTCCATCCTGGTCGCCACCGTCATCTCCACCATCAACGCCGCCATCCTCTCCACTTCCATCCTGGTCGCCATCGCTGTCACCATCACCGCCGCTGTCACGGGCTTTCTTCTCCACACCTCTGTCCTCACCAGACCCTCTTCCCACCACATCTACTTGTCAGAATCCTCTTCAACCTTCAGCTCAGATCACCTCCACACCAAAAGGGACACTTCCCCTCCTCTGCACAGGTTACGAGTTCTTTGGAGCCTGCATTTTGCGCGCACAATCACGCAGGGCGTGGTCTGGATCAGATGATGGTGTTACGTGCCCACAATGGGGCTACAGAAAACGGCAGGCATTACTATTATCCTGCAGCACACGCGCCATCCACCTCTCCCATGACCTTTCAGACCCCGCCTTTGACGGCTCATCTGCTGCCCAGAAGTCTGTGAGCTCCTCGGGGTCTCGGAGGTATGATCACTCCCACCCCTGACAGCATGGTGCAGAGGGAAGGGTCTGAGCCTTGCTGGTTTCTGAGCTGGAAAGTGATCTGATGTGAACCAGACAAACTTGAGGCCCAGGAGCCCCAGCCCGACGCAGACAGAGGTTCAAGAGGCCAGGGGACAACGTTGGGGGGAACCACAGCGGTCCCCCTGCACCACGGGAGCCCATGTGCTTCATGGTAGGGTACGGTGGGACCAAGAGGCCTTGGACAGGTGGGATAAAAGTTCAAAAGGAGCCAAAGGAGGGACCTGTCCAACTGGTGCGATTAGGCTCCAGTGAGGAAGGCTGAAGTCGAATGAGGAGAACCCTGGGCAGTGACAGGGCAGGGACAGGGTGGCAGTCAGGACTGCAGCTGCCGACATCGCCAGTCACCTTCACAGCCACCCTGCCCACTGCCTGAGATGATATAGACACCCCCCCCAACCCCAGCCATGTGGAGACAGCAAGCGGTCCTGCCCCCAGGACAGAAGGCAGAACCTCATGTCTGTCTTAGGTGGGGACACTGGGAGGAGAAGGGCCACTAGAGCCCCTCAGGGAGGCAGGCAGCCCTCCACATTCATTAAGCACCTACTGTATGCCAGGCCATAGAGACATGAACAGGAAGACAGGCTTCCAGCCCTGCAGACAGCTCACCGTGTACCCCCAAATGCAATCCTTCTCTAGGTCACATCCAAATGTCCCCTTCTCCAGAAAGCCCCCTGCCATCTCTGAAGACTTCTCAGGCTAGAGGCATGGCAGAGTTGCAGGGCTCTAGGAAGTAAAACTTACCCCTGAGTCTTGCCAGACTTTGCCCTCATCGTCCTATGATGAGACACTCCAGCAATAGGTAACTGACAGCCAGTGTGGAGATAGGCGCATGTAGATGCAAAGTGTATGTAGGAGGTGGGCTATTTCCCGCTGGCCCGGGAGGAGGTGACCGGGTTCAAGGGAGTCAAGAGGCGCCCCCTGAGAAGCCAGTGAGGTGCACCTCCCCCACCAGCGTGTGATCAAACCAGTCCATCCTAAAGGAAATCAACCCTGAATACTCATTGAAAGGACTGATGCTGAAGCTGAAGCTCCACCACTTTAGGCACCTGATGGGAAGAGCCGATTCACTGGAAAAGACGCTGATGCTGGGAAAGATTGAAGGCAGGAGGAGAAGGGGACGACAGAGGGTGAGATGGTTGGATGGCATCACCAACTTGATGGACATGACTTTGAGCAAACTCCAGGAGCTAAGTGAAGGACAGGGAGGCCTGGCATGCTGCAGTCCTTGGGGTCACAAAGAGTCAGACACGACTGAGCAACTGAACAATAACAACCACCACGTGTGCGGCCCCCACCCTTGCTGACCTTCGTGGATGTGGCCGAAGACGTGCAGCCGCGGCTGGACGCGCCTCTGTACCGTGTTGAGCAGCTCCACGCAGCCCACCCGCTGCATCTTCTTGGGGACCCAGTCCAGGAAGCCTGGCAGGGGAGAGAGAGGGAGGGCAGTGACGAAGCCCAGGCATGCCTGGCCCTGGCCCCGCAAAGCCCAGGTCGCAGCTCTGCAGTCTCAGGGACGTGGCAGTCCTGGACCAGCCCTGCCCTGCCCTGCCCCAGCCTCAGGGAGGGAAGCCTGGCTCCAGAGTGCACCTCCTAGGGCCTTGTGGCCTCCTCCACCTCCCTCTTCCCCTGCTCCTCTCGCAGGGCCACACAGAGAACACACGGGGCGGCGGTGGGGTAGCGAAGACGGCTCCATAGCTGAGAGCCTCCAGACCATTCATGCTCAAAGTGGCCTCAAGGCCGGTATCCACCCATTGCAGAGAAAAGCCAGCTGAGGCCTGAGAGGGACAGGTGAGGCCCAAGGTGAGCCAGCAGCAGGGAGGAGCCCAGGAGCAGAATCTGCAGGTTGGAAACTTTATAAACAAGCATCACAAAATCAGGAAAACGCCCTCTTTATTCACTGCAGCCTCACGCACGTGCCCACGTCTGGGTCTGCTCGCACGGCCAGCCTCCCGGAGCCGCCCATATGGTGGCGGCTTATTAGCCTCACATGGCTACACAAACGAAGAGTAATTGATTACTCCAAGAGGACAATGAGGGCTCAGCTCAGCCCCTTCTCTGCTTGGGCGGGAGAAACAGGTTCCTAAAACTGCTGGGGAGGGGAAGACGGACCCTGCAAAGAATCACAGACTGCAGTGGACCTGACTTAAAGGAGAGAGGGGGGCGGGGAGGAAGAGGAGGGGGGAGACAGGAAGTGGGAGGGAAGCGGGTTTGCAGCAGACCCTTGGGTTTAAGTCCCAGGCTCTGCTACCTGCTGGCTGTGTGACCTTGGACAAGTCACTTAACCTCTCTGTGCCACATTCAACAATTCATTTAACAGCTGGGCTGGGCTGAGCACACAGGCAACCCCCAGAGCAGGGGTTGTGTGTTGTATATGAAGCAGACGTGGTGAGGCAGGAACTCAAAAGATGCTGGTGGGGGAATGGATGGGGAGGAGGAAAGTAGGGAAGGAGGAGACGGAGAGAAGGAGGGAGAAAATGAGAAACCTGCTTCAAGCCCACTACAAGCCACGGGTCACGCCTGAACAATGTCAGGGCCCTGGGCCTCCAGGTTCCCTCCATTTGGAAATGGGGAACCTTTAGTGAGGGTGGAGCAGGCACCCAAGTGTGCTGGCTGGTCATCTGGCACACATAGGTGCTCAGGACAGCTTCTCCCAAAACAGGTATCGGAGCGAGGGACTCTGGGGCTGCTCTGGGCTTCACCTGGCAACCCTTCCCGTCTGGGATGACAAGTGGTGTTGTCAGCTTGGACCGGAGTAGGGGCCGTGGGGGCTGGGAGGAAAGCTGGAGACTGCTGGGGTGGGTGGTCTCCCGGGGTGAGGGGTGCACAGGATGGGGGCTGGTGAGAGTGACCTTGTGGTATTCAGCCCCCAGAACTCAGGTCTTTGACACCCCTGGCTCCACAGTGCCTACCTGTGTGAAAGGGGTAGCTGAGTCTGACCTTACCACCTGGCTATGAGCAGTCCAGGAGGTAACACGTGGAGCCCCTGGCACACAGTAGGTGCTCAGGAAATGAGAGCGACAGTGGGGTGACTGGCACCCCAGCACCACAACTCAGAAGAGAGCCCTTCGGCAGCCCCCTGGATAGGCCCAGCGCCCCTTGGCCCCAGCACCCAGAGCCCTGTGTCCTCCCAGCACGAGCGGGCATCGGGGCCAGGAGCCCGAGGCGGGGGCGGATGAGTCTTACCCAGCGGCGGTCCGTGCGTTATCAGGACGTCCACGCCTTCCGGAATGAGGTTCCATTTCTCGAGCAGCGCTTGGCCACGTGGGAGGTTAAAACCCCAGCCATAAAACCAGGGCTGCCTGTAGGAGAAGAGCAGGCGGTTCAGAGGTGGCCATCGAGAGTGGGGGTGATGAGAGGCAGGAAAGGTGGGTCTCAGTGCCACTCAGCCATCAGGACCAGTCGGATATCCAGGACCTCACACCCAGGAGGTGTCCACCTGGATGGGGATTCAAAGTGTGAATTCATCTAGACTCTTGCCCAGGTAATGACCAGTCTTGTCTGTTGGTTTTTGGCTTCGTCTCACTCAGGATCTTAGTTCGCAAACTAGGGATCAAACACATGCCCCCTGCAGAGGAAGCTTGGATTTTTAACCATTGGAATGCCAGGAAAGGCGCCTGACGCACCTTTTCCCGCTTCAGTTCAGTTCAGTTCAGTTGCTCAGTCGTGTCCGACTCTTTGCGACCCCATGAATCGCAGCACACCAGGCCTCCCTGTCCATCACCAGTTCCCGGAGTTCACTCAAACTCATGTCCATCGAGTTGGTGATGCCATCCAGCCATCTCATCCTCTGTCGTCCCCTTCTCCTCCTGCCCCCAATTCCTCCCAGCATCAGAGTCTTTTCCAATGAGTCAGCTCTTCTCATGAGGTGGCCAAAGTACTGGAGTTTCAGCTTTAGCATCATTCCTTCCAAAGAACACCCAGGACTGATCTCCTTTAGAATGGATTGGTTGGATCTCCTTGCAGTCCAAGGGACTCTTAAAAGTCTTCTCCAATACCACACTTCAAAAGCATCAATTCTTCAGCACTCAGCTTTCTTCACAGTCCAACTCTCACATCCATACATGACTACTGGGAAAACCATAGCCTTGACTAGATGGACCTTTGTTGGCAAAGTAATGTCTCTGCTTTTGAATTTGCTATCTAGGCTGGTCTAGGTTACTCCTTCCAAGGAGTAAGTGTCTTTTAATTTCATGGCTGTAATCACCATCTGCAGTGATTTTGGAGCCCCCCAAAATAAAGTCTGACACTGTTTCCCCATCTATTTCCCATGAAGTTATGGGATCAGATGCCATGATCTTAGTTTTCTGAATGTTGAGCTTTAAGCCAACTTTTTTACTCTCTTCTTTCACTTTCGTCAAGAGGCTTTTGAGTTCCTCTTCACTTTCTGCCATAAGGGTGGTGTCATCTGCATATCTGAGGTTATTGATATTTCTCCCAGTTATTGATATTTTTCCCTCTTGCTTCACTAATAAAAAAAAGCTTTTTTCTATGATGAACAATATTATTGGGTTGGCTATAATATGTTATAGAAAAAACAAACTTTTGGGTCAACCAAATATTCATGTAATTTTTTTAAGTGAAAGTTAAAAAAAAAAAGCTCCTGCCAAAGACCTCTCTTGCTCTAAGCACTTCTAAGGAAATCTAGAGGAGAATACTCTCACCTGGCCCCACAGTGGGAAAATGCTCATCCATCATCCTTCCCACATTTGGGGCCAGTGGGGACTTACAAAGGGGACTGAGGGAAGATCTGTTCCCTGTCACTCTCCCAGCCCCCACCAAGAGACAGAGGGTCCTGGGTGGGAATGCTCATTCCTGTCTCCACCCCGAAGGTCCCAGCAGGGGCTCCACAGCGCTGAGTCCACCCTCAACATCAAGGTCAGGGCCAGGTGGACAGAGACCAATGAACAGAATTCCAAGCTGCTGCCCACCTCAGCCCCAGACGGATCCATGCAAGTCATTCCCCGTCAATGGGTTCAATGGGGAGCATGTGACCTTGACCCTTCCAGCTGGAGGCAACTCCAGATGTTTCCTTCAGTGATGAGAGAAAGGAACGCCATCACACCAGTGAGCTTCCTACCCTGGGAGCCGTCAGGACCTATTAAACTGTCGTAAAGAGAGATGGCTGGAACACATGGTCCAGGGCAGCAGCTGGATCAAACTGCATCTGACACCCCCGCATCTCTGCACTTCCCAGTTACATGGGCCAATAGAAAGCCATTTGAACTGGGTTTTCATTGACAACGAAAGTATCCCAACTAAGAGTCAGCTCTTAGGCCTAAGTCATTATGAGATCCCCAAATTAACACAGCCCTTTAGCATCTACAAAGTCACCATCATCGCCACCACCACCAACAACAACACCTTCACCCCTTCATTACTATCATTACCATTGGGGGTCAAATTGTATCTCCCCCAAAATATTAAGGTATGTGGAAGTTGAACCAATACCTGTGAATGTGACCTTATCTAGAAGTAGGGTCTTCACAGACATAATCAAGGTGAGGTCATACCTGATTAGAGCAGTCCTAATCCAGTGACTGGTGTCCTCAGAAAACAGACACACAGCGGTAAGGGCCATGTGACAATGGCTGCCCAGACCAGAGTGATTGTCTACCAGTCAAGGAATCTCCAGGCTTCCAGCAACCACCAGAAGCTGGGAGAGTGACAGGGAACAGATCTTCCCTCAGTCCCCTCTGTAAGAACTAACCTCGGTGACACCTTGATTTCAGACTGCCAGTCTCCAGAATTGGGCAGAATTGACACCTGTTGTTTTAAGCTTCGTGGTTTGTGATAATTAGTTCTGCAGCCCTAGGAAACTGATATAATCACCATCAGCACCATCACCCCCTCATCAGCCACCCTAGGGACCTTCACACCTGCAGCAAGGTGGGCAGACAGGTCTCTTTCTTCCTGTTTTATGGAAAAATTATCACCAGCATTCCCTGCACACCTACTTTTTGCCAAGTGCCAGTTATTCCTAAAGGAAATCAATCTTGAATAATCATTGGAAGGACTGACGCTGAAGCTGAAGCTCCAATACTCTGGCCACCTGATGCAAACAGCTAACTCACTGGAAAAGACCCTGATGCTGAGAAAGATTGAGGGCAGGAGGAGAATGGGATGACAGAGGATGAGACGGTTGGATAGCACCATCAACTCAATGCCCATGAATCTGAGCAGACTCCAGGAGATAGTGAAGGACAGGAAAGCCTGGCCTGCTGCAGTTCATGGGGTCACAAAGAGTCAGAAACGACTCAGTGACTGAACAACAGCAATCTGATCACACTGCAGGAAAGGGTTCACCTAACTCTTACAAGAACCCAGTGAATTAAGGGCCAGGATTATCCCCATTTTTCAGATGAGGAACCAGAGGCTCAGAGAAGTGAGCTGGCTCAGGGATCTGGGCCCAGGTGCAAAGACTTCCAGGCTGGGCACCTCCCCACCATTTGCCGACATACTCTGTACAAGTTGGTCATGGGGCTGGGCTTTCACATTCAAAGCCTCTCAGGTGCCCAGAGCTGCCACTAAAATCCCCCTCATGGCCCATAAGCACCCCCGGGGGAGGCTGACACCCCTGGCTATTGACCCACTGCCTCTGCCTTGTTGGCAGCCGCCCAGTGCCCCTCTATGGAACCCTGGGGGTTCCAGGGGACAGCATTTGAGAACTGACTTAGTCCCACCATGGTAGGTTCTGGACAAGACTGAGGTTCAGCGAGAGAGGAAGGGAGGTCCCCAGGGTCACACCGTGATCAGTGTAGAAGTCATTCTGGAACCCAGATCTGACCCCCTCTCCCTGCAGCCTTTGAGCCTGCAGTGTCAAATCCTGGAACGTACGCTTGTGAAGGAGCAAGGTGAGTGGCCACACTAGCCTTTTGGGGGCAAAGGTCCTTTCCCATTTCAGACACTTGTGGGGTTCCCCTCTGCTGCCAGCCTTTGCTCACCCGTGACCCCTGCCTGGGACACTGGGTCCCTCCCCTCCTCTTGCCTGCCCCCTCCCACAGCACATTTCTCCTTCAGAATCCTCTCTCCTCCATCTTCCCTCTCACCCCAAATGCCCAGCACCTGCCCGGGGGAAGGGCAGATGTTTGTTCAACGACCAGTGTTGAGAGAGACAGCCTGGATGAATGAGTGAGCTTGTGAACAGGATGTCAAACGGAACTCTTTTTGTTGTCTTGGGATTGCAGCCAAAACCTCAAGGCTGGATATGATCCTCCATTTGGAATGAAAGCCCCCAGGTACCACCCAGAAAAACTTACTACTAAAAGCAAGCAGTACACACCAGGCTACCATCTCCCCAAGCCCCCACCAGGCTAAGTTTAGATCTTGAGGGAGACTTGTGGCTCCTGCCTTGCTCTTGGGGTGGGGGGTGGGGTTCCTGGACCCCCAGCCATGGGTGGGTACCAGAGGGACCACCCATATAGGTAGGGACCTGGGAATCTGCCCGCAGGGCCCATGAGAGAGAAATAGACAGTGAAGGGCGCACACAGAGAGCTGTCTGCACCCTCAGGTCTGGGCTGTCCCAAGGGATCCCCAACCTCAGGATGCGCCCTGCATGTGATGAGACCAGGTGCCTGGGGCTGGGGAAGGCAGTGAGGTGGGCAGCCCTGGGGAAAGCCCCCTCAGAAGGTGCCTCCTCCCTCAGGCATACCTGACCCAGGCCTGCCTTAGCATGTCTGCAGAAAGCTGAGGGTTCTCTCTGCAGAAAACACCCCCTCCCAACATACACACGATTTTACACCCAACTTGGAGGGCATCAGAAAAAAATCAGAGTTTCAGAAAAACATCTATTTCTGCTTTATTGACTATGCCAAAGCTTTTGACTGTGTGGATCATAACAAACTGTGGAAAATTCTGAAGGAGATGGGAATACCAGACCACCTGACCTGCCTCTTGAGAAACCTGTATGCAGGTCAGGAAGCAATAGTTAGAACGGGACATGGAACAACAGACTGGTTCCAAATAGGAAAAGGAGTACATCAAGGCTGTATATTGTCACCCTGCTTATTTAACTTATATGCAGAGTACATCATGGGAAACACTGGGCTGGAGGAAGCACAAGCTGGAATCAAGATTGCCAGGAGAAATATCAATAACCTCAGACATGCAGATGACACCACCCTTATGGCAGAAAGTGAAGAAGAACTTAAGAGCCTCTTGATGAAAGTGAAAGACGAGAGTGAAAAAGTTGGCTTAAGCTCAACATTCAGAAAACGAAGATCATGGCATCCGGTCCCATTACTTCATGGCAAATAGATGGGGAAACAGTGGAAACGTGGCTGACTTTATTTTTTTGACTCCAAAATCACTGCAGATGGTGACTGAATCCATGAAATTAAAAGACACTGACTCCTTGGAAGGAAAGTTATGACCAACCTAGAGAGCATATTAAAAAGCAGAGACATTACTTTGCCAACAAAGATACGTCTAGTCAAGGCTATGGTTTTTCCAGTGGTCATCTATGGATGTGAGAGTTGGACTGTGAAGAAAGCTGAGCGCCGAAGAATTGATGCTTTTGAAGTGTGGTGTTGGAGAAGACTCTTGAGAGTCCCTTGGACTGCAAGGAGATCCAACCAGTCCATCCTAAAGGAGATCAGTCCTGGCTGTTCATTGGAAGGACTGATGGTGAAGCTGAAATTCCAATACTTTGACCACCTGATGCAAAGAGCTGACTCATTTGAAAAGACCCTGATGCTGAGAAAGATTGAGGGCAAGAGGAGAAGTGGGCGACAGAGGATGAGATGGTTGGATGGCATCACCAACTCAGTGGACATGGGTTTGGGTAGACTCCGGCAGTTGTTGATGGATAGGGAGGTCGGCCGTGCTGCGGTTCATGGGATCACAAAGAGTCAGACACAACTGAGCAACTGAACTGAACGGGAGGGAATCTTGGGATCATACAGACCTGGGTTAGAATGGGTCCACCTCTAATTACCTACATGATCTTGGGCAAGTGGCTTAGTGTCTTTATGCCTCAATTATCCCCCCTGTAAAATGGGCATAATAACAACACCATTTGCCTCAATACGGCTTTGAAAACAATTAATCCAGGTAAAGTGCTTACAACAGGGCCTGGTCCAATGCTTTTCAACTGCCATCCTCTCCATCACCATCACCATCCCCACCACCATCATAACCATCATCAGCATCACCATGTCAATAGCACAACCCCCACCATCAGCAGCACCACCGTCATAACCACTGTCATAACCATCACCACCACCACCACTATCATCACCACCATCACAGTCTCCATCATAAAAAACCCCTCCTGAATCCCTCTCATGGAACCTGGATGAAAAACCTTTAGCCTGCTGCTGCTGCTAAGTCGCTTCAGTCATGTCCAACTCTGTGTGACCCCATAGACCGCAGCCCACCAGGCTCCCCCATCCCTGGGATTCTCTAGGCAAGAACACTGGAGTGGGTTGCCATTTCCTTCTCCAATGCACCTTTAGCCAAGGGCAGGGCTTTTCAAACTGCGTTTTGAAGGGTCAAACCACATTAAAAAAAGAAGAAGAAGAAAAAGGAAAGGAAAAACGAACAAAAAACATCGGAGTACAGCATAGCAGGGAAGGGACACTTCAGTTAAATATATTTGTATTTAAATAGACACCCACGTAAGGGTGTACTGAGTCACAATGCAAAAAAGACAAATGCTTTTCCTACCACAGTTCCTGGTCAAAAACGGTTGACAGCCCTAACATACAGCTCACAGCTCTGCCATTCTGAAGTCCTCAGGCTCTGGGTGCCCTCAAAGCCCCACTTTGGCTGAGCCGGGACGGGGTCCCTGCAGGGGAGGCTGCAGCAGCCTAGAAACCACTCCCAAAGCCAAGCCTGGTGGTCCCCGGAAGCCCGCAGCCCATCAGCTTACAAGAAAAGGAGCAACGCCCTTCTGGTGCCGCCTTGCAAACACAGCATCCATTTTTCAAAAACCCTAATCAAATATTTACAAGAGGGGAACGAGACCTCATCAGTATGGAGAGAAGACGTCTGCTCATTCCCATGAGTCGCGGCAGGAGTGGCTTTTTGGAAAAGACACTCAGCAACATATCAGAGGCATCACAGGCCCCCCGGGAGCCCACCCACCCGAGCCCCTGCCTATTCCACCTTCCCTTCCAGCACCCACGAGCTTGCATCTGGGGGTGGCATTTCCCCAGAGATGGTTCTTGGAAACATGTGCCCTCATAATCCTGGGAAGCTGGAATCCATCCCACCCCCAGAGATGCCCAAGACATTTGCTCAAGGGCACCCAAGTTGGCATCAGACACCCTGCCTCTGCCCCGGGGTGGGATGCTCCCAGACTCTGTGTGTGTGTAAACTGGGATAAGGACGCCTGTGCCCTAGATCTTACCCATTAGAGGGGCTCCTTCCTGCTCGATGCTGCGCCCCACTGGCTGCCACAGAGGGCAGGGAGAGAGGATGGGTGGGAGGACATTTATGAGAACGGAAGTACCACCACCACGAAAACACACCTCCAGATTTCCAGGGGCGCTGTCACTGGGAAATGGGCAAGTTCTGGCCTTGACTGAAATTTGGGGAAAGCAGACAGTCAAGTCATGCAAGGGACCGTCCAGAGGAGATGCTCTTCAGGGGGTCTGCAGGCTATTAGCAGGCCTTTCCTGAGGGAGGCCAGAAGTAGGGGCCAGAGCAGCAGGAGAAACCGACTCTCCAGAGACCACACTCCCCAGAGTCTGGAAAAGCCATGCGTATGTGACATCCATCCAGCTTTGTGCCATGGGAAGAGACGCCAAAGGGCGGTGGGTGGCACTTGCCCTTCCTGACAGTGAAGTTGGCCCAGATTCCCCCGGCATCCTCAGTTGGTCATTTGACCCCCTCTCCTGGTCCAGCGGGGCCTTCTGGGATCAGAGGTGAAGTTCAAGGCTGCCCGGGGTTCCAGACAGAGGACAAGGCAGGCAGGGGCTCTCGGGGACTGTCATCCAAGCAGCCAAGCTCCAGCATCCCCCACCCACCCTGGGGGCAGCTGTGGTCCGAGGCCCACAAGTGTGCCTGAGACCCTGGTGCTGCCAAGACCATGGTTCCCGGCCCCAACACCGCTGGCATCTCGCCCGGACCCACAGCCTGACTGCCCCCAGGGCAAGGAGCCCCGATGTCACCGTCCAAGACACATCACAGAGCCCAAGGAGCTCGGGCGGATCAGAATTCCGACTGAGTGATGGCAGGCTCTTTATGTCCTGAATTTCTGTCTTTCTGTTCTAAAGTAACCATTGGAATAATTTTCTTACAGAATGATAGTTGCTATGACAACCAGAGCAAATTTTCCTTTTCTGAAACAGATGTCTCATTTAGTTGAAAATTAGAATGTGAACAAACCCATGGGAAAAATTAATTCAAACTTTAACAGAGCGCTGAATACAATGTAATCTCTCAGAGGTTAACCCCTTAACAGCTTTTTTGTGCGCTTATGGTAACCTTCGAATCCCGTCTAATTAGGCCCGCTTAGCCAATATAAATGACCTCCACGTGGCCAATCATTAAACGGTTTCCCCCTGAAGTGTGAATTCTGGGCTCCCTAACAGCAGGCGGGAGGGAGACGATACTTGTCTGTAGAAAACACAGCCTGCCCTGCTCTGGTTTTTCCATCTCCCCAGGTAAGGCACACACCCCTGGGAAGGGGGTGTACCGGGGGCCATTTAATCAGCCACCCCAACTCCTGGGGATGCTGGGGTGTGGGGCGGAGGAGGTCCAGGGTGCCTTAGGTACAGCTGGACCCGGCAGTAAACCCAGGCCAGGGCGCAATGCCTGAGAGTGGAGGGCAGGGAAGGGGCGCCTTACTGGAGGGTGTCAAGAGGCCACTGGGGTGACACCCACACCGGCCAAGCTCCAAAGACTCTCCACGACCCCCAGTCCTCACGCCCATCCCAGGACGCCTCCACGAGCCCTGAGTCCTCACGCCCATCCCAGGACGCAACTGCCTTCACGGCCTCATCACAGATGCAAAATCTGAGGTTCAGAGAGGTTTTGAGATTTGTGCAAGGTTACCTGGTGGCATGGCGAGGACTCCAATCCGGACTGCGAACTCCAGAGCTGGGCACTCCGCCTCCACCCCAGAGCGACGATCACAGCGCCAGGGGCCCTGGCCGTCTGCCTCAGCGAACCCCACTTTCCCAGCCACGCTCACACCTTAGCTCAGTCAGTCCTCAGGACAGAGCTCTCGGGAGGCCCCACTTGACAGATGAGGAGACAGTGCCACAGAGAGGCCAAGCAGTGTGTCTGAGCACACACAGGAGGCTAGATCGCCTGGACCAGGGCTCCTGGCTCCTGTACCCTGTGCCCAGCGGGCCACTGACCTGAAGAGGATCCCGCTGCGGTGGCTGGGCCCCTGGTTCTTCTTCCATGACAACTGTCTGCCTGTCCCTCTGAGCAACTCTTGAATGTCCCCTGTCTGCTCCCCTTCTCTGAGCCTGGCTTCAGAGATAGGATATGCCTCTCATACACCCTGTGACTTCTACTCCAGAACCTTCCATGGCTCCCCATCACCTCCAGGTCAAGCCTGGACCATGTGACCTGGCACACAGGGCCCCTGGGCTCTGCCCCAGCCTACCTTCTGGACCATCTGGCTCAGACTCCCCAGTGAGCTCACCACCCACCAACCACAACGATCCTCTGCTTCCTGAACCCAGCCTAGCCTCTTCCCACCTTTGGGTTTTGGCTCATACTGTCCTAGCCATCTGAAACGCCCTTCCCAGCCTCTCCTCGGAACCCATGACCGGTGATATATTAAGACCTGAGTCAAAGGCCACCTCCTCCAGGAAACTTCCATTGATCACCTCCATCTCCGAGCACAGGTAACCCTTCCTGCTCTGAGCACCCTTGCACTGGCTCCTTCAGGGCAGGCCCAGGTCAACCATCCCTGAGTCCTTCCTGCCCAAAGATGGCTGGGTCTAGGCGGACGTCAGGGAGGGCTTGCATCAGGTGTGCATGAATGAATGATGGAATGAAGTGACAGGTGCTCTACCTGGCAGACAGGCAGGTGGGAAGAACTTAGCATGAACCCTCTCCTCCCAGCATCCTCCCAACAGGATCCTCCCCAGAGCCCCTGGAAGTCCTGAAGCCGTGAGATCCCACCCACCGCCCCCGCCCCCGGCCGCCCCCAGGACCAGAAACAGAACTCTCACCATCTGCTGAGCTTCCCATTCTCCCTCCCGCTGCCACAACCTGCCTGGGGGAACTGTGTGCCCATTTCACAGAGGGGGCCTCAGAGGCGATGCTCACATCTTTGGCTCCTCCCGACTCCCCTCCCTCAGGGGCCCATCCCTGCCTCCCCAGGCAGCCCGTTCCCCAGGTGAGGGCCAGGGCGGCTGCCCTGCAGATGGAAGGGAAGAGCCTCTCACAGTGCCCGTGCCCGCTCCCGCAGGACAGGTGGGCTTCCGCTTCCGCCTCTCCTGCAGGAGGAAGGCTGCAGGGACCGGCAGGGACCTCTCACCGCAGAGGCCACCCCTGAGGTCAGACAAGCCTGACAAGACAAGACAAGACAAGCTCAGGCAAGACGAGTGGAGCAGGCCCACTCCAGGCCCAGCACGCGTCCTGATCCTCACCTACCCTTCCTGCCCCAGCACCCTCTCCCCCAGAGGCCAGGTTTCTGGGGCCACTTCCAGGGAGCTGGCCACGGCCCCTGCCTCTCAGGTGAGGATGACACCTGTCACTGGCCCACGTGTGTCCCGGGACCCTCCCGGCACCCCAGCGAGTCTGTGCTCCATCCACAGCAAGGGACACCGAGGCTCAGAGGGCAGTGACGTGCCCGGGTCCCCCGAGCCAGTTCCTGCTGACTCCTCATCCCACAGTTGCCCCGGTCTCCCGGGGAGGTCCCGGTTCTGAGGGAGACGGGCATGCCTTGCTCCTTCTCTGCATCTCCCGGGCTGGTGAGTCGAGGGGGCCTGGGGGAGACGCTGCCACCCACCCTGCAGTAGGGCCAGTGGGAGCGGGCCTGTCAGTCACACTCCGCGCCTGGCGCCCACTTACGGCAAGTCAGCAGCGAGGTGAGTGAACCCAAAATGGGGTCCTTTGTCATTGCTAATTAATTTTCCCCACCCTTCCACGCTCAGAGTCATTCATCTTCTGTTTGGCTGGGACTATGCGGCGGGAAGAAGGCAGACGATGCGGTCAAACATTAATCTCGTGTAGAAGTGTGCGTGTGTGTGTGTGTTGAGGGGCCCTTCTATAAAGAAAACAGTGTGAAATCAGGAAAGATAAGGATGGGAAAGGCAGAGCAGAAGAGGTCTCATGTGTGAGAGAAGAGCATCTGTGTGCAGGAGTGTGTGTGTGAGAAGACAGAACACACGTGTGCGAGAGAAAGCGTATGGGAGAGGAAGAGAGCGTGTGCATGTGTGTGTCTGTCCTGCATGGGTGGTGTGGGGGCTCTGTGTGTGTACGTGTGTATGAGTACATGTCTGTGTGCACATGTGTGACAGAAAGCATATGTGAGAGAGACAATGCGTACATGTGTGTGTCTGTATTGCATGTGTGGTGTGAGGGCCCTGTGTGTGTGTGCGGCTGTGTATGTGTGTACATGTGTGTGTGCATGTGTACTGCATGTGTGGTGTGGGGGCTCTGTGTGTGTGCAGCTGTGTATCTGTGTACATGTGTGTGTGCGTGTGTACTGCATGTGTGGTGTGAGGGCCCTGTGTGTGTGTGGCTGTGTGTATGTGTGTGTTTGTGTGTGTATTGCATGTGCGGTGTGAGAGCTCTGTGTATGTACAGCTGTGTGTGTGTGTATGTGTGTGTGCATATGTGATGGTGGTGTGGGGGCTCTGTGTGTGTACATGTACGTGTGCATGTATGTGTCTGTACTTCATGTGTGGTGTGGGGGCCCTGTGTGTGTGTGTGGCTGTGTATGTGCGTACATGTGTGTGTGCATGTGTATTGCATGTGCGGTGTGCGAGCTCTGTGTATGTACAGCTGTGTGTGTACATGTGTGTGTGCATATGTGATGGTGGTGTGGGGGCTCTGTGTGTACATGTACGTGTGCATGTGTTGTGTGGCGTGCATGTGTGCTGCGTCTGTGGGGTGGGGACTCTGTGTGTGTGTGGCTGCGTGTGTACATATGTGTGCACCTGTGTGCGTGTGTTGGTGGCATGCATGTGTGCTGTATGTGCTGTGTGGTAGTCCTGTGTGTGTGTGTTAGTGTGTGCATGTGTGTGCACACACCCAGAGGCAGCAAAGCGCAGGGCCAGAAGGTGAGGAATTTCTTCCTCCAGCCAAACTTGTCGACCAAAGACTCTGCCTGTCAATGCAGGAGACACAGGTTCCATCCCTGAGCCAGGAAGACACCACGTGCCCTGGAGCAGCCAAGCCCCTGCACCACAGCTACTGAGCCTGTGCCTAGCGCTCACAAGCCACGTGCCACAGAGCCCGTGGCATGTGCACCCCAGAGCCCGTGCTCTGCAACGAGAAGCCGCCTCAAAGAGAAGGCCGCACGCTGCGATTAGAGAGCCGCCCTGCCCTCTGCAACTAGAGAGAAGCCCACACAGCAACAAGGGCCCAGCACAGACGAATAAATAGAGATCAGTCTAAACAATCCATTGGCCACCAGTGGCGTATGAAGTTGACAAGTGTCAGATCCGGCGGAGGAAGGAGGGGAACTGACCGCTGGTGGAGGACACTGCTCACCCCTGGGGGACCCTCCCAAGCACGTCACATTGCCATCACAGGACTGACCAAGGGGGCACTTGGGGGCACCACAGCTCGGGTGGGGCTTGCGGTCAGCCTGAGAGGCAGCCTTCCCAGCTTCCCTTGAACAGACACAGGCTGTTCCCAACTTGGGCTCCAGGTAGGGGAGAGAGGGGTGAACCCAGATTCTGCGATGCTCCAACCAGCAGCTCCAGGGGCCTCACTGGGAGCACCTGGGCAGCGCCCCGGAACGGGGCCCTGGAGCATTTACCACTGATGGGGTTCCTGGGACCCCGAAGTCCAGCCCCGACTGGTTCAGCAGCCTAACAGGGGCTACAGGGAGGATGTGCCAGGGGACAGGCTGGGAAACCACAGCTGATGAAGCAGGTCAAGGCTGGCCACCCCCGGAGCCACCCAAATCCAGTTCCTGCCTATGGCTGAGATCCTGGACCTGTCACTTGACTCCTGATGCCTTGCCTCACCCTCCCAAAACAAGGATACGAACAGTCCCGCCTTGTCCTGTGGGGAGTGCCCGGCACAGTGAGGGGACTGTGGAGCAGCTCTTGGGAAGTCTGCAGAATGAGGGCTGCAGGTCCCGAAGCAGACTAAGAGCCTTGGCCTCTCTTGTCTCAACAGACCAAGCCCATAGCCCATGCTGAAACCATCTAGAAATGCAGGATGGAGTGTAACAAGCACGGCTTAAATGCCCCGGGACCTCCAGCCTCTGAAGCAGGGAATGTGGGTCTTCATGGCCGTGAGGCAATGGGGCAGAGGTTAGTAGGGGGTGTGACCTCAAAGCTGGCCCTGAGAAGGCTTCTGGGATGGCAGACGCCTCCACCAGGGAGAGGATGCCTCCCCTGGACCCCCGACCCAGGCTTCCAAGGTGGTAAACCTGCAGGCCCCCAAAATTCTAGGCCAGGAAAGGACTGGAAAGCAGTCCCTGGCTGTGTGCACCCACAGGCTGGGGCAGACATGCTCTCTGTGGGGTACCCCCAACTCAGGCTTCCCAGGATCCCCTGATAGAGCTTTGCAGAACATAAGCGCCCAGTCGCGTCCGACTCTTTGCGGCCCCATGGACTGTAACCCACCAGGCTCCTCTGTCCATGGGATTCTCCCGGCAAGAATACTGGAGAGGGTTGCCACGCCCTCCTCCACGGGCTCTTCCCGACCCAAGGGATCGAGCCCACATCTCCTGCATTGCAGGCGGACTGTTTACAGCTGAGCCACCTAGGAAGCAAGAACAAGAGCAGGCAACCTCAAACTACAACACCCCAAACACCTTGGAGAATTACTGCAGAGCCTGAAAAGTCAGTTTTGGTGTTTTTTTTTTTTTTTTTTGTAAGATTTAAAACATTTTCTTAATAGCAAAAGAGCAAAGGGTTATAGGTGGTTGGAGTCGAGTCCCAGACCCAGCCACTCCTCACTCCGAGCCAGGAGGACCGAGGGTCAAGAGCCCAGCAAGGGGCGCAGCTGTCTACACTGGCCTCACTGTGGTCACCTACCAGCCTCTGGCCCCCAGGGGCAGTGCGGGCTGCCTCGGGCCCCGCCCCACCCAGGATCCTGTCCCACTCACCCAGCCTTCCCAGGACTTTGACCACATGCTGGTAAGAGGTGCTGAGAAGCAAGGGAAAAGTTAGGAGCTCATAATTTCATCCTCTAATCTTTTTTTCTCTAAAAGATGTATTTCATCAAGTCTTTTAGAAAGCATTTTATTTTAGCAACCTCTCTGTCCTCAGTTCTGGGCAGGCCCAGAGGGACTCTCAGTTACTGTGGGACCTTCAGCCAGTCACTTCACCTTGTGGGCCTCAGTCTTCTCAGCTATATAATGGGGACAAGGGTCAGACCTCCTCCTGGTGGTGAAGGTTTGAGCTGCTGGAGCAGCTACAAGTGTAGAGCCTCTGGTCAGCTCAGTGGTATAAACAGTAACTATGTTATTGTCTCATCAGCACCTCTGAGGCACAGGTTTTAAATTCCCTGGCAGCTGAGTTCCTGTCTGCCCACCCCACCCTGCACCAGGCCTGCTCTGTACACACAGAGAAGGGGGAGCTCAGACTGGAGTCCACCACCAGCCTCGCCCAGGGCCACACAGGCTGTAGGAAGACAACCTCCCCCAGCCCCCATTCTGGGCAGTCAAAGCAGTAGCTGGAAAGGTCTGGGGCTGGGTGAGACCACCGTGTGTTGAACGCCTGGTGTGTGCCAAGCATCTTATGCAAAAGACCTGAATCCTAAGAACACCCCTGCACAAGGGGAGTGCCCACTGTCATTTCACAGAAGCCAAGACCTGACCCGAGGTCACCGCGCATGCTGGCTGTTTGCAGAGCGCCGGCCCCTCAGCCTCCCAGCTGCCCACGGCAGCCAGGCCTCCGAGTCACCGAGCAGGATCCCAGCCTGGACGCCCAGCAGCGGCCAGGCCGCCACTTCTCAAAGTTTCCTGTCTCAGCAGGTTTAGATGCCTTCTTTCAAAATACCAGAAGTAATTAGACCAGATGGACTAGCTGCGTGCCAACTTCACTCCCTCTCTCACTCCTTTAAAAAAAAAAAATCAAGGCCGATTTCAGTTAAATGAGAACAAAAAATGCATCCAAAACCCATAAATGAATACGGTATGTATACGGAATTTTTTTTTTTCTAACACTTAGGATTTTGTAACAGCTGAGCTCTTCCTCTTCTTCTGCGCTTGGTTCCCGCTCCCTTCCTCTAAGCTGCTCTGGGCCAAGGCTCAGTGCCCAGGGCCCAGTCTACATCTGAGGAGACCAGAGATGACTTCTAGAAAGTCACGGTGCCCCAGGAGGGTGGCCACAGAAGCCTGTGGCTCCCAGGGAGACCTTTATCCCTCCTGCACTGGGCTGGATGGGGGATGCGGTGATATGACCTCCCCCCGCCCGCCCCACCCGGAAGACAGGTCCCTGCTTTCCTGGAGCCTCGACTATTCTGGTTCAGGAAAAGAGACTTGAAAGAAATTGGTTGCCAGGGTAATTAAGACAGTGTGGTCCTGGAGCTAAGTGGACTGAAGGGGCAGGAGACAGCCCAGACACAGCTCCCCACGTGTCAGGTGAGAAGGGCAACACGGAGCAGCCGGGAAGGACGAACTCCATATGCGTGCCGGGCCACGCGGAAAATCCCCAGACGGGATCCCTACCTCATGCCGTCAGTGCGATCACGGCCAGTGGAGCTAATACCTAAACAGAAAAGGCAAAACCGTGAAGATCTCAGATAATGTGGAAACATATTCATGACTTCAAGGGAGGACCTTCTTAAATAGGACACAGAAAGCACTAACCACAAAGAAAATCACAGACCTGTGACTGCTGAGCCTGCTTCCCAGGTGGCTCAGATGGTAAAGCGTCTGCCTGCAATGCAGGAGACCCAGGTTCGATTCCCGGGTTGGGAAGATCCGCTGGAGAAGGAAATGGCCACCCACTCCAGTACTCTTGCCCGGAAAGCTCTATGGATGGAGGAGCCTGGTAGGTTACAGTCCATGGGGTCGCAAAGAGTCAGACACGACTGAGCGACTTCACTTTGCACCAAAATTAAGACCTTCTGGTCATGGTAGCCCATTGCTGTATTCTCGCCTGGAGAATCCCATGGGCAGAGGAGCCTGGCAGGCCATGGTCCATGGGGTCGCAGAGAGTCGGACATGACTGAAGCAACTAAATGCACACGGTCATCCGAAGGCGCCACCAGGAGCGGGAAGAGGCAGGTCGTAGGGGAGGAAGTGCCACTTGAGACATTACACGTGATGACGGGCTTGCCTGCCAAATAAAGAATCTCTATGGATAAATACAAAAAGGGCAAACAACCCAATTACTTTTTTAAACGGGCAAAAGAGCTGAGCCCATCACAAAAGAAGAAAGCTAAGTGGCCAAGATTCTCAGCCTCACAGGTCATCAAGGGAACGCAAGTGAAGACCCCATAATGATACCAACCCAGCCACCAGATGGGCACAACTTACAAGTCGCACAAAGTGCTCGCAGAGGGGCGAGACAAGCGACTGCTGCCTCTTGGCCTCCACTGAAGAGCTGTGCAGAGGATCTCCTGACCACCCCATTCCCAGGTGTGTGTGTGGGCATCCTCATTCAAGAGTATATCTCTCTGTGCACTAAGATACATGTGGGATGTTCCTAGTAATATCATTTATAATGGGCCTATTTGAAGAATGGATAAATAGGTCAGGAAATGTTCATACGATGAAATCCTACACAGCAATGAAAAAAGACCCAAGCACAACTGCACACGATGACACGGAGGAATCTTAAAAACAGAATATTGAGTGAAAAAGGCAGGCACAGCACAACATAGGAGCCCATCTTTACAACATTCAAAAACCAAGCAGAACCCAGCTATCTCAGGATTAGGGTGGCCAGACGATCTCCCCATTAAATTTGAATTTCAGGCAAACAATATATAGTTTTTTTTAGTGTAAGTACATTTTGGTGGTTCAGATGGTAAAGAATCTGCCTGCAATGCAGGAGACCAGGGCTCGTTTCCTGGGTCAGGGAGATCCCCTGGAGAAGGGCATGGCTACCCACTCCAGTATCCTTGCCTGGGAAATCCCACAGACAGAGGAGCCAGGTGGGCTACAGTCCACGGAGTCTCAACGAGTCAGACATGACTGAGCAAAAACACTTCCATTTTTGACATTTAAAATATTGCAGAGGGCATACTCAGATTAAAAAATTATTCTCTCTCTGCCTCTGACCATCCTGCAAAGTGGGGTTGCTAATGGTGCCCTGTCATGGGGGGAAGAGCCAGGCTGGATCCATTCTTGGGCCCCCCCACTTCAGGGGGCCAGGCACCCAGTGGCCACTGTGGACCTCCAAGTGCGTGTCAGCCAAGAAGTGGAACCGCTCAAGTCTGACCCACTGGTCTCCCAAGCAGAGCAACTCCAGGTGGTCGTACTTAAAGGAAAGGCCAGTCATGATAACTGAGTTTTCTGTCTGCTTCCTCCTCCTGGCTGACTTCAGTGAGTTCTCAATATCAAGGCCAGCCTGGTCCCACTCCTGAGCTCCCAAGTCCAGCACCAAAAGGACCTCCCCAAGAGCTGGCCAGTGCATCCATCCACTTACAGAGAATCATCAGCCTCAGGCCCTCTAGGAAGGGGAGAGGTTGGGAGGACACCAGGCCCACCCACAGTGTATGTCTGCTTGCATGCCCGTTATAGCAGGCAGCTCACCACTCAGCAAAGCCACACTGCCTCTCCTCTGGGCTCCCACCTGTGGGATACATTTCCCACACTGATGAGAACCTGCCTCTCGTCCCTGCGCTGCCTCCTCAGACGACACAGACTGGGTCTGCCCCTCAGCCCGGGGCAGCTTTGCCCATGCGCCCCAGATGCCATCAGTATTAGGCTACTCAGGGCTATCAGTTTATCTGATCTCTGATCCCTGCCTGCTGGAGTTATGATGCTGCTAAAGTTGCCTGTCTTCCACGTGGTACTCAATATGTTAAGGGCACAGGAGAAAGCAAAGGAAAACCCGGAACATCTGAATTTAATAATAATCACCATCAGCTTTGCTGTCTGTCCCCTCCAAGCGGCCATATGCCCAGGTGGCTGGCACCGGGGGCGAGCTCACCCTGCCTCTCGCTCGACAGATAGTTGTGGGGGTGGGGGGCGGCGCACAGACCACCTGCCCTCGAATCAGGCAGATTCAGCAGCCAGGCCACGAGGTTCTTCGGCCAGGAATCCCCCCTGGGGAACTGTCAGTGCTCTTCCGCCGTGTGGCTTCACCCAGGGGCAGCACAGAGAGGGCGCTACGGCCCCCTCACTCAGAAGGGAGACAGGCTCAGAGAGATGTGACATGCTGAGGTCAGATGAGGAGTGAGAGTCGGGACAGTGGGGATGTCCCTGTGTGTCTGGGCCCACGGTACAAGCATGACTGAGCCCCAGCTCAGCACACACGAGAACGTGAGTGTCCCTTCCAGGCCTTGGATGTAACGTGCCAGGTCCCCAGGGGCTCAGGACACTGGCTACAGGCAGAAAGAGCGCCGGGAGCCCAGGGGGAGGCCACCACCCACCACGGCAGCTGCCAGCCCACCCGACGGCCCAGCCTCTGGCGTCTGCTCTCTCCCTGAGACCCTGGAAGCCACACTCCGCCCCAGTGTGCCCACGGCCCTCTGTCTGGCCCTCGCCAGGGCTGTTCCCTCTGCCTGTCACACCCTTCCCGGGCCCCCAGAGCTGCCTGTATCTATGGCTCTCCCATGGGGAGCCTTCCCCAACCCCAGCTCCTAGAGCTCCTCGCGACTTTTGTTGAATCAGCGAGTTGGTGGTTGACGTGCCTCTCATGAGCATGAAAAGCCCGTGACTGCAGGAGCTGCGTGTGCCTGGCTCATGGCACACCCCCAGGACAAACACCTGATTGGTGAATAAACTGATCATGAGAACGTCACTCTGATCCCCAGATCTCAGTGTCCTCACGGGCCAACAAGGCAGGTGTGAGATGCGTCCTAAGGCTGTTCAGAGAACCCAGGGACACATGAAGAGCATGTTGTTCCACGCCTGGTGCACAGCAGGTCTTCATAAATGGGCATCCAACGTGGAGCAGACCGAAAGTCAGGAAGAACCACCCACCAGGGGCCTGGGCAAGCCACATCCTCACCTGAGCCTCTACCCGCTCTTGCATTAAATGAGGTGATTGCAAGCCTGGCCCTCCCCTGGGGCTGCTGAAGTACTAGCAGGAACAGAGCTCCCTCTGTCCTGGTCTCCACCGCAGCAGTAATAAACACAACCAACCTTCAGGGGCTCATTCTGGGCATAGCCTCCATCTGGACAGGCCCACACAGACCTCACAGCCTCCCTATAAGGGAGTTAGGATCATTTTCCCAGACAGAGGGACCAGAGAGGCTAAGGTACTTGCCCAGAGTCACACAGCAAAGAAGTGGTGATGTGCGACAGTTTGAACAGCCCTTCCCTCACCACTGCACTGCCCAACCACGACGGTAGCTGAGATGCCGGTGGGCCTGGCGGCAGGGGCCCGCCTTCCCAGGCACGCAGGTCCCAGGGAGGTAAGGCGGCAGAGGGAAGTCAGGATTAACTCCACAATGCCGCAGAAGCAGATGCAAGCAACTGGATCATGCAGAGAAACTCAGGGAAACTTCCCCAGCACAGGAGCCCCTATCTCGCCTGCTCCCAGCCCCAAACAGGGCCCAAGGGAACTGGGGTTGCTGCATGGAATGCCAGCTCCTGGGCTGCATCTTGGAATGCAGATGAGATGCCCTTCAGCCCTCTGTCTGTGTCAAGGGCTGTGAACCAACAGCAGCCCAAGAGGAGTCTGAAGGGCCCAGCATGTAACAGTGGTTCCTTCCCATCTCCTCCGCCTATGGAAACACCAGTTCAGTTCCGTTCAGTCGCTCAGTCGTGTCTGACTCTCTGTGACCCCGTGGACTGCAGCACGCCAGGCCTCCCTGTCCATCACCAGCTCCCAGGGTTTACTCAAACTCATGTCCATTGAGTCGGCAATGTCATCACGGAAACGCCATGCCTCCTTCAAATACCCCCTCCCACAGGGAGCCCTCCTGGATCTCACCAAGCCCCACGCGAGGTCCCTTCTCTGTTCTGCAGCCCCTCCCACTCCCACAGCCTGGGGCTGGGCCCGCCAAGGCGTGGGCTGGAGGTGTGCACCCATCTAGGAGGAAGGATAAAGGTCAAGGAAAAGATGCTCACCCCTTTCAGGCTCTGGGGGACCTGCAACTAAAGGATCCAAAACTGCTGGTTCTGGGGCCACAAAAGGCAAAGCAGAGACCAGGGGCAGCTGGAGCACGCTGCAGCTGGACCCCAGCAAGGCCGACAGCAGCCTCATCCAGGCCTCAGCAGCTCTAGCATGTGGCCTGGAGCTGGCAGAGGGGCCACAGGGCTGGCCTGGCAGCCTGGCCAGGAGCCTGGGGAGCTGGCTGTCAAAGGGGTTCTTCGGAGCCCAGCTGTGGGGCTGCATCGAGCTGCTCTGGGTGGGACGGGAAGGATGCTGAGTGACGCCTGCTACCCCCCCGGCCCTGCCATGCTCCGTCCCACATGCTGGGCTCTGGGCAGGGGGCAGGAGGGGAAGGGGGGTGGCTCCAAACAGCAAAGAACAAGAATGATGTCTCTGTTCATGGAAAGTTTGGTGCAGCCACTCGGCTCAGCTGAACCCTCCTGACAGCTTTACAACCACTCTCCATGGGACGTGCCTGTTATTCCCATTTTGCAGAGGCAACGGAGGCAAGGAGAGGTTAAGCGACTCGCCCAGGGTCACACAGCCCATAGGAAGTGAGGCCAAGAGTTGAGCCCAGGCAGTTTGGTCCCAAAGCCATGCCGTTAACTTCTAAGGAATACAAGTTAAAAAAAAAAAATGTTGTGTGTCTGTGTTTGGGTGTGTGGGTGTGCAGGGGAGAAAGGCTGTGGGAGACCACTAGGCAAAGAGATCCAACCTAGAGTCCCTGGTCTGACACCTGACCCTCCAGACCCTTGACCCTCATCTCCCTGCCTCCGCACCTGCACCTCACGCTCCGGTCCTCCCATCACCTCCAGGCCTCCGCTCACCCTGCTTCCTCCTCCGACAACCACCTCCTTCTGCTTTTTACCCTAAACACACCTCCACTCCTGGTCTGAGCTCTCATGGCCTGACTCGGCCACCTCCTCTCCCAGCCTCGGCCCCGAGCTCATCACACCTGAGTGCCACACCAGACCCTGTCTGGGATCCCACGGGCTCACAGAAGGGTTTGTGGGGACCCTGTACATGACGAGGACTGGGGAGGTGACCGCAGGCACCTCCAGGGGCTCAAGGACAGCCCGGCATCTCACCCCTGCCCCTTGAGGGAGCCTTGGCAGGGTGGGACCATGTCCTAAACCCGCCCGCAGCATCCAGGCAGCAGGGGTCACCTGCCACATCAGCGGGGGCAGCCCAGGCTTCCTGGCTACTCTCAGCTGGCAGCTGCTCTCCCTGAAGTCTCTGCACCCGGACAGACCCTGTGTCCCCCGGATGGCCCCGTCAGCTCCCTAAGTGCACCGCTCTGGCTGACGGCACAGACTCAGGCCCCGTCACCCTCCACGACTGGGAATGCCCCTCTCCTCCCATGTGGCTCTGGCCACTCCATCCCCTCCAGGGCCCCTTCCATGATCAAGCCACTCTTTCAAGCCCCTGAGGTCCCTCCTTCCTGTGTATCCTCTTCCCCCTGCCAGTACTTGGCATCTTGTAGCCACTGCCAGCTGGGCCTCTAAGGGCCAGTCTTCTGTCCACCTGTAGAACAGGGACAATAAGGAGTCTTTACAGGGGTCAAGTATTAGCGACAGTTCTTATGACAACCTAAGCCCAGGGCCCAGCTTGCTGTAATCGCTCAGGGATGATTTGTTGTCATAATCATCATTATCATGATCTTAACACCATCATCACCACCACCATCACCTTCATCATCACCACCATTATCACCACCACCATCACCACCATCACCACCACCACCACCATCATCACCATCATCACCATTACCACAACCACCTCCATTCTCACCACCACCATCACCACCACCACCATCACCTTCATCATCACCACCATCATCACCATCATCAACACCATCATGACCACCATCGCCATCCCTCAAGTTACTGTGGACACACTGACCATCACAGAGACCAGTAATGACCTGTTCTCCCCCTGATGCCCACTCAGCCAGGTGAGCCTAGGGATAAGGCCTGATTGCTCCGTGTCTCCAACAGGGAACAAAGTCTTGATGCATGCTGGTGGTTTAAACAACTGCTGTCCCCAGTACAGTAAACCAGGCCTTTGGCCCTCCATGGAAATTCTGACTGCCTCGTCTCAGTCTGACTAATCGGTCATCACCTCCATCCAAGCATCTTCCGTGTGTCAGAGGGACAGACAATAGGGAGATTCCTGGAGAATAGGATGATGGTTAAAAACAGGGATTCTGGAACCACCTGCCTAGGTTTAATCTCAGCTCTGCCCATTCCTAGCTGTGTGACCTTCAGCAAGACCCTCACCCTCTCTGTGCCCCAGTTTCCTCTCCAGGAAAATGAGGATAATAATGGTACCTGTCTAAATGTGAGCCAGTATAACACATCTAATTATCTGTCAGATACGGGGAAACCAAGGCTCAGAGGGTGGCAGTGACCTGCCCAGGGTCATGCGGCGTCAGGGGACAGCTGGCCCCAAGTCTCTGCGTGGTTTCTCCCAGCCCCACCTGCCTCTGAGCACTCAGCCTCAGCTTCACTGTCCCCCCCACCAGCCCCACCTGCCTCTGAGCACTCGGCCTCAGCTCCACTGTCCCCCCCACCAGCCCCACCTGCCTCTGAGCACTCGGCCTCAGCTCCACTGTCCCCCTCACCAGCCCCACCTGCCTCTGAGCACTCAGCCTCAGCTCCACTGTTTCCCCCACCAGCCCCACCTCCTTCTGAGCACTCGGCCTCAGCTCCACTGTCCCCCCCACCAGCCCCACCTGCCTCTGAGCACTCGGCCTCAGCTCCACTGTCCCCCCAGCCCTCGCACAGCTCCGCCGTCGCCAGCAGTCAGGGCAGCAGCCGCACACTCACCACGGGGAGCCGTAGACCCGGAAGCCCCGCACGGCGACCTCCGAGTCCTGCAGGTAGATGCAGTTGGTCAGCAGCGACTGCACGTTCTCGTAGTTCTCAGGTTTCAGCTTCGACACGGACGGGAAGTAGTAGAAGTCCTGCTTGATGAGGTCGGCCATGAACTCCTGGTCGAAGGTCAGCTCGTGGTTGCCGGCGATCACGATCTTGTACTCGTAGGGCAGGCTGCCTGCAGGGCCGACACAGACACAGACACACACACACACACACACACACACACACACACACGGGGCACCGCTGTTGGCCTCCGGAGGCCACAGGGCAGTTGCGGGAAGAGGGGCAGGCAAGAGACCCTGGAAGCCCTAGCAGAGGTGACCCTTCCTCCAGACAGATGCCCTCTGACCAACAACCCTGAGGTCTCCCTGCCCCCGTTTCTGCTGGGTGGCCGACTGAAGCCCCCCAGACCAGCGGGAGGGGGCTGGGCAGCTTCCTGCTGGGCCTCTGAGCTGCAGGGGCCCCGCCTCATTCTCAGGACTTCCCCGCCTCCAGTTCTTCTGTCCAGGCCAATTCCGCCCGGGGAAGAAGACCCTGCTCCCAGGTCCCCACCTCCCCGTCTCAGGTCCCTTCACCTGAGGGCTACACAGTGAGTGGTTCTCCTGACCCTTGGTCTGTTCATCACTGCCTCATCAGTGACCCCACTCCCCCCACCAAAAAAGAGACATCTCTCTTTTTGGGCCAAACTCTACAGCCTGTGGGATCTTAGTTCCCGGACCAGGGATTGAACCGGAAGGCAGAGTCTTAACCACTGGACTGCTAGGGAAGTCCCCAGACTTCTTTACAGGTTGGAGAAAAGTAGCATTCTTTCTTCTCTGGTGTTTGTCAACTCAGGGAGGTTGTCCAGTGACAGGCATGGGGGCTCTGAGCGCTGACAGCTGGGGCTTAGACGCTAACGAGCCATATGACTTTGACTTAACCTCCTCTGTTCAACGGACCTCTGTTTCCTCTCCTGTGACATAGGAAGAAACATGTCTACCTCACAAGACTGTTCTGGGATCAGGCAAACCAATGAATGGAAATGCAAAAAGGCTTTTGAGGTTCAGAAAGGAGTCGGCCTCCCTGGGCTGCCAGCCCTGCCCACTGACATACTGTTTGGCAAAAAAAAAAACTTTCTCATCTTTTTAAAATTCCAATTTGTTGCCCACATTAAAAATTAGAGAAACTCCCAGTAAAATGTCTTTCTGTTTTCTAGAAATCGATCCATTTTAAATCTCACAATCTTGGCCCAGGCAAGTGCTAGGTACCTATACCTCCTTCAGGCAAGAAGCAGAGGTCAGTTTGGCACAGTCCCAACCTGTCTCTACCACTGACACCCATGCCCACTGCACTCATTTTAAGGCACTGGGGTTTATGGCCCGGGTCACAGTCCCTGGAGACAAGAAGGGGACAGACCTGGCCCCTGCCCCTCGGCTGCCAACCAGACCATGGCGCTGAGCTCTGCAAGGCCCCTCTGCCTCCCACCTTACCCACCCTCCTATCTGCATCCCAGCCTGGCCCAGGGATGCTGAGCAGTCTGCTTGTTCCCCTCACAGGAGAGCTTCAGGGGCAGACAGGAGATATGTGGGCTTCACCCACCTCCAGCCCAAGCAGGTCCCAGCAGAAATCGGGAAAGCAAAGGCCCCACCAGGACCCCAGGTGACACAGTGCAGAGACCCTGCCCCCCAACCTCCAGTGATGCTTGGGCTGCCGGTGGGGAGGGGAGAGGGCCTGAGGGCATCACAGAGAGAAACCCGCCACTTCCTGGACCTCGCTGTCGGGCCAGCCATCCTTGGTAACAGGCTGGGTGCTCCCGAGGCAGGTTCGGCAACCTCTGGTCTCATAACTGGGGAACTAGGTTCCCACGTCAGGGGCCTGAGGTCCCATAGCAGGTGAGCGGGGCAAGTGATGCTAGGTGCTAGTCCAGCTGACCCCACACCTCCGGGTCAGCAGCTCAGATTCTTTCAAGGCCATCAGGCCAGCTCCTCGCCACACTGCAGTCACGGCTGGAGCAGCGGCCATCACGACTGCCTTCCAGCGCTGTTTCTCTGCGTTTCTACTTCACATCACTCATCCATCCCACCCCAAGTGCCTCCCTGCACTAATGTATGTCATGTCTCTGACTGGGGGTGTTGCTTAAGCAAATTAGCAAATTACTCCAACCGTACAGTTTCATTTATTTCCGCAGCTCCCGACTACCAGGGCCTGGGGAGTGGGCACGAGACGCTCAGCTCTCTCCGGCTCCTCCAACCTCGGATCAGAGGAGGTGACTGAGGCTTTTTCCTCCCAGGGGAGGACGAGCTCCTGTACACAAAGCCAGGCAGGGGCAGGAGCCCCAACAAGCTGTCATGACACCCACAAATACCGTCTGGTCTCTCTAAAACGTGGGTGCCGTGCAGCCTGGAGGCAGGGGGCTCATGTGTGTGTGAACACAGAGACCTCTCAGGACCACCTCCTCCTGAACTGGAGGACCAGCCCCAAGCACATCTGTCTGACTGTGGCAACTTGGACTTGGCAACTCACCAGCTATTTAACCTTCAAAGACACTTAAGCTACTATCCTCATTTTACAACTGGGAAAACAGAGGCTCAGAAAGGTTACACAAATCAATAATAAAGTGATGCACAAGCACAGAGGGTTCTGGACATTTAGTCTTTGTAGCTCGGCCTCATCAAACTCACCCTGAATCAGCATCATCATGCCACACTGCTTCTCAGGGCTAGACAGATCACTGGGTGGACGGGTGATGGGTAGGTGGGTGAGTGAGTGGATGGGTGGACAAAGATGAATGGATTATGGACAGATGAAGGCGTTTATAAATCAATCCACCCATCTTGAGATAGTCTGTCTCCTTTATACCAACTGATCTCTCTCTAGCTGGATCCCTTCCTTTCCTCCAAATTTTTCCTCAAACTGTCCTGGCGTGGTTTATTTTTTGGGCGCACAAACAGCGGTCACGCCAGCCAGCCTCCAGGAGGACACACAGGCTGAGGTGGGGACTCGAAAGACAGGACATTCAGGAAGAGTGGCTTGGGGTCCTGAGGGTCTGCTCAGCTCCTGGGCCTGGTGGGCCTCGCTGGGTGGGCCAGGGGGTGGTCTCCCAGCCTCAGGTCTGGGAGAAGCAGCAAGTCCTTAGGGAAACCAGCCCTCCTCCTGGCTTTTCAGAGCTGGTGCGCATTGTTACACAGTTGTATTCTGCGTGGTAACATTCAGCTCATCTTTCCAAAATGCTTCCTTTCTTCTCAGCCAGCTCACTTGAGATCTTGGCGTTTGCTGGCCATGGGTTTGTGGGTAGTAAAAAAGACCCATCAGGTATACATCAGCAGAGCACTGGAAGATGACCATATTGTTTTAACTTTTCACTGGCCATCTATGTCCAAATAGACACACACCCACACGTGGAGTGCACACAGCCTCGAGTGTGCGCGGGGTTCAGGGCACAGGGAGGGATGCGAACAAAATCCACTACTTGTGCTTCCAAGATTAATCTTCCTCCAAAAGGTTACAATTCTTTCTCGCTAACACTTCCCCATCCCATTTAACAGAAAATGCTGCCTTCCAACTGCATAATCTGTTAAATTCAACAAGATACGTGCAAACTTCTCCATAATCTACACTGTTCTCCGAGGAGCGTATGGAGCCCGGCGGAGTTTTAGTGTCTCTGAATGCAGCGGCTCCCCCCGCCCGCCCATCCCCAGCTCGCAGAAAACAGCAGAGGGGACTGGAATAAAGAGACAGCGTCAACGATCTCTGATTGCATTTTTAGTGCGTCTTTGACAGTTCTGTGTTTAAACACTTGCCGATGTCTGGGAGAGTCACGTGGGCAGACTTCTTGGGATGGCACGCAGTCTAGAGTAACCCTGGAATGCGGAGCCAGCCTCGAGCCATCGTGGGGGCTGCACACGGCTTGGGTACCCGCATGCCACTGCCGTGCCCGCTTGGAGGACAGGGGCCGACGATGCAGGAAGGGAATTCTGAGTGCAGCACAAGCGGGCAGGGGAGGCTGAAGACGGGAGCCTGGGACGAGGGCGGGGCTGAGCGACGCAGCACACCGCAGAGGCTGTGCTCCCCACAGGCGCTGGTTTGTGCTGTCCCGTGCCGGGCACTGTGATCAGTAATTCACACTCGATGCTTCTAGGTACCTTAGAAAGCAAAGCTGGACCCCACCTCCGCCTCCTGGCTATCTGGCCTGGAGGGAAAACCATCATTTCTCTGAGCCCCAGCATCCTCACCCATAAAGGTGGAATGTTCAGGGCTCCTCACAGAGATCTTAGAAAAATCAAACCAGGGAAGACATGTAAAGCCCCTGTATTGCACTTAAACAGGGGGTTGTTTTAATCAGGGGTGGTAAGACTCGCAGACTTGGAAATGACTGTCCTGTGGAAGAAGTTTATACTCACAGATCCCTAAAAACAGGGCAAAGGAGTGGAGGATGAGCTAGTGAATAAGGAGGGTGGGCTCTGGGGGAAAGGGCTGATCCTCGATGTCTGCTCCCAGCCCTGGGGTGACCAGGACAGCGTACAAGAACCTTGGAGAGGGCGTGGCTGGGGACTGGGGTGGGGTGGGGTGGAGAACTCTAGATCGGCTGGTTTGCTTCTGAAAGGTGTGCTCAGAACCGAGTCCTTACTCTTCTCAGCAAGGAGTTAACTCTGGAGGGCTAGTCCCGCCGGGTTCAGCCAGCCTCCAAGATGCCAAGTCAGAATTCAGAATACTCAAAGGCAGGATTTATACAGCCTGGACGGCAGCTGTCATCATCGTACTTAGGGCTGGAAGGAGAATGAAATGCCATGCTCTACCAGGAAATCCAGTATTCTCGGGGCTTCCCTGGTGGCTCAGAGAGTAAAAACTTTGCTTGCAACACGGGAGACCCAGGTTCAATCCCTGGGTCTGGAAGATTTCCTGGAGAAGGGAATGGCTACCCACTCTGTATTCGTGCCTGGACATTTCCATGGACAGAGGAGCCTGGCGGGCTACAGTCCATGGGGTCGCGGAGAGTTGGGCACGACTGAGCAGCTCAAGCTTTCACTGCCGCTCTTTCACCAGGAAATCCAGAGATGGGAGCTGGAAGGACGGAGATGAGAAAACAGACCTAAGGAAGTTAGGTCACTTGCCTGGGGTCACAGCGTGGCACCGGAATCCAGACTGCCTGGCCAGCCCTGGGTGTTCAGACCCCCACTGTGGGACAGACAGTCCTGGGAAGGTGGCCCCTCTGCCAAGCTGCAGGCCGGCCCGCTCGGGCCCTGTGTGGGAAGCTCTGGATTTATAACCCAACGCGAGTGCCCATATTTAAAAGGCAAATGCAATTTTTCTTCTGTTTCCTCCTAATAGCCAAAATGTTTAACTTTCAAACATTTGTTTTTCCTGGGAAATGTTTTAAAACCAGGAACACTCAGTCCTCATCTCCTATTTAAATGCTCGTTTCAATCGCTACGGCAGACCATGTATGACTTGAGGCTGAAAAGGACAGTTGAAAGGCTTCTGTGTTCTTTCTCCCCAAAATCAGGCCTCCTGTAGCCAGCAAGATTTTGTGGAAACTTCCCCAGAAGTCACGGCTTGCCAGAACACACACCCGCCCACCAAACACCTCACGAAAGGCCCCTTGAGACCTTCACCCGGGGCCGAGCTGGCGACCCTGTATGCAGCAGGCATGCAGAACTCAAGGCTATGGCGCCCCCTCCAGGCCAGGCCCCGTCGGTGCCACGACCTCACCTTCCCGCAGCACGACACACCACGCACCCCTGAGCTCCTAAGGCTTCCAGACACTTGCTCACGCTGTTCCGCCCACCTAGGACTCCCTTCTTGCCTTCTTCCTGAGCCAACTCCAATTTAACTCACCCGTCACCAGTGGGCCCAAGTGCCACTTCCTCCAGGCTGCCTTCCATGATCACCCTCTTTCACCCAGCCCTGCCCAGCCTGCGCTCTCGCTGTCAGCTGCTTTATCCGCTTCCCCCATCAGCCAGACGTCCTGACACTGGAACCCACCTGCTTCCTCTCTGCACCTAGCACAGGGCTGGCTACTCGGGGAGGTGCTCATACACATTCCCTGAATCCCATGCAGGACCAAGGATGAGGGGTGGATGGTGAGGTCACTGGGTCACCAAAGGTCCCCCAGGCAACCCACCACAGAATGTTCTGGAAGGGCCATCGCTAAGATGTTGACCAGCATATCACGCGGCAGACCCCAAATGTCATGTCTTTCAATCCCTCAACAGATACCAGTGGGGCATGAGGCCCGGGTGCAAAGCTGGTACCCAGAGGCTCTGGGAAGAGCGTGGGCTGGAGGCTGGGAGGCCTGGGCTTAGCCTCACCTCTGATACCACCTCCCCGGACCCAGGTGAGGCCTCCTCTGCTCAGGCCTCAGTTTCCCCATCAGTCCCACAATGAGGGAACATGGAGGTTCTGACCTCTTTTCAGCTTCCTAAGACCTTCCAGGTGATGCTGGGATGGGGGTTCCCAAGGCAGGTGCTGACAGTGTCAAACAGAAGGGCTCACACAGGGCGGATGTTCTGAACACCCACGTTGCCTGCTTGTTGCTGACATCCTGTGACGTCAATGGTAAAGGAATAAAAGGGTGTGACTCTCCCACAAGAAGCAGGACGAGCTATGGCCAGAGCCTCAGGAGGCCTGGGGACCCGGGCTCAGGTGCAGAGCCTGACCTAGAACATCCGGGAGCAGGCAGGCCCAGAACCCCCCATCAGACCGTCACCATGCCCTTCACCCCCTAATCTCTGCAGAAAAGAGGGCATTTACTCTCAAAGGAAAACAATGGCTCCATAGCCCCACTTAGAGACCACTGGCCTGACGGGGGATGGGCAGTGAGGCCAGAGCCTGAACAGCAGGAAGATGAAGGACAAGAATGAATATGGTGACCGTGGAGGCCCCAGGGCCCTTCCCCGACACGCTCTCAAACTCTGGAAGCCAGCCTTGCAAACCGGTGAACTCATCTCTGGGGAGAAAGACACATCCAGAAGGAAAACCTACAGATAGCAACATCAGGCGCTCCCCAAAGAGACGGCCAGGGCTATGGTGGTACATTCCCCCTCCACATATACACACACGTATACACACAGCTTATCAACAGCTCTGGGACTTCCCTGGTGGTCCCGTGGCTAAGACTCCATGCTCCCAATGCAGGGGGCCTGGGTTCGATCCCTGGTCAGGGAACTAAGATCCCACATGCTGCAACTAAAGATCCCACATGCCGATCGAAGACCAAAGATCCTGCTATTGAGACCTGGCACAGCCAAATAAATAAATATTAAAAAAAAAAAAAAAACAGCTTTCAAGTGTCTCGTTCTTAAACACAACACATAGGGTCATCAGACCTCACAGAAAAGCCTCCAAGTTGAAAATGGGCAGAGGCTCAAATAAGAAAGGAAATTGGAGAAAACAGGGTTGATGCAGGGGAAAAAAAACATATATATATATATTTATCACCATTGGTGAGATGATAGAAGACATTGCATCCATGAAATTCTAGCAGGGAGCTCTTAACAAAAGAAATTAAAATGTGGCAGAATATTTTAGTTTTGGTTAAAGAGTAGAAGAGGTGGTTGAGGAAATCTCCCCAAGCTTGAAACAAAATAACAATGAAGTGAGACAGAAATCAGAGAATCAAAAGCAGAGATTCCACATGTGAATTCTATGAAAAAGAAGTCAGGAAGAAAAAAAGAGGGGTGGGAAACTTTGGAAAAATAATCCACAAGATTAAAGACAATCATTGCTCCATTTAAAGGGTTACCACAATAATGAATAAAAACCACTCACATCTGAGACACATTGTCTAGAAACAAAACAGGTCATATACAAAGGATGAGATACTCAATAGTGACAAAGGAAACAAAGAAAATGGAGCAACGCCTTCCACATTCTGAGGGAAAATGATCTGTTACCTATAATTCTACACCCAAACTACCAATTACAATGGAGGACAAAATACTTTTCCTGACATACCATTTGGCCAGACATTTATCTCCAGCGCATTCTTTCTCAGAAAGCTACTGAAGTGTATGCTCCACCAGAATAAGGGAGTAAACTAAGAAAAACAAAGTCACGGGACCTCAGGACCAGGGGCTCCAAGACAGAAGGAAGGCAGACGGAAATGGTGAAGGGCGATCCCAGGATGGTGAGGGTGCAGAGGCCTGGGCAGCTAATCCAAACTGGGGCAGGGGTCAGACGCTCAGGAAGTACAAGAAAAATGAGCCAACAGATGGTCCAGCCCAGCTCACCACACTGCTGAGAGGCATTTAAAACCCTACAGGAGACAGGGATGAACCACGATGGGTACACGAGGAAAAAAGCAAACAAACCAACCAATTAATTACTTTACGAAAAACAATAGGTTACACAGTGAATATTTACCCAAAAACTGTGATGGGATTGTAGAAAAGGATCAGAGATGTGTATATGTGGATAGAGAGACGAAGTCTCTAAGTGCTCACTGTAAGACATTAAAAAGGAATCTCTACAGTTGAAAAATAAAAAGCAGCAATATGAGGTTGTTACTTAGAGACATCGTGGTAATAAAGCAGCAGCTACCCAATATGCGCAGGGGACAGAAATCACTAGGGAGAAGACTGTTGGCTTTACCATAAGCCTTGTGGCTGTTATAACTCACTGCGCACATGCATTACCCTAGCAGGTGGCACAGCGGTGAAGAGTCTGCCTGCCAAGGCAGGAGACGCAGGAGACACTGGCTTGACCCTGGGTTGGGAAGATCCCCTGGAGAAGGAAATGGCAACCCACTCCAGTATTCTTGTGTGGAGAATCCCATGGACAGAGGAGTCTGGAGGGCCACAGTCCAGGGGGGTTGCAAAAAGTCTAACTAACACAACTGAGCAACAATAGGGTAATAAATAAAACTGCAATGAAATTAAACGAAGGCATCGGAGGCCAGGCACTCCTCACCTGCCTCCTACCTCTGCCCAGGGCAGCCTGATCTCTCACGTGTTCTACCTGCTACTCAAAATCTAGAACCAAATCAAACGAGGCCACAGCTGAGACTGGTGGAAAGACAGAACAGGCAGAAAAGCTGAACTGGTTGATTCCTCTGTGATTCTGAGGGTCTACGTACTGGGAGGTCTGGCAACCAGGTTCAGAGGCAGGTGATCCGGCCAAGCAGCTCCTCACCCGGCAGGTCCGACAGCCACGAATGACATCGTACGTGTCACCTGCTGAGAATATGAGACAGGCTCTCCCGTGCCCTACGTCTAACCCTCACAACAGCCCCACAAAACGGGCAGTAGATTGGCGGATGAAGGAACTGGGGCTCAGTTATGTTAAAGAAGTGCAAAATGGATAAGCAGAGAAGTGGGAACCTGAACCCTGATCCATCTGTAGCTGACGCCACGATTTCTCCATATCTGTCACAATCACCCAGGCATATTATATACACCAAAGTTTTTGCATTAAACATTTCTCTAGAAAAAGAAAAAATGGTGCCATACACTTGAGTCCTTACAAAACCTCCTACTGAGGAGTTCTCAATGACTTTATTTTAAACAACATAATATTTTCAAGATATCTTGTGGCTTTGTAAACAAACCTTCAAAGACCATTTTGAAAAGCAATACAGATTTTAGAACAAATTAAACGAATTCAGCAAAAGTGCAGGATACAAAAACAATGGGGAAGATAGTTGCATTTTTAAACACAATAAACAATCTGAAAAGGATATTAAGAAAACAACCCTATTTGCAATAGCATCATAAAGAATAAAATATATAAAAATAAATTTAACCAAGCAGGTAGGAGATCTGTATGTAAAAACTCCGAAATGTCTGCTAAGAAACTAAAGAAGACACCAATAAGTGGAAAGATACCCTGTGCCCATGAATTGGAAGACTTCATACTATTAATATGTCAATACTGCCCAAAATGATCTACAGATTCAATGGCATTACTACCAAAATTTCAATGATGTTTCTTTCAGAAACAGCAAATCCATCCTAAAATTCACATGGAATCTCAAGGGTCCCTAAATAGCCAAAGTAATCTCGAAAAAGAAAAACCAAGTTGAAAGTCTCTTACTTCCTGACTTCAGAACTGACTACAAAGCTACAGTAATTAAAACAGTATGGCACTGGCATAAATGCAAACACACAGATCAGTGCAATAGAATAGAGTCCGGAGATAAATATATACAGTCAAGTTATTTTTTACAAAGAACCTAAGACCATTCAATGGGGAAAGGACAGTTTTCAACAAATGGTGCTGGGAAAACCGGACATCCACATGTCAAAGAATGGAGCCAGCCACTTAATCCATGCTTCCTAAGTCACTTTAGTCACATCTAACTTTTTGTGACCCCCTGGACTGTAGCTCACCAGGCTCCTCTGTCCATGGGATTCTCCAAGCAAGAACACTGGAAAGGGTTGCCAGGCCCTCCTCCAGGGGAGCTTCCCAACCCAGGGATCGAACCCACATCTCTTATGTCTCCTGCACGCAAAAAGTGACTCAAAATGGAACAAAGATCTGGAAGTAAGAGCTAAAGTTATAATACTTTTCAAAGAAACCATAGGAGGAAAAATTCGTGACACTGGGTTTGGCAATGATTTCCTGGATATTACACCAAAGCACAAGCAACGAATGAAAAAATGTATCAAAATGTAAAACGTCCGCACATCAAAGATACCAGGAGCAGAGTGAGAGGCAACCCGAAGAATGGGAGAAATATATCTGCTAATCACATTATTAGGGAAATGCAAATAGAACTATGAGCTAATAACCTCACATACATCAGAAAGGTGACTATCAGAAAAACAAAACAAGAGGAGCTGGTGAAGACATGAGGAAATGACAGCGCTTGGGCACTGTCGGTGGAAGAATAAAATGAAACAGCCAATGGTACAGAAAATTCTCAAAAAATTTAAAGCAGAACGAGCATATGATCCAGCAATTGCATTTCTGAGAATATAACCTAAGGAATTGGAAACAGAGGCACCAACAGGAATTTGTACACTCATAGTCACAAAGGCCAAAAGGTGGGACCAACTCAAGTGTCCATCAGCTGATAAGTGGATAAATACAATGTGCCCTATCCATACAATGGAATATAATTCAACCTTTCAAGGGGAGGAAATTTTGACTCCATGCTTCAACGCGGGTGAACCTTAAGGATATTATGCCCAGTGAAATAAGCCAGTCACAAAAGAACAAAACCTGTATGATTCTCCTTGTAGCAGATGTTTATAGCTAAATTCACAGAGACAAAAGTATGGGGGGGGGGGTACCAGGGGCTGGAGGACTTAGTGTTTCCTGGATACAGGGTTTCAGTTTGGGAAGATGAAGAGTTCATGAGACAGATGGCAGAGAGGGCTCCAAGACAGTGTGAATGAGACAGACGGCAATGAGGGCCCCATGACAGTGTGAAGGAGACAGACGGTAGTCAGGGCTCCATGACAGTGTGAGGAGACAGACAGTGCTGATGGCCCCATGACAGTGTGAAGGAGACAGACGGTAGTCAGGGCTCCATGACCGTGTGAGGAGACAGACGGTAGTGATGGCCCCATGACACTGTGAGGAGACAGACAGTAGTGATGGCCCCATGACAGTGTGAAGGAGACAGACGGTAGTCAGGGCTCCATGACCGTGTGAGGAGACAGACGGTAGTGATGGCCCCATGACAGTGTGGAAGAGACAGCCGCCAGTGATGCCTCCATAGCAGAATGCAGGAGATAGACGGTCATGAGGGCTCCATTCACAGTGTGACTGAACTACATCCCACTGAGCTGTACGCTTCAGGAAGGTTACAGTGGTAAATGTTTGTATATTTAATCACAAAAAAATTTTAAATCATCTTAGAAGAGAGCTGAGCGCCCTGAATCCTAGGGAGAACCTTAGGTTCTTGGAACCCTGAGAGTCCTCGAATCTTAGAACCCTGGTGGCCATTCATTCTGGCCTTGGAAGTGAACAGTCCTGGATCTTGGAAGTCATCAGCGTTTCAAGGTGGACAGGGACTGAGTGGCCGGCTAACGACTGGACGCCCTTACCCGCCCCACGTCATCAGAAAGCCCTAATTGAGGAGCTCCAGGCTAGGAAGTCTATGCTCGCTTCCACCTTCCAAAAAATTCCCAGCATGCATTTCACCTGGGATCTGACCTCCGTGCGTGAAAGGCAAGGATACAGGGCGGAGATCTGACCCTCACGTTGCTGAACAAACATTTTCCATAAGGTTCTTCTGGTGCCTTCTGACACCTACAGACCAACCATTTAAAGAGGGGAAATTGACCCAAACAATCTTCTTTGCAGTAAACTGAAGTAAGTATTTGAAAATGGTGAAGACAAAAGATTCCTATTTTTAACATACTTCTTAGTGAAACCAAGTGTTTTAAAGCTAAACCAACATTTTGAAGATTAAGATATAGGAGAGTAAAATCCTCTCACCACTTTTGCGTATGCTTTCCTTCATTCCACGGTCACTTTCCTTGGTCCTAGTAAGTGCTGGATCCTCTGTGCTGGGAGCTGGGAACAGAGAGGTTCCCCCTCCCCAGCCCCTTCTCCTGTAATCTAGAGCGGGAAAGACACACGCAAGCAATTTGGGATCTGTAATGGGGGTGGTGGTCTTCCCAGGTGGTGCTCGTGGTAGAGAACCTGCCTGCCAGTGTAGGAGATGTAAAAGACCTGGGTTCGATCCCTGGGTCAGGAAGAACCCCTGGAGAAGGAAATGGCAACCTGCTCCAGTATTCTTGCCTGGAGAATCCCATGCACAGAGGAGCCTGGTGGGCTACACCCATAGGGCTGCAATGAATCAGACATGACTGATTATACATGCATGCATACAATGGGGGTGGTTCCAAGTCCTAAGGAACCATACACAGCAGTGAGTTTTCCTTTCCCCCATCAGAAGAGAGGGGGGAGCTTAGTAAAGGCAGATGAGAGCGGGCATCAGAGAAATAGCAGCTCTCCAGGTAGACAAAGCTGGGAGGGGTCTCCAGGAAGACTACGCCCCACAAGCAAAGGCATGGAGGTGGGAAAACCCACTGGCCAGGTATTCGGCAACTGCTTAAAAACCGAGGGCAGATGACAGTGCGAGAGGGGGCAGGCCTGGGAAGGGACAGATTGGGGTCACAGCAGGAGGGGACGCCACTACCCAGGAAGGTCTGGACTTCTCCCGGGACACAGCAGGGAACCAACAAAGAGTGTTAAGGGGAGAGGGTTCCGGTTGGATTGACGAACAAAAATCTTCTTTCAAACACCAGTATGACAAATGCTAGACTGGAAAGTGACTATTTGGAGCGGCTGGGACGCCACCAGAGAAAGCCCCTCTTTGTCAGCTCCACGCTTCCCCTTCCGTGTCACGGCTGTCAAACCAGCCCCAAATTAGCTCCAAACGGCCGTCCCAGAGCGCTCAGATCTTCGTTTGTATCGTGCACACTTGGAAAGGTGTGAAATCCCTTCTTAAGAGAAATAAAAAAAACAAACCTATACACTTTTTAAAAACCGATTTTCTTAAAAGCAAATTTTACAGAACTAAATCCTAGGTTTTAAATATCTGATATTTTTTAACAGGAAGGCAGGGAGCTTCCCTGGTGGTCCAGTGACTAAGACGCCATGCTCCCAGCACAGGGGGCGTGGGTTCTGTTCCTGGTCAGGAAACTAGATTGCATATTTCACAACTAAGACCTGAAACAGCCAGATAAATAAATTTAAAAAAAAATTTTCAAAAGGAAGGCATCCTTGCCTGATATTAACAACAATAATTAAAACTCCCATAGGGGAGTTTGGGGGAGAATCGATACAGATATATGCATGGCTAAGTCCCTTTGCTGTTCACCTGAAACTATCACAACATTGTCTGTTAATGGGGAAAAAAATGTGACTGAACACTGCATGGGTAAGAGATTAAATCTGGTCCATCATTTAAAACAAAACGAAGCAAAAACAAAGCTCCCATCAACTGGGTATCTGCTTGTTGCCAGGCATCTTAGATGCAGTCACAAAACAGCCACAACAAAAAGAGTAGCGGCTTTTATTATTGTGTGAGTAGCTCTCAGGTCAGGCCCTGTGCTGAGCCCAGATCAGTCCCTGCCTCACAGAACTCTCCCAATATCAGCCCCATTTTACAGATGAGAAAACTGAGGCTCAGGGAGAGGACATAATATGCTGAAAGCCAGGTGGCTTGGAAGAATGGAGCCAAAATCCAAACTCAAGGGGGTCTCTCCAGATCCACATGTTTAAACAGGATCCCACCTGCAGTGTCTTATTCAATCCTCACAACAGCCTACAAAGAAATGTGTGTTAGCCTCACACTGCAGATGAATACATTGAGGCCCAAGAGAGTAATCACTTTCTCAATGCTCCCCAGCAGGCATGTGGCCAGGCAGGATGAGGGAGGCAGTCCTGCCCGCTGCAAAGCTTGCGTGCTCTCCACTGGCTCTTCTCTCACTTCTGTATTTGTAAATCATTTCATTTATAAATAATAAGTAACAATATTGAGAGCTGACTGGGAGGCTGTTGCTGTCCATGGTGCTGAAGATGCAACATGACAGACAAACAGCACCGTCCCTGCCTTTGAGGAGTGAACCTTCCTAGGAATCCGCAATAAACGAACAAAGAATTAAGCACTAGGTCAGGTGGGGATAGCAGATATGGAAAAAATAAACCCAGGTGAGAGGGACAGGGCACATTAGGATGGGGGCGTGGATCATGTAAGGCCATCAAGAAGGGCTCTCTGGGAAGGTGACCCCTGACAGCCAGGACCTGGGTGACTCCCAGGAAACTACATTCCTACACCAGGCCTCAGTCTCCTCATCTGTAAAGTGGGGAAGTCATTACTCAGGACCCAGGCTGACCCAGACAAAGGCTTCTCCTTTGTCTCAAAGGAGAAGTGACTAAACAACATGAATGCACCTTTTAAACTGTAAAGTGCTGTCCAGAAAAAAAACAAAAATCACTGTTCAGCTCTCATACAACCTGTATACAAGGCCTTGTAGCAAAATGTGGCTCTCACATATGAAACATAAAGTGTTGAACATTCTTGTGTCCCATCAGCAACTTAAATATGACTTTGTGAATTGGTTCGATGTTATAAAGTGTTACTTCTGACCACAAATACTAAAACAGACTTGGAAAGGAGGAATCTGCTGATAGAAAGGGCATGCATTTTCTGAATATACAAGGTCACCTTGAAAGTGAAAGGTGTAGTCGCTCAGTCCGACTCTTCGCGACCCCATGGACTGTAGCCTCCGAGGCTCTTCTGTCCATGGACTTTTCCAGGCAAGAATACTGGAGTGGGTAGCCATTCCCTTCTCTAGGGGATCCTCCTGACCCAGGGATCAAACCTGGGTCTCTTGCACTGCAGGGGGATTCTTTACTGTTTGAGCCACTAGGTATTAAAAAAGGAATTTAAAATTTTTAAAAGAGCCTGGGTCTTGGGTTAGAATTTCGATTCCACTTTTATTCACTATACAATCTCCACCTATCTGAGCTCAGTTCTTTCATCCACAGAGACAGTAACAGCAGACTCTTCAAGGGGTTGTCCTGTCCTTACAGTAGCCATTAACCCCCTGTGGTTATTTTATTTAAATTAATTGCAATGAAATGAAACACAAGAGTCAGTTTCTCAGTCACACTAGCCACCATTCAAATGTTCAATATCCCCAGGAAACAGGTGGCTGCAGTACTGAACAGCTCAGGGCCTGGCTACTCATCAGCTGGGAGCTGGCTAGAAATGCAGAATCTCTAATTGATACCTACAGGGCATTTCATCCAAAACCAGCAGAGGTGACTTTTTTCTCTGATGCACATGGAACTTGCTCCACAATAGATCACATTTGGGGTCACAAATCAAGCCTTGGTAAATTTTTAAAAATTGAAATCATATCAAGCATCTCTTCCGACCACAATGCTAAAGACTAGATATCAGCTATAGGCAAAAAAAAAAAAAAAAAAAAACCACACACACAAACATATGGAGGCTAGAAATGCAGGATCTCCAGCCCATCTCACAACCGCCAGACTGAGACCTGCATCTCAACCAGATTTCCCACCACCTCTCCAGGGAATTCTCATGCACCTGGCGTCTGAGCAGGGCCGCCTGGGAGAGACCGGGGTGGGGGTCGGCAGACACTCCACAAGAAGGGGCAAGCTCTGTAAGCCATGGCAAGGATAACAGGACAGGGCAGTTCCCACACCCTCTTTAAGTGGTGGTCACAACCTCCAAACCAAACTAGTCACCGAACCTCTGACAAAGGCTGGGGGGGCAGGTGCAGGGGGCAGGCAGAGGAAGGTGGTATAGACAGAAAAATGGAATCTCTCAGACATTTCATAAGTGTGTGCACAGGGGGACGGAATATTTCAATTCTGTGCTGGGCAGGATTTTCTGGCTTGTTGACTATTCCTGTTTTGGAATGAAGTCCAACATGAAAATGACATTTTAAAAAACCCACAGACTGATTTCATATCCAAACACATCTCTCCATGTTTGTAGGAAAAAAAAAAAAAAGCATGCTAGCAAGAGAATCTTGCTTCCCCCAACTCTCTCGAATGGCCAACCAGCTATTTCTCTTCCGACCAACGACTTCCTCCAGTGGCTCCACAGCCCACAACCAGTGGTGACGAGCAAAAATGCAGTTCAGGGCAAAGAAGGTTCACAATGGAAAACCCAGCAAAGCCTCAGAAAACAGATTGTTTTTAACCCTTCGTCTCTCATCGGCACAATCACCAGTCTGGGAGGAAGGCCTCACCATCCTCCTCTAAACGGACGAGGACCCTCAGACGCGGGGCGGGTGTCACCGGCTCTCCATCTCACACACCTGGGAGGCGGCTGAGCGTCTCCCCTGGTCTCAGGCTACCACTTCACCCAGTTCTGCCTCCTTGGCATCATGGCATTTTCTCGTTTATGTTCCTGTTGCACGGGAGTCTTGGCTGTTTTGCTACCCACCATATCCTGGGCATCTAACAGCTGCCTTAGACTAGGGGAGGCCCTCAGTAAATGTACGCTGAATGAATGAAGGAGCGCAACCTAATGGCAAGTAAGAGCTCCAGCCTTGGACTCTTGGACAGCCTGCCCCTTTGAGTTGGAAGGCCTGCACCCCACCCTCCACTTGTCCAAGCACTGCCCAGATGCCAAGGTCTCCCTCCTGCATGAAGCAACCCCACCTGCCCTACTTGGTCCTCATCCAGCCTCTATGGCCCCCACTGGCCCTCAGGCCTTCCAAGCGCGCCCCAGGCCCCATGCCTCCTTGCCAGTCCTCCACGGTTCCACCAACTCTCCAACTCAGAGCGGCTGCCCCCGCTGAGAATGTCCTCCCTGACGTGGACATGGCTGGCCCCCTCCACTCTGGTCTCTGCTCCGGTGCCACTGCATCAGAAGGTGATGTCACGCCTTGCCCCCTTATCCCGGATCCTCCCAGCGTGCTATAGCTCTGTTTGCCCATGGCCTGTCTCCTGCGCGCTCACTGCTGTATCTTCAGTGCCCAGAATCACACCCTGCACATAAAAAAGGGCTCAGCAAACGTCACTGAGTAAAGAATCAGGTGCAAATGGGAAAACACACAGTAATGATGGTGACTGCTGTGAGGTGGTGTTAAAAAAAGTAAGACAGCAAACTCCAGACAACAAAGATACATAAGACAGTGGTAGGAGGGGGTGTGGTGGGCACAGTTCGGGGACCTTCAGGGGAGAGTGGGAGTGTTGATTAATTTTAGACTAAGTTGGATATGCTTATTAAAACATTACGAGTAACCACTAAACAAGTCGAAAAAGAATGGCGAATTTCCAAACCAGTAGAGGGGAAAAAAAGAAGCTTCAATCAATCCAAACAATAAGCAGAGGAGGGAGACAGGAAGCACAAAATGAATGACAGAAATGTTTGATGTCCTAGAAAAGACTAAATAAAGATTCATTACTTTTTCTATTCACATTATTCAAATCAAAAATCTTTACCAAGGTCCCCCTACAGAGAAATGACCAGAACGTAAGTCTGATCCTCAAGAGCCACAGCTGAAACGGACATCAGACATTGCTACGGAGGATAGACAAACCAGAGGGCCTGACACACCTCCTCCACCCAGCAATCACAGCCATCTGCAAATGCATCTGCCTTTTTTCACCTTGGCTCCCAGGAAGCTCCGGCTCCAGCACAGAGAACCCATGTGAGCCCCAGGTGTTGATATTCTAAGCCCGCCCTCAGAACTGCTCTGATTTCCTTTCCTTAATTCTGGCTCTCAATTTACCACCAACACTCTACCATTTTACCATTCTTACTGTTTTTTTATAAACCATCTCAAATCTTTTCACACAAGATGAGATATAAATAAGCAAGCAAAAACCCAAATGAACAACAAAACACAAAAAATAAAACTAAGGAAAAACTTTCAGAGAGCCTAAACCTTTCAGAGAAATGCTTCTGTACCTTATTTAAACATTTTTTTAAAAAATTTAATATAAGGCAAAGATTTTTAGGATGACAGTCTTAAAAAAAAAAAACAACCACAAAACATGTTTGAAATACACACACACACACACACACCTGCAGTGGGTCTCATTTCATTTCCAAAGCCATTCTGTTGTAAATAGATAATTAGCACTTAAGCACACCTTTCAAGGGGTTTATACATTAACATGAAAATACTATAATTACGGCTGGCCAAAATCGCTTGACTACCACTTAGAATTCTAGATTTTTCATCTTTATTAGAAGTTAATTTTCTCTCTTTTAGCCCCCAAAACACAGCTTGGCCTTGTGAGAATTTTTGTGTGTGTGTGTGTGTGAAGAATACAGAAAGTTAATTTTTTGAATGAATACCAAACCTCTGCTCTCCTCGCCCTCCAATTTTTGATGTGAGCATCAGTCTCCCTCTTTCTGGGCGACCACATGTTTATCAGTCAAGCCGGCCACTGTGCCTACACACGACCAAAATCCCTTGACACCAACCCACTCCCAAGCAGAGACAGCCAGAGATGATGTGAGGCCCAGAGTCAAAAACAAAATTTTTTTGTTGTTTTAAATATTCAATCTCTAGTCTTTGTAGGAATAGCAGCCTCCTGTGTCTGGAGGACGTCTGGATCAGGCCTTTTTATCCAAATTAACAAGCAAATGAGCCAGAATCTGCTCTGAGTCTACTGTGCACATCCACTGATGTCTATTATGAGCTCTCTAAAAACTACAGTCGTGTGTATGTGTGCACTCGGCCGCTCAGTCGTGTCTGACTCATGTAACCCCGAGCGCTATAGCCCAGCAGGCGCCTCAGTCCACAAGATTTTCCAGGCAAGAATACTTCAGTGGGTTCCCATTTCCTCCTCCAGGGGGATCTTCCCAACCCAGGGTTCGAACCCCAATCTCCCGCATCATAGGTGGATTCGTTAACCATCTGAGCCACCAGGGAAGCCCGCTTGGTGACAAAGACTTGCTCACCTCGTGCCAGGCCTGCCGGGTTCCGTGGACACATGTTAACCATCCCCCCAGCCCTCCAGCCCGTCTCTCCCAGCAGCCTTTCCTGCTGACCTCATCTCCACGCTGTAGCCAGACCCCCGGCCTGCTCTGTCCCTTGGGCCCCTCCAGGTCCACTCCCAGGTCCCCCTGCCTCTCCTGGGGCCCCAGCGTCCTCCTCCGCCTGCTGTGACCATGCATCACCCAGCAGCTGAACGAGTCTTTCAAAACACCGAGTCACACCATTCAGTTCAGTTCAGTCGCTCACTTGTGTCGACTCTTTGCGACCCCATGGACTTCAGCACGCCAGGCCTCCCTGTCCATCACCAACTCCCAGAGTTTACTCAAAGTCACGTCCATCGAGTCGGTGATGCCATCCCACCATCTCATCCTCTGCTGTCCCCTTCTCCTCCTACCTTCAATCTTTCCCAGCATCAGGGTCTTTTCAAATGAATCAGTTCTTCACATCAGGTGGCCCAAGTACTGGAGTTTCAGCTTCAGCATCAGTCCTTCCAATGAACACTCAGGACTGATCTCCTTTAGGATGGACTGGCTGGATCTCCTTGCTGTCCAAGGGATTCTAAGCCCCCGTGGCGTCTTTAACACTTAGGATAAAATTCGCACCTTCGCCCTGTCAGCAGACCTGGGCCTTCCCCCCTGGCCTCTACCGTCTCTGGGCTCAGCCCTGCAGACCTTGCCTGCAAACCAGGCAATTCAGGGCTGGGTCCTTCTCTACTCATGGGTCCTCTTTTAGGCCATCCTAAACCATCTGCTCCAGGAGTTGGTGATGGACAGGGAGGCCCGGCGTGCTGCAGTCCATGGGGTCGCAAAGAGTCGGACATGACTGAGTGACTGAACTGAACTGAAACCATCTATACTAAAAAAAACAAAACCTCTCACCTTGATCACTATCACCTCCCCCTAATCATCCGAGTCATTGATCCAATCACCTAAGTGACCTTGCCTGTTTACAGCATTGTCAGACCCTACATGGATCCCTGGGCCCTCTGGAAGTAGCTGTATCGGTCATCACTAACTCTTCAAGACAAGACAGTGAACATAGTGCCATCCCACCCTACCCTACCCAAGATCTGGGATGACTGGGATGTGTGTAGACCCCTCCCCTGTTCTCCCGTGGGAGAGACGGACACTCAGGTCACTCACAGCCTGGCCTCCCGGCTCAGAGGCCAGGAGGAGTGTGATCCAAGAGGAGAGCCAAGCTGGGGCCCAGGGAGGGGCCTCAGTCGACACATGGTCCAAACATCACATTTTTCGGACGTGGACGTGAGCACTCAGCAGGAAAAATGAGGTTAAGGTCAGAGTCAGAAAGGGAGGCCCAGAACCAGACTCCCAGATCCACTGAAGGGGCTGCAAACCCTGACCTCGGTCCACACGAGGCCTGTCTGCCCACACCTGCTGAGCCGCTTACACCCTGGGATCGCAGCCAGTCCTGGGAAACCCACCGCACCCCACCACGCTGGCCACGTTGGGCTGGACAGCGGGATGGCTCCGCCTAAGAAACCCAGAAGGTTTTCAGCCCCACTCGTGCGGTGTGCATACACTGGGCTGGGGCCACCCCAGCCCTGTCTCTCAGGCCTAATGCCCTGATGCCCACTGTGAGGACAGTCCACAGCCCGGGGCAGGTACTGGGCACAAAGAGACAGATGTGAACACGAAGGTCCGAGGCTCTGGGAAGAAGGGAGCCTTTGCATGAGGTGAAAAACAAAAATACAATTTTCTCAGGAATAAGACAAAAGCAGTGACTTGCATAAGCTGCTGGGGACAGAGCTGCGTGGAGTGGGGAGCGTTAACTTGGCCTCGGCCTCACCCGGGGCCTCACCCGGGGCCGGGGTGGGTCGGTGCGGAGGGAGAGAAGAGAAGGGCTGAGGGTGGGCAGTGGGTGGGGAGGTCGTCAACTTCCAGCCGCATCTGAAACAGTTGTTCACGCAAAGACCAGTTCTGCACCCAGGCGTCATCTCCTGCTTCTGCACAGGGACCGTGAGGCCCCCTACTCCTTGCCAAAGCCCCTCGGGTCCACCCACAGCTCCTATCGGGGGCTCCCGTATCTGATGGCACAGAGGCAAAAAGACGGCGTGGAGCCTTCTCGTGCCCAACCACCCCCTGCCCCTGACCGCGGCCCCGCGGCCTCCCTGCAGCGGCAGATGAGGCAAACACCAAAGAAACCCACCTCGGAACGGCTTCTCCGCTTTCCCTTTCTCTCCCTTCCTCTCTCACAGATTTTAATTAAGGGTTTACTTGCAAAAGACCTAGCTCTATTTAACTAGATCCTTGGACCCCTTTTATATTGTCTTATACATCGTTTTATGGTAGGGCGCCAGTAAAAAGTTAATTATAACTTCTAAGCACTCCATTTCCAGGCCCTCATCTTCCTCCCCGCCCAATGCTGCTAAGAGTAGAGTCACTTAATTAAGTGACTCCTGGGTGCTCTACAGGCCTTTCAGCAGACGCCCGCCAGCACCCCTCAGGGCCAGGGTGGACTCCGAGGACCTGCACTTGACCCAGCTCAGCCTCAACCCTCAAAGGGTTCACAGGTTCTGCAGGAAGATGGGGAGGCTGGCAGGACGGCCCACTTGGGAACCCAAAGCAGCTCGGCAGGTGGCAAAAGTGAGTGACGAGGACGTGGGCAGGACAGACAACAGCAGGGCCCAAATAACAACAGGAGGCCCTGACAGCTTCAGAGGGAAGGGAGCTGGGGTTGAAAGGGGCTCAGTGGAGGCCTGTGCCTTACCACATACCCTCTGGGTGTGGGTCTACAGTTTGGGAGTTCAGCTTGAGACAGAACAAGTCTACAATCCTGGTGAACAGCCAGGAGGAAGTGTCTTCTGAGTCGACTGAATAATAGGCCGGCTGGATCTCAAAGAGAGATCTGGTGGAGGCAGAGTGGGAGGCGTCTGTGAGTCTGGGCGGGAGCAACATCGGGGCGGGGAGGGGCGGGTGTTGGGGGGGAGCTCATTATCATCCGGAAAGAAGGCGGTTGAGAAGCTCAGGGTTGGTCCTGAGCGGAGCCACCATCAGCGAGGAGAACCAGGAACGAAAGGAGGAGATGGAGAAGGGGGCGCCAGGAGGGAAGCTGGAGAAGGAGACCCCAGGGCGGACTGGGAGGTGGAGAGGAGGGGTGAGCGGTCACTCCGAGGCCAGTGCCGGGTCTGAAGCTGGGAGTTCCAGGGGAGGGGAGGGGCCGTGGAGGCTGCAGGCTTCTCCCGGCAGGGGGTGGGGCGGGAAGGAAAGCCTGGCGCCTGCCAGTCACAGAGAAGGAGCCTTCCAGCATCTCGCAAATCCCACTGGGAACAGACAGTTCTCGAGGGCACGGCTGTCTCTTCCAGCCGGAAGCAGAAACGGCCGGTGTTCTTGCCTTGGGGCAGACGCAGGCGGTGTCCAGGCCTCGGGGTCATCCTGGGCGTGGGTGCTCCCGGGTGCTCAGCACACCTGGCTTCCAGAGGGGAGCCCACACACACCCCCGGAATATCTGTCCCTCCCTCGGCCAGGTCCCCAACACCCGCTGGCCTCAATTCCCAGCCTCAATCTGGAGACACCCCCTCGGCCTCTGCCCCTTCGAAGACCCTCCCCGAGCCCCATGTTGTGAGAGCCGCAGCTCACGCTCTCCGGTGTCACGGCCCTGCCCTCCTGGAAGCCCCTCTTACAGCTGCTCCCTGCCGCCCGCCGCGGCAACCAGCCCTGCCAGGAGGCGGGGGCCAGCTCACAGCACACCCACCCCGAGTCCAGCCTCTGTCCAGGGCTTCCCCGGGCTGAGGCCTGGTCAGCGCTGGGGGTGAGGCTCGTCCCGCCCTCCCGGGGCAGACGGTCTAGGTGGGGCAGACGGGAGGCATGAAGACACAGGGGCCTCCCTCCAAGGGCCACCACCAAGGCCTGAACAGGGAGCCTTGGTGTACGGGGTGGGGGGGGGGGGGGCGCCCAGGGACCAATGCAGCCCAGCAGGGTGGGAGGGGGCCATGGGGCGTGTAGCTTCACAAGAGCTACATTCGAGCCGGGGTGGGTCGGACTCTGCCGGGTGGACGAGAAACAGCCAGAGGACAAGAATGAGCCAGGGTCCCGAGCGGGGAACTGGAGTCAACCAGTGTGGTCAGAACAGAATGGCTCAGCCAATGCTGAGGCTGGTTGGTTGGCAGGTGTGTTTGTGGGGTCTCGGATCAGGAAGAGGCAAGCTTTTTATGACAACAGCCAGCACTCCTCGAGGGCTTCTCCCTGAGTCCGCAATGTACTAAGCATATGACTTGTCACTCCTCCCCAACCCTATGGGGTAGGTAGGTACAAATGAGGCACAGAGAGGTTGAGTGACTAAGTGAAGGTCACACAGCAAATAAGAGGCTAAAGCAGGGGTGAAGACAGGCCTGCTTGACTGCCAGATGGGAGCGCTTAACCTCCCTGCTGTCCCACCTCCCTGCACAGACACGAGTTACTGAGCCAATCAGTCTGCGGGCTCCAGGCTGCCCATCCGTCATCACGCCATTCCTGCAGATGAGCAAGGAGCTTCCAGCACATTCTTTTCCATTTTCAGTTAACTGTGCTCTTCTTTTCATTCTTTACAGCTGGAAAGCCCGTCCTTAGCAATTTTTTAGCTGCTTACTGGGACATTTACAAATCCATCTGGCGGTTCTATTTCATGAATGTATTGGGGATATTAATGGCCCATGGGAAAAGGGATCTGTCAGGGGGCCCTATCACCCCCAACCTAGTGCCCTCTAAAGAATACAGATCCAGACAGAAGCCTGCAAGTGGGCAAAACGCAGACACCCTCACAGCCAGGCCGAGAGCAACCCACCCGACAGCAAATTGGAGACGCGTGAGGGGAGCCACACATGTCCCCGGTCAGGCACCTAATCCTCTCTTACAAAAGGGTCTTTATTAATTTTTTAAATCTCCTCCTGTCTGGAGGTGGTTCCTACAATATGATTGTAGGTGTTCTCCATGAGATCAATGAGCAGGGAAGAAGCTGGTTATGAATTTCAGATCAGCAGCTTTCTCACTCAGGAGGAGGAAGGGCTGGGCCCATGGGTGTGAGAGGCAGGCAGGGCCCTGCTGGCCAGGGAAGGGACTCCAGGTGACCTCCTGAGTAGCTGGATGATGCCAGGACTGCCCTGGGCCCAGCACCATCCCCACCCCCATCCTGGGATACGCCGTGCATCAGACTCCAGAGAGGCCAATGTTTCTTTAAAAGCAATGAGATTTTACTGTTGTCTTCAGTTAAAGCTACGAGAATAATACATGCTCCCCACAGAAAAATCAGAGGGATAAAAGAAACAGAGAGCCACAAATCCCCCACAGTCCCAGACATCACTTCTGGAACATTCCAGAGCCTCGGACCTCACTGGCCTTGCTGCCTCCATCCTACCTCTGCAGTCCAGGCCTTTTTAAAGGTCACTCCCTTCTGCAAACCTTCCTGAAGAGCCCAGTTCACTTAGAATCAACCCCAAACTCCTGCCGCTGGCCCACGGGGCATAGCTGCAGTGGTGGAAACCCTCCCCTGTGCCTGCCCGTGGGGCCTCTGCAGCCGCTCTGCCCCTGCTTGGAATGTTCCTCTTGCAGGGCTCACTGTCACCTTCACGCAACACCCAAGGCCAGCTCTTCAGGGAGGCCTTCCGTGACTGCTTCAAGGAGCTCTCCGTCACCATCACCCGGGGCCAGCGCTCCGCAGACCTCATCATGAGAATGGTCCTTTTGGTGCTTCCGGTGGGTCCACCCGTCCAGGGCATCCCCATCGTCAGACACGGTGGCCGCTCCTCACTCCTACCATCACCCACTGCACACTCGCCCCGTGTTCTCAGAGAGATGCACCGAACGGAGGAATGAATAGCCCCTGCAAAGCTTCCTGCGTGTGTGTGTATGTGTGTAAGAACTGCCCGCATAGATAAGGTTGTAGGTCAGCATTTCTCGGAAACTCCACATACTTTGACACACAAACCATCTACCGCTTCTCCTTGCAATTCAACGTGCAGGCTCCGGTCAAATCCCCCAGCCCCACATGGGACCAACCCATGACCCCTACCTCTGCCCCAAGGGAAGCCCTGACCTGGCCAACGCCACCTCCTGGGGGCAGTAAGACCATCCGCACAGCCTTTTACAGATGATAACACTTGAGCATTTCCTCCAGCCCAATAGAGCCTTCAAACAACCCACCTCTGAAGAGGCAGACAGGGTAAGGGAAGCCTGACCTCTGCCCATCTAAAATGAGGTCAGGGAGGCTCAGAGAGGTCACCTGACTGGTGCAGTCACCTGGGAGGAAGCTGACCCTGGACATCTGGCCCCAAAAGGCCCATCTTTATTTCAAAACAGAGAAATTTCACCATAAAAACAAGAGAGGTGATACAGAGGAGATGATGAGAGCTTGGCTCCAGAGTCCAACTGCCTAGCTTCAATCCCAGCTCTGCCAGTTGCTGGCTGTGTGACCTGGGGCGAGTTACTTCACTCCACTGAGCCTCGGCTTCTTCTCTGTTAAATGGGGATAATAGCTCCTGCCTCATCCCCTGACCAAGAGAATCAAATGATTTAAAAATATACATAAAGGGCACCCAACACACATGAAGAGTTGATAAACACGAGCTTTTTATAAAACCACACCTCCTGAGTCCGTCTCTCCACCATATCACCAACCACATCCCTGGGCACGTGAACCACCAGCCCACAGAGGTGAGTCCCTGTGCGCAGCAGGCAGGTTCCCGAGAAGCTGACTGCAGTTGGACCACCTAAACCGTTCCTACCGATGCTCACATGCAAATCGCCCCCTCCCCTGGGCCCCGTTCAGTCACGCCTCAGCCTCAAGCCCCGCCCAGTCCACTTGAGTGACAAGCACTGACACCTGCAAACCCTTCAAGGCTGCCAAGGGGAGAGGCCCCTTTTGTAAAAGGAAGACCCTCTGCAAGTTCACCCTTCCCACTTGCCACGATCCGGGGAAATAAATCAACACCAAGCGCAAATTACCAAGAAAGCCGCCCAAATTCCCATGGCACCTAGTTCTGACCTCTACTAAGCGGCAGGTAGAGAGATTTTCCTAAAATGGCCATCTCACCAGGCGGGCCTCCCAGGCCCCTGGCTCCCACTCGGCTTCAGAGTCTCTAGCAGGCCCCACGCCCATTTTCAGGCTCACTGCTTTCATGTTCCCCCAGAGCCCCTCCCTCCAGCCCGGACACATAACACCACCTCTCACATGTCCCACGAAGGCTCTGGCCTCAGCTACCCTTTGCCCCGCACAAACTCCCCGATTTTCAGGCCAAACCCAGCCCAGCGACAGCTTGTCCCTGAAACCTCCCATCCAGGGGGAGGCCACCCTCAGCACCTGCACTGAGAGCTCACAGCCCCCAGCCACCACCCCTGGCCACCAGCCCTCCACCCCTGGCCTCTCTCCCCCGCCCCCCCCCGCCCCCGCCGCCCTGTGTACATGCAACTGTTGGCTTCATTACTCACACAGCATGGAGAGGAACACATCTGGGCCGGGGGTACATCAGAAACAGTCCCCACTTTTGGGAACCTCAGGGCGGGGGCGGGGGCCAACATCGCCTTTGGTCAGATAAGGATCCAAACAGGGCCCACGTCCAACAGCTGCTCCTCACATCCAGCCGGGCAGCAACAGTAAGGAGCCTACCAAGCGGGCCTGGAAGAGCACGTGCCCAGCCACCAACGACTCCTGCTCTCTGCCGGGGACGTGGGCTCTCGGTTCAGCCTCACGTCTCTTTGAGACCCTGGAGCAGAGGGCTAAGAAAGCAGCCTCGGGACTGGCCTGCTGGTCCAGCGGTTACAAACCTGCCTCGCCATGCAGGGGACACAGGTCAGACTCCTGGCTGCGGAAACCAGGATCCCACGTGCCATGGGGCATCTAAGCCCAAACGCCGCAACTAACTAAAGAGGGGTGAGGCCCTCTTTAGGGCCTGATGCAGCCAAAATCCAATAAATAAATATTCAAGAGAAAGCTGTCTCCGCGAGGGCCCCCTTCCTAGGACCTGGCAAAGGAAGACGCACTGGGGCAGACTCGTCTCCTGCAGGAGCGCCCCCCACCCCATCCCAGCCTTCACAGGTTTCAGCCCAAACAGGGGCCTCGATTAGGATTTCCCATTTGAAAGATCAATATTGAAAGCTCCAAGCCTGCCAAGAGGAAGGAAAGGCCTTGCTTGTAAATATTTGTCTCGACTGGCAAAGCCGGGCCTCTCTCGCTGCAGCTACCCGCCTCGCTCCTGGCCCTCTGCTCGCGGAGCTCCCAGCCAACTGCACAGCGGGATGCCCCTGGGGAGGCGCGGGGGACCGTCTGGCGGCCATGAGGGGCTGCGAGGGGAGGTGGGCCGGCTCTGGCTCCACGCCTCCGAGACAGCAGGCCTGCCCACCGGGGCCGTCCAGTGGTCCCCACTGGGGCCGTGGTAGAGAGAGTCGCTGTGAGGTTTCTCTGGATTCCAAGCAAGCAGCTTTTCCCGGGGGGGCACCCCATATTTACGTCTTTCTTATTTTGGAAGAAAGCATAACCAGAGACAAAACCCTGGGGGTTGTGCTTGCGAATCATGGCCCACCATCTCCCACGGCATGGGACAGCGCTCGCTCTGCTGCCTGTACCAACAGCTGCCCACGGAGGAGCCCACACCGGGACCCCTGGGCTCCTGCTGGGGCCACGGAGGCCAGGAGGGCCCTCTCACCTGGGCCGCGGTCAAGGGTGGTGGGTGTGTGAGCCGGTGCGACCAGCTGAGCACCTGCCTTGGCATCACTGTTCCCAGAGAGTCATTCATTTGTTCACCCACTCAGCCACTGACTCACCCTCTCATTCAGTCATTCATCAGTTATTTGTTGGGTGCTTACCTGGAACAGGTACTGGGGGCTGGACACGCAACCAGACAAAAACAAACCTGGGTTTGCCTTTGGAAGTGAGTCTCCCAGGCGGAAAAATTTCCCACAAATAGAAAGTCACAACAGAGACATGTGCTGGGGCAGGAGACCTCCCAGGTGTGACGAGATAGTCAGAGGGGTGAGGCCTGGTCCTGGAGGTCAGGGGGCTTCCCAGGGGAGGTGGACAGGTGACAAAGGCCAGGGAGGGGCCAGGCGGTGCAGGGAGGAAGGGTGGCAGGCAGGGGTCTGCCCCGAGTCTGGCCGCTCCCAGGCGCCACCCCTTCTGGCACCTACCCAGCCACTCGTTGAATTTCTTCACCTCGCTCGGGAGCCCCAGCTCCGTGAAGTCCCCGGCGTGGATCAGCACGTCGCCGTAGGGCATCTGAATGGGGTCCGTCCTCGAGTGGGTGTCAGACACGCAGACAAAGCGGGTGTAGCCAGGCGGCTTTGGGGCGTCATGAGGCACCGGGTCCACCCTGGGGAGAGAGGGGACTGTGGGGTCCAGGGGCCAAAGCATCGGGAGCCTACAGCGCACATCCCATCCAGATCGGATCACGTGTGGTCCAGATCGCATCCACCCGCATCCGAACCCTGACCCTCCACTCACCAATCAGGTGGAAGATTCCCCCCTGAGCCTCAGTTTCCCCTCTGTAACACAGGAACCCCCGGGTGTTGTGTGAAGGTTAAAGGAGGTGATGAGTGGGAAGAGCTGACGGGTACAGTCCAGCATGTGGACCTACGTGCACTGGAGTGATGACCACAATTGGCCTGCTGTTTGACAAGCAGTGCCTCTCAACCATTTTTTTTTCATCGTCAGCCCCTAAGGGACCTACAAAAGATGCTTTTTCTACTTACCCCTCTCTTGTGCAATTTTAACACCACAGATACACTGTATATCTGTTCATTTACTATGTGTGTATCTGTGCTTTATAATAGTAAGATTTTTTTCACCCCCCAAAAATCCAGGTTTCACCGCCTTGGGGGGGGTTGCTGTCGGCCCCATGGAGGATGCATGCACTTAAGTCCTCATCCGGTTGGAAGAACTGACTCTGCAGGGCCGTGCAGAGAGAGCATCCAGGGAGAGCCATGTGTGAAGGGCAGCATTTCATGGGAACTTGCAAGATAAAGGCATGATAGGCAGGCAGCAATTTTCAAAACCTATGAGCTGGTCTGATCATGTTGAGAATGAGGGCTTTCCAGGGTCCTGCAGGAAAACAGCTCTGGATTTAGAAGACCCAGATCTGCTGATCGTCACTAACATATAACCTCAAGAAAATGCCTGGCATTGGTTTGCTCATCTGTATAATGGAGCTCCGTCCCTCACTAGGCAACGACACTCAGGAAATTTAAAAGCTGTAGCTGTGTAACTGTGAGTTCTCGGTCCCCAGGAGGCCCTGGAAGCCCTCTTATCTTGCACATGAGGATACTGAGCAGGTGGCCCGGGTGTCCCAGGGAATAAATGCAGACCGTGGGAAACAGCCCCAGCTCCCCGCTCCCTGTTCAGTGCACTCCCCGAGAACCCCGGCTCTTGCCTCCTCAGCTGACTGGTTCTGCCAGGCTCAAAACGCTGAAAAACGACACAATGACATTTCAACGAGCTGCTCTCTCCAAATGAGTATGCCGCTCAAGGAGTTGTGTTTAAATCTAATTATGCGGCAAACCAAAAGCAGTACCATATCAGTTACATAAATACTTTTAAAGACATCTTTCTAATTATCCTTTTTTTTCAGACAATATACTTCGAAGAAATTTAATTAACACCTTACAAGAGACGTGGGTTCAGCATGCTAATGTGCAGAGAGCACGAGGAAGCTCCATCCGCCCAGCGGCAGCCGCAGCCCCGTGCCAGCATCTCCCCGTCACCCAGCCTCCGGGGGAGAGACTCCCAGGGCCCTTTGCTGGGGGTGGTTAAGTCAAGCGAGGACCCCCAGCGGGTCAGAGTTAGGTCCGATCGGGGAAAAGGAAGAATTTCTGAGTCTGATGATGTCCAACAGGACGGTTCTCAGAGTCCTTTCTCTTCTCTCTCCATTCTTTCCTTCCATCCCTCATTCATTCAACAAAACACATCCTGAACGCCTACTGGGTACCAGTTATGAGCTCAGAGCTGAGAACTGAATGAACCAGGCCACGTCCCAGACTGATGATGGAGACGAGACTTGGCCAGGTAGTGACAATAAAGCCACAAGGTCGGATGGGGCAGCAGAGGGCCTGGGGGCCAGAGAAGGCCCTAGTCTGGCCTGGGGGGCCCTGAACTTGCCAGGAGGAGGTGATGCCTCAACTGGTCGAGAAGCGCACATCTCCCTCCTAGGAATTCCTGCCACTCCTCTGTCCTCTGGGTCACTCCCCACCGCCACCCACCATATGACAGACAAGTCTTGCAGGGAAGAGGCCTGGGAATCCACCTGTCTGCCCCTAACACAGCTGACATTGGAGCAAGGCAGCCAGTCACTACTGGGCTATTGGCCTGGCGCAGTAATTAACATGACTGAGTCAATCAAACTCATCCATTCATTCATTGGCCTCACATACACCGAGGCTGTAAAGATGCCACAGGGCAGCTGAGATCAAGTCAAAGAGACAAAGAAGGGGGACACAGGGAGTGAGACACCATTCCCAGAGCCACCTCGGGCCCCAGCAACCCCTTGTTCTGTGTGTCCCTCCGTGGAGGAGCCCTGAGCCAGCTGACGCCCCTGCTGCCAGCCAGCCAGGAGCACACGAATTCCACGGGCACTAGTCGGGCTGGGCCTGCTACTGGAGCCCAAGCTCTTTAATTAACTCCGCTCTTGTTTCTCTTCGCCCTGAGGCTTCTGAGCTCCGTGAGGAGGCAAACCTAATAATCCCCAGAGGAAAAAACAAAAAACAAAAACAGACTTTTATTTCCCTGCACTGTCCTCCAGCTATTTGGATTGTAACAAATGCTCAACCTTGAAATAATAACAACAGTAATGATACTGATGATTCCCATGGGTTGAGAGCTCATTGTGTGCAAAGCACTGTCACGCATCTGCTCTCTTCACCCTCACAGGGACCGTCTGAACAGGGCACTCTGCATGTGCCCATTTTATAGATGAGGAAACTGAGGATCAAAAAAGGCTGCTGGGGACTTCCCTGGCGGTCCAGTGGTTACGACTACACCTTCCCATGCAGGGGGTGTGGGTTTGATCCCTGGTTGGGGAGTTAAGATCCCATAGGCCTTGTGGCCAAGAAAGGAAAACATAAAACAGAAGTAATATTCTAACAAATTCAATAAAGCCTTTAAAAATGGTCCACATTAAAAAAAGAATTTTTTTTTTTAAAAAAAAAGAAAAGGTTGACTTGCCCAGGATCTCAGCTATGGAAGCTGGTGGAGCTGGGATTTGAAGCCAGTTTTCGATTCCAGAACTCACACCAAGCTGGACTGTTTCCAGGCCTTACTTCATTGCATCCAGTCAATCTACAGACAGATGCTTCTGAGTGCCTACTAAATACCAAACACCTGCTAGGGACAGGACAGGACACCCATGGAGACCTTGTGCAGCTCCTAGAAACCCTGCCTGTGTTTTGAAGGGAGGGAAAGAACACGAATGAGGATACTGAGGACAGCACACAAAGGGTGGGAGGGCTTGACGACATCAGCTGAGATCCCCCTGTGCCTGAAGCTGGACCCAAACCTGGACGTGAGCCAGGAAACTCTCCTTTACCCATACGGCAGTTTGCAATCTGGCTAACCCTTGAGTTGAGGCAGCTCTGTGTAGCAAGTAACTGAGGGCTGGAAAGGTTAGTCCCACACCCAGGACTGGTGCTCCTAAGTTAAAGAGTAGAATTTGAACCTGGGTCTTCAGAACAGGAATTGGGGCATTTAACCTCATAAAACAGAGGAAAATGGTTATTTCCCAGCCATGTTCTTCAGGGGACCAGAGAGAAAGTATGGAAATAAATGTTCCAGGTTTGGGAGGGGGCAAACTCGACTACCTGCCCCAAAGCGTCTACCTGCTGAGATGGCCCCAAGCAAGTCTGTGGCTCTTTGCCTCTCTCTGACTCCTGAAACCTGTCACCGCGTCCCCCCAGCCTCACCCGGGACCTTCCCACAGGAACCCTGGCGGCAGGGATGATGCAGAATAGAGAACCCAGCCTCCAGCGCCCAGATCCAGGGTAGTGTCTGGGCTCAGCGACCTCCTCACTGTGCCCAGGACCCTTCCAGCCTCCCATCTGGCTCTGTACGGTGGGGACCACCCACTCTCTTGGAGATGTTGTGAGAACTGGAAAACTAATCCATGCCCCTTGCAGCCTGTGTCCTATGTCCTGGCCCCCTTCTCGGTCTCTCTCTCCCCTGAGCCATTGACACCCTGGAAATGCAACTACTGATGCCAAAAACTCACATAGGCATGGGAGGCAGAGGCCGTCCCCCATCCCGTCATCTCTATTTCTGGGCAAACAGGGTACCCTGAAGGTCAGGGGGCTGGATGACACAGGACTTGTCTTCAGTGAAGTTCCAAAACCGTGTCCAGTCATGTGACTGGGCATCACCCACGGCTTTTAGAATGAGTGATATCTCTAGTCTCCTCTCATCCTACCAGTGGGGAAACGGAGGCCCAGAAGAAGGCAAGGACTGGTTGGTGCTGAGCTGCACGACTGCCTAAGGCTCCTTCCCACCAAGCACTGGCTCCAAGGCAAGCCTGCACCTGGAGACCCCATGCCTCCCTTCCTCCCCAACTCCTTGCTTTGCTTTTGCCGGTCCTCCAAGCCCAGGGGTTATGCCGCCACCACCAGGAAGCCCTCCTTGATCCCCTCACTCTTCCTGGGGCGTGTGCCTTGCCTGATCCTCGCTCCCTTTTCTTTCACTCCTCCTGTCCCGCCGTGCTAGGCTCAGGAGATAGCCCATGTTGGCGGAGGGGAGGGACGCTTACAAAGCTCTCCCACGAGTGCATGTATCAGCATAGGCTGAAGCAGTGCCATGAATGGGAGGCTCTGCGTGCCTAGATCTGGGAGAGGGAGGGCAGCCAGAAAGATTTGGCGAGAGGTCGGGGAAGGCACTCCGAGGAAATGAGATCCAAAGGATGAGTCCGTGTTAGCGGACATCGACTAGGGGAAGCAGCCTGCGCAAAGCCTGGAGGCAGGAGGGAGAAAGCAAGGTCCCAGAAAACAGAACTGCACCCGGAGCCCTTGGGGGGAGGTTCAGGATGGCACGTGAGAACAGACAGAGCCCAGGTGAGGGCCTCCTGCTGGCTGTCCCACCCCAACCCCCACGTCTCCTGGGCTCAAGGCTGACCCTCCCTGTCTCCTGGAGACCTCGCAGCACCTGGACAGGCTAGGGGCCACCGGGTCCCTTCTGAAGCCGCCATCTCACCTAGTGAGGGCATCAGCTCTCCAGCCTTGCCCAGTGAGGAGGCTGGGAACCAGGGGACACTCTGGCCTGGCACACAGTGATGTCCCCCACCCTGCCACATTCATCAAGGACCCCACACAGCCTGACCTTCCACAGTGCTTGGAGGGTCTTTAAATGAGTACACCAGGATGAGATGGCTGGATGGCATCACCGACTCAATGGACATGAGTCTGGGTAGACTCCGGGAGTTGAGGATGGACAGGGAGGCCTGGCGTGCTGCAGTCCACAGCGTCGCAAAGAGTCGGACACGACTGGACGACTGAACTGAACTGAGCTGAGTCTGCACCAATAGGACTCCTTTTAAAGACAAAGAGGGACTTCCCCGGTGGTCCAGCGGCTAAGACTCCGTGCTCCCACCCAGGAGCCTGGGTTTGGTCAGGGAACTAGACCCCACGTGCTCCAGTGAAGACCCAGAACAGTCAAACAAATAAATAAATATCATAAATAAACAAAGGCCAAAGAGGAGTTGCCACGCCTGGCCCCAGTCTCCTCTAAGGCGGACCCCCATGGGAACCTGTCCCTCCCACACAGATCTTGCCTTCTCAGTGAGCACCAGGCCAGCGGTCCACCGGTCTGGCCCAGGACAGAGGGGCAGGTATCTAGAGGGGCTCTCCCCAGGGGCAGTGTTGCTTGGCACCCAGGGTCGGGGTACGGGGGGGTGGTCTTTGATCTCAGGGCTCAAAACCCAGAGCCCCAGGTCCAGACACTCATTCCTCAGGCAAAGGCAGCCTGGTTACCACCAGGGTCTCTGGGGGCAACCGCATAAATCACAGGGCTCCATCGGAGGCCACGTTTGGGCTGTCACCGTTGTTATTAAATATAAATTGTGGATTTATTAAATAAGGCCCCTCGCTCCCTCACCCCGAGACAAAGCCCAGGGCGGCGATAAATCACATGTCAGGAAGTGGCATCTCCCTCGGTGGAGACTCGCCATGGAAACCCACACGCTTCCTCTGCGTGCAGGGTGTGAGTCGGGAGAAGAGGGGGTGGGAGATAGCAGCCACCCACCCAGTTCTGCGGGGGCCCGGCTTCACCTGGTTGTGTGCAAAGCTGCATTTCAAGCTGAGGTGACCCAAGCGGGCAATCAGGGAGCACCGGGCCAGGAGTCCAGAGCCGGGACTCACTGTATGCTCTCCTCGGGGGCCCAGCCAAAATCCCTGAGCCCTATTGCCTGAGCCTCAGGAGGGGACCACACAGAGCAGGCCAGGAGGGATGGAGCGGGGCAGGCCGGTGTGAACCTGCTCTGCCCACAACAGCTAAGTGACCGCAAAAAGCCATTAAGCTTTCTCTCCACAGCACTTAGTGCTATCAGAACCCTACGCTACTGCACTTAATGACTTTCACGGCATAGCCCACGGTATCATCAGCTCAGTGCAGGCGAGGCTCCATCTGTGGTCACTGCTGAGTCCCAAGCACCTAGCCTGGCAGGCACGGACACCTGCCGCCCGGCCCCTCTCTTCATGGATCCACATACTTAATCCTCAGCAATACAAGGAGCAGCATCATGTAGGCAGGGAAACAGAGGCACCAAGAGACACACCACAGTCAAGCGGCAAAGCCAGGACTCAAATCCGGGTGGTCTAGCCTGGAGCCCATGGCAGTGATTCAGTCGCTAAGTCACGTCCAACTCTTGCGACCGCATGGACTGTAGCCTGCCAGGCTCCTCTGTCCCCAGGATGATCCAGGCCAGAATACTGGAGTGGGTGGCCATTTCCTTCTCCAGGGGATCTTTCCAACCCAGGGAAGGAACCTGGGTCTCCTGTATTGCAGGCAGACTCTTTACCACATGAGCCACCAAGTATGCCTCCGGAGCCCACATTCCTAACTAATCAGCGTGCTTGGCAACTTGCTCACAGACACCCTGGGTGGGTGAGTGAATGAAGAAATGAACCAATAAGCCAGAGTTGTTAGATGGGGGGAATGACTCCTCTCACCTGGTTGCTCACCGCCCTTCCTCTGACACAGCCTGGCCCGCAGGGGCCCGCGTGCTTCCTGCCTGGGTTGGAAGTTTCTGGACATCCCCGCTACCTTTGGCTCAGACCCTGCGGCAACTTCCCGACTTGCTGCCCCTGATCCTGCTTCTGTGGGTCTCAACCTACAAGGCATCTTCTCCTCCCTCCAGAGGGTCCTCCCTCAGCCCCTTGGCTCCCCACAATTCTCCTGACTTCTGTAGCCCTAGCTCTGTTCTGCAACTGGGGCTACCCAGGGGTCCCCTACATGACAGCTCTGCCTGCCTCTACTTGGCTTTATCTGCTGTGCCCAGGGACCCCTCTGAAAGGGCGTGCACACAGGCACACACACACACACACACACACACACCCCACCTGCTCCGCCTGAGGGCCTGGGGCTCTCACCCATTCCCAGCAGCATCTGGGGACCTCAGGCACTGTCACTTGCAGCCCAGGAGGGCCAACTCCATCAACAGAAGAGAAAACCCAGCCGTGGGAAGGCCTCCCCTTGCAGCCGCCGTGCCAGGCCTCGAGGTCCCAGAGAGACCAAGGAACAGCATGCTTGAGACTCAAGGCCTCCCATCCTGCCGAAATCTGCCAGTCTGGTTCCAGACTGGACATTGCAGGGAGTTTCCCAAAGAGAAATCGTGTTGTTGTCCTTCGATCGTTCAGTCATGTTCAACTCTTTGCGACCCCACGGACTGCAGCACGCCAGGCTTCCCTGTCCTTCATCTCCCGGAGTTTGCTCAAACTCGTGTCCGCTGAGCCGATGATGCCATCCAACCATCTCATCCTATTGACAATGCCAGCCCTGCAGCCCCCACGGAAACGAGCATTTACCAGAGCAGGCACTGCAGGGAAGAGGGAGTTCCTAGTGCTGGGGCCCACCCCCAGGCTGGGTGCCCCCTGCCCTCCAGAGCCCTTGCTCCCATGACTGATCCCTCACCCACCCTTTGCAACAGAAGACCTGTCCTGAGGGAACCACAGGGACACGGGACAGCGACCCAGTCACACCACCTCTGGCCGGGCAGTGGAACCCCCTGGGCTCCTTCTCAACTTGGGTCACATCCTGGACCCTCCTGTCTCCCTAACGGGCAGCGGCCAGCACCTCACGTGACCACTGCCCCCCAGAACCAGTGCCCGTGGCCCAGGAGGAAGCCAGGCCCTGTGTCCTCGGGGAGGAAATCTGACCAGCCTGCTGGTCTGGGGGCCTGCCCTGGGCCCCACAGCCCAGGAACGTCCCATCTCAGCTCTCATCTGCTGTATGGTCACTGGGGACTCGCGGCGCTCCCCACTCATCAGGGGCTTGTCAGAGACCCAGCACAGGGGCACCCCGAAGGGGCTGAGAGGAGTTTCAACGATGGAGCAGACAAACGCCTAAACTCTCAGAGGAAGGCACGTGAGCACTCCTGTCCACAGACATCACTGGGAAAGGATGCTAAGCGTGGCGAACGCCCTGGATTGGAGGCAGATGTCCGCTCTGGCACCTGCCAGCTGTGTTGGGCTCGCGGGGGGTCACCTGTCTGGCTGGACTGATGGACGGGCCAGAGGAGACAAGGAGGGGAGATGGAGTGACACAGGGAGCCGCCCAGGGCCGGGCCTGGAATCTATCCACCTTTACCCCGTGCCATGGGCTCCTCTCCCGACCGCTGGAAAAGACCCAGGGAGCAGAAAGGTTCTACTCATGCGGGGATCCTGAGTCTGCACTCTTAGTGCTCTGCTGCTGGGACGCCTCTGATATTTCCCATCAGCCCCAGAGGGCAGGTGGCAGAATTCCCCAGGCCTCTGGGGGAAGCCAAGGGGGTCTGGGCAGAAGGAAAGGAGAACAGTCAAGCCACAACCAGGGTCTTGCCCTGTCTGTCCTGAAGCAAGCCTCGTCTTGCCCCTTCTCTATGCCTCAGTCTCCCCATCTGTGCAACAAGGAACAGGAATTAGACCAGGGGGTCAGAAACCCAAACACCAAGGGGGTGGCAGCTGGAACTCAGCGCCCCCGCCCCACCCCCCGATGCTGCCACGAGGCCAAATGGGCCCGGGGTTGCCACGACTTTGGGTTTCGTAGAGCAAAGCCAGAAAGAAGTCTGGATTTTTACGTGCCATCACCTCGTTTTTCAATGTTTTTAAAACGTCCTCCTAGCCAAAGGAAACAAGACTCCGGCCAGAATCGGCCCACAAGGCCAGCACACTGCAGCTTCTCCCCCGTCCCTCCTGTCCCGAGCCTTGTGATCCGTCGCCGTCAACGCACAGGAGACGGTGGGGTACCCCGAGTCCAGGAGCCCACCCCCGAGTGGCCCTCCCGCTCTCGCCTCCTCCTCCACCCCGGGGGATGGGGTGTGGATTCCATCGGGGCGCCCACTTACATCTGCACGTGCGGCGGCTGGAAGCGGCCCTGGTTGATGTTGTAGAAGGTGAAGGCCTGGGTGGGGTTGGAGCTGTACTCGTCCACCTCGACGATGAGCCGGCTGTGCTGGTGCCTCCGGGCGGCCATCACGTGGGACTGCGAGAAGGCCATGCCCAGGCCGCAGGGCAGGAGGGCCAGGGCCTCTGCCTTCAGGACGCCGGGGTCCCACCTAGCGCGCCACATGGACCTCCGCGGGCCCCGCGGGCATCTCCCGCCGCCCGGCCCCGAGCCAGACCTGGGAACAGACTGAGGAGACGGAGCAGAACCAGGCGACAGTTAATCTGTTTGGGATTTGCTTTATTTAATGTCAGATGAAGATTTAGAAAGAGGGAGAGGGCGGGGGAAAGGGAAAAAAAAACCCACAGTCGTACAGCTCAAAAACTCATTACAAATCTTTCCAACTCAGCAGTTTGATGAATATACTTTGGTAAAAAGAAAAGGGAAGGGAGGGAGGGGACCAAAAAAAAAAAACAAACAAACACCACACCACCATGGACAAATGCATGCATGGTCCAACATGTTTAAATACTTAAGACTTTTTCTGCCTTCAACAAACCAACCCCCTCCACTCCCCCCACCCCCACCCCCACCCCCACCCCCCCCACCCACCCCCACTGCTCCGCCACCCCCCAGAGCCCATAGGGTGACCGTGAGATGCAGAAAACAATGGCCGGTATTCTGGAAACAGGTAAGGTAAGTTTTACTTTTCAGGATTGGGGAATAAGAAGGAATCACCTCCAACCCCACCCCCTCCCCACAGACCTCCCCCCACCCAAGCATACACACTCTCCCACACAGACCCACACGCGCACCCCTGCAAGCCCAAACAGGTGAAGACAGCGCGGGCGCAAATTCCTTCATCAACAACCATTTCGCCTAAAGATCTTTTAGCAGCGCCTGGAGAAGGGATTTTCCCAGAAAGGTTGCTGTATACCAGCTCAACTCAGGGGGTGGCCATTGGGGTGTGGGGTAGGGAAGCGGAAGCCCTACTTAAAAAAAAAAACAAAACCTTCTCAGAAGCTTTGTAAGGATCTCAGGAATTTCACTGTGCCCAGTCAAACCTTGAAACCACTCATAATCACAGCTCACAAATGCTATATATATATTTTTCATTTCGTTCATTGGAAAGTGCAGTTTGTATTTTAGTTGCTGGATGAAACTGTCCCTTTTCGATTCCAGCTCAGCTATGTGGAATCCTGGATACGATTCCATCCCACTCTGATACACAGACTTGCCACGACAGCCGCGGCTTCTTAACTAAGATCATCTTTTTTTTTTTTTTCTTGCTCTTTTCCATAATTTTTTTTTAACTATGTAAATAGGAAACGCTTCAAAGATTTGTTTTGTTCCAGGTTTTGGTCATTGAGACCCTCTGACGATTGCATTTGTGCCACATTTAACCAAGGAGAAAATAACATCATTTAAACTATTCTTGGACGGTCAGATCCCAGTCACGTTAAACGAAGAAAAATCCTCTTTGCACGTGGAAGAAGAATACACACAGTCAGAAAATAAACTAGGTTAGGAAAACGACAAAAATTAAAGACTGGAGATCATTTTAATTAGGTGCAAAGGAGAAGTGGTTATTAATTTTTTTAACTCTCAACAAGCATGCTCATACACAGTGCAATAAATAGGAATATCCTTCTCTTCTCCCCTCACTCCCTCTTCCCCCCCTCCCAAATACATCCTGATTCAGAATACACACCCCTCTTATCCACTTGGGAAGATCAGGGGAAAAAATCAGCCTCTTCTCTCCAGAAGACGACTTGCTCCTGTTCCCGGGCCCGTTCTTTGTTTCTAAGCAAGTCAGCTCTCTTACTGCAGGCTGTGTGGCTGGCCTCCTGGCTGGGTGAGTTCAGGCATCCAGGCCTCTGGCCTGTTACCATCCTGTTATCCCTGGGAGAGGCCTCGGGGCAGCAAACACTGAGGTACAGGCTCCATCAGCCCAGGTCTGAAGAATCTGAGTCCCCACCTTGTGCTGAGCTGCTGGGTTGACCTTGAAGTGTTAAGTTGCTCAGTCAAGTCCGACTCTTTTCGACCCAATGGAATGTAGCCTGTCAGGCTCTTCTGTCCATAAAATTCTCCAGGCAAGAATACTGGAGTGGGTAGCCATTCCCTTCTCCAAGGGATCAAACCCTGGTCTCCTGCATTGCAGGCAGATTCTTTATCCTCTGAGCCACCAGGGTGTGATCTCAAGCCAACTTCCTAATCTAAGTCTCAGCTTCCTCTTCTGGAAAGTGGATTTGATAACAGTAACATCACCTCCCAGAGCAGCTATATGAGGTAAATGAACAGGAATTCTGAGCACAGGTACCAAGTTCCTAGCTAATATTCTCAGGTACCATCACAATCACAGGGGCTTCCCTGGCGGCTCAGTCGGTAAAAAATCTGCCTGCAATGCAGGAGACTGCCTGCAGCGCAGGAGGCCCGAGTTTGACCCCTGGGTCGGGAGGGTCCCCTGGAGGAGGAAACGGCAACCCACTCCAGTATTCTCGCCTGGGAAATCCCATGGACAGAGGAGCCCAGTGGGCTACAGCCCATGGGGTTGCAAGAGTCGGACAGGACTCAGTGACTAAATCACCACATCACACATCACACTGTTCAGCTCAACTGGAGACCTGTGTGCAGAAGGCCCGCTGTGGCCAGGTGCTGCCCAGGCACTGGGGTGCCCATGGTCCAAGGGCATTCAATGCAAGCAAAGCAGACAGCACAAGCAGCCCTGAAGAACCTCAGTTTTCTCAAATGCAAGCTGACCACATCAAGGTCCTGCTTGAAATCCTCTCCCTGGCTCCAATGATGAGCACCCAAGACCAGTGGGCCCTAACCACGCTCCAGCTGCACAGGTCTGCGCCCAGCAGGCTCTAGTGCTGCCCAGATGCCTCCAGCTAAGGAGTGCTGTGCTCAAAGCACACACTTCAAATCCTCTCAGGGGGCCTTCTCTAAGGTCACCACCTACCTATGACATAGATACTCTGATTTCACCCATTTTGCAGATGAGAACGGCGAGTCACAGAGAAGTGAAGTCTCTTGCCAAGTCCAGCGTGGAGAGAGAGAAGGTGATGCTGAGATCTGGATGCAGGCAGCTTAGACCACCTCTGTACTCCTCCCCAGCTGGCTAACCTCACCCTTCACCCCTCCACAAGGCCAGTATTTCCCCCAGAGAAGCCTTGATCAGGGGTCTTTGTCCCAGGGTCCCATGAACGGCCTGCATGTGCCCTGGGGGCTGAGCCTGGGTCTCACTGCAGTGCTCATCCCCCGGTACCTCCGACACAGCCCCCACAGCTCTGTGACCCTGAGCAAGGGGCTTCACCTGCCAGAGGCTCTGTTTCCTTGTCCACGAAATGGAAGAGAAAAAGAGTAGCCAGCATCAGACAGTCATGAGGATTAAATGAGGTGACATGTGTAAACGACTGATCACAGAGCCCGGTGCCTAGTAAACGCTCAAAAACGTTGTTAGTGTTGGTTTTATCATCACCATCCTCATCAGCCCAGGGCTCATCACAGATGATTCATAAATATTGAATTGGTGGATGTGCGGATGGAGGGATGGAGGGAAGGATGGAGAAATGCAGGGAAGGATGATGGAGAGATGCAGAGATGAAGGGAGGGGTGCAGGGATCAGGCCCTCACCCATCCCCCCGCCCCCGGGGAGCAGGTGGGTGCCTGCATGCCCTGTGGCCAGCCACAGTGGGGGAGGACACTCAGCACCAGGGGACTCAGCCAGGAAAGGCAGGCAGCACAGCGTCCCGGGAGGCACTCCGCAGTGAAACGCTGCATTTCACATAAAGGGGGTTTGCAATGGGCCCTGCTCAGAGAAATCAGGGAAACTGGGAACGCAGAGCTTTCTTTTAATACCCATTTAATATTTATGGAGCCGCAGCAGCATCAGCCACCGTGCAGAGAACACAGCCGATCCACGGGACGGGAACGCAATTCCCCAGCAAATGGCTGTGAGCTTGGGAAGCATTCACACCTGGTCCACAAAAGCGCACCGCGTGCAGGCAACACACGTGGAAGATGCTGGGACAGAGACCACCCGGGCTTCCGTCCCAGATCTCTGGCCAGCGGAGGCCAGAGATGTGACCTGGAGCAAGTCATACACCCTGGCCGGGCCACAGGGGCCTCCTCCGTGCCAGGGAGCAGGAAGGAAGTGGGACCACAAAGAAGAGGGTGGAACAGACTGGTTAGTGCCTTTGTATGCGTGCATGCTCAGTCACTTCAACCGTGTCTGACTCTTTGACCCAGTGGATGGGATTCTCCAGGCAAGAATACTGGGGTGGGTTGCCATGTCCTCCTCCAGGGGAGCTTCCGAACTCAGGGATGGAATCCGCATCTCCTGTGTCTCCTGCATCCCAGCAGAGTTCTTTACTGCTGAGCCATTAGTGAGGTCGCTCAGTCGTGTCCAACTCTTTTCAACCCCGTGGACTGTATCCCACCAGGCTCCTCCGTCCATGGGATTTCCCAGGCAAGGGTACTGGAGTGGGTTGCCACTTCCTTCTCCAGGAGATCTTCCCGACCCAGGGATCGAACCCAGATCTCCCACATTGTAAGCAGACACTTTGCCATCTGAGCCACCAGGAAAGTCACTGACCCGTTGGGGAAGCCCAATTAGTGCCCTTCCTTATTCAACAAATGTTTGCCTTGGCCCTACACACAGTCACCAGGCCAGATGCCACAAAGAGCAGTAAAAGAATCAACAGGTCACTGCCCTCCAGGAGGTGGGAGCAATAAAGCAAACCCCTAAGTAAACAGAAGAGATGCCCACAGACAACAACAGGTACCGGCAGGACAGGACAGGGTGATGGAGTAAGGGCTACGGCAGAGGCGGGGAGAGGGCTGTGACTTTAAACTGATGATCAAGCAAGGCCTGGCTGAAGAGGCGACATCGTTCCTAAAATGAGTGCTGAGAGGGAGCCAGCCACGCCCAGAAACCTGAGGAAGAGAATCCAGGCAGCGGAAGAGCAGGTGCAAAGGCCCTGAGGCAGAGGCAGCATTAATGAACTGTCTCACTGCATTATTATTGCTCTTGGCCCTGGTGCGCTTCTGCAACAGAGAAGGGCCCAGACTCTAAGGTCAGTACTGCTTAGCCGTGGGACCCTGGGCAATCCCTTACCCTCTCTGTGCTTCCGCTTTCTCACTAGCCCCGTCAGGAGGTAACAGAGGGGATGGCGGGGAAACTGTGCTGGCCCCTCCACAAAGGCCTGGTCAGTCCAGAATGGGAAAGCTGAAAAGCTCTCGAAATGTCTGGGTTGAAAAATTCTTGTTGAAAAATCCCTCCATTTTTTTTAGGGATTGCTTTTCAAAAGTCTTATTCTCTTACAAGGCAGTTTCTCTGTTTTCCCTCAGAGGCATTTATTTGTTGGCGCCCTGAGTCAAGTCAGGCCGGGAGAAGTCCGGGCGCTGGCCAAGGTACCAGGTGGTGAGGAGGCATTAGGACCTACAGCACTGGAAGCTCATAGCCAGGAAAGAGGCCAAGCCAGGCGCCCCCTCCCGCAGCTGCCCCACAACCTGCCTGCCCTCCGTGGTGCGTCAGCAAGCCCACACACCACACCAGCCTCCAGAAACAAGGGCCCAGGAGGCACCCTGACCACGCCATTCCCTCCCACACACTAGATCTCGTCAGGAGCATCCTGCTGCCCTGAGGGGAAGTCCGGCCCTCAGATCAGCCAGAGCCCCATTCAGGCCCACAGATCAGCCAGGACCCCACGCCGGCCCCTCAGACCAGCCCAGGACCCCACACCAACCCTCAGACCAACCCAGGACCCCATGCCAGCCCCTCAGACCAGCTCAGGAGCCCACTCAGCCCCTCAGACCAGCCCAGGACCCCACGCCGGCCCCTCAGACCAGCTCAGGAGCCCACTCAGCCCCTCAGACCAGCCCAGGATGCCACGCCGGCCCCTCACACCAGTCTAGGAGCTCACTCAGCCCCTCAGACTAGCTCAGGAGCCCCCACTGGCCCCTCAGACCAGCCCAGGAGCTCACTCAGCCCCTCAGACCAGCCCAGGAGCACATTCAGCCCCTCAGACCAGCCCAGGAGCCCACTCAGCCCCTCAGACCAGCCCAGGAGCCCACACTCAGCCCCTCAGACCAGCTCAGGAGCCCCCGCTGGCCCCTCAGACCAGCCCAGGAGCCCACTCAGCCCCTCAGACCAGCCCAGGAGCCCACTCAGCCCCTCAGACCAGCCCAGGAGCCCACACTGGCCCTCAGATAAGCCAGGACCCCATGCCGACCCCAGCCTCACCACTCGGGCCACAGTCTCCACTCCAGGTTTGCACACAGCAAGTCCCCACCTCGGAGCCTTCGCTCCTGCTCTTCCCTCTGCCTGGAAGGCTCCAAGCACGACCCTCACCCCCACCCCGGGCACCACACCTGTCCCCTGGCTCAGGGCCTCGGGGAGATGTCGCCCGCTCCAGCCCCCAGCCTTCCCGGGCTTTCTCTCACCAAAGCTCCCAGATGAACGTTCTGAGTCTGAGGTGAGAAGCCAAAGGATAAAACAATACCCGAGCAAATGAACCAGTGAGAGAAACCGCAGCCCTCGGGCCTCAGGTCCAGACTCCAGAGCACCTCTCACCTCCTCAGATCCCGGGTTTTTCACCTGCAAACACGTGGATGCCAGAATCTCCCTCCCAGAGCCACTGGCAGGAGTGCAGGGCATGGCGCCTGCAGAAGCACCTGGCAGAGAGCTGGCACACAGCAGGTGCCCCCCAAGCACCTCTTCCCCTCGGGTCAGAAAGTTCCAGCGAAGCCCAGGAGCTCCGCAACGAGTTTCCCAGCATCAAGCAGAGATTTTCAGATACTCAGGGGGCTCCAGGCCCCCGCCCGCCCACCCTGGGGCAGGGCGGGCCAGAGGTCAGTCCTTCCCTGGGTGATGCAATTGGACACGCCCAGTACCACCTGCCCCGTGACGAGTTTTCTAGGCAGACTTCACCACTCTCGTGTCCTGGGCACCACAGGACTCCAGCCAACTCTGAAACACATGCTGCCCTAACTCAGAGGGAAGATCCTATTCCGGGACCCAAATGACTCAGATGGGAAACTGACCCTTGAAGGGCTTGGGACCCAGCAGGAGGAGCTGGACAGATCAACGGGGCAACTCAGATCCTAGAGGGGAAGAGGCTCGGGAGCCCCGAGAAGGCCCCTACCTACACCTACCAGCATGTGCCAAAGGCCCAAAAACAGAGCATCTTAACAGCAGGTGGATTTTCTGCAAAGGAGAGGCCTGAGTGCTCCCAGCAGCCCAAATCTGCCCAGCGGGCCTGAGAGGGAATCTACGCGCCACTGCACTGCCAGGGCCGCCAATCGGCAGCCCCGAGACAGCTTCCTTTCTCCACTAGGCTTGAGCAGCACTTCCACAGGCTCCTCAGGGCCAGGACGGGCCCGGGACAGTCTCAGCTCACATCTGCTGTCCCGTCAGTCATTATGACCAGCATCCTCTCCGGCTCTCAAAAGTGTCCCTATTTCAACAGCTGAAAATGTCACGAAGGGTAAAGGTCACTATAATCAAAGCCAACCTGAGGCTGTTAAGGGGACCAACATCTGTCTCTCTCCAGCATTAGCATGTTTGGAGTGGCTCAGAGGTACAGAACCGGCCTGCCAATGCAGGAGACGCGGGTTCGATCCTTGGTCCAGGAGGATCCCCTGGAGGAGGAAATAAATGACAACTCACTCCAGTATTCTTGCCTGGGAAATCCCATGAACAGAGGAGCCTGGAGGGCTACAGTCCGTGGGGTCTCAAGGAGTTGGACACGACTTGGCGATTGAAGAACAAGAAAGCCGTAACTGTGAGGTCAGGGCAATGTTATATTGTCCTGAATCCCAAATTCAGAGGACAATCAATGACCGCACAGGAGAGACAACCCATTAAACAGGAGACGCCCCTGAGAAACACCTGCCCAGAGAGACTGCACTGCAGCAGCGTTCCGACAAAGCCCAACACCTGGAAAACTTCTGCAGGATCCCACCGTCTTCGCTCCCACGCCTCTCTTCCCTGGACCTTGAGTTGGGGGGTAGCTGGCAGCCCCCACCCAGCCAAGGGGGCAGCCCAGTAAGCAGACGATTGGATCCGGCCGCTCACCCAGAGCGCTGCTGAGAGAAAGGCAGCTCAGCCAAAGGCACTGACGCTTCAGTTGAGAGCTTAGTAGCAAGGTGGTAAAATGTCACAGAAAATCCACGCTACCACCTCCTAAGTCGTGGCTCCCACCCCAAGCAAAATGCAGGGGAAATCGAATCTAACAGAAGAGTATTAATACCAAAGTGGGGGTTTGGGAATGAGTCTCTTACAGGCCATGCTTCCACGCGAGCTCAAAAAAATCACTTTTAAACTGATTTCCCCCCTTGTTTTGTTCGTGCCAGCAAATATGCAGTCGATTAGTCAGTAGTTGAAAATATCAGAAAAGGTAAAAACAAAAGCACCGCAAGAACTCGAAGGAAAAGAAAAGGAACAGACAGCCCAGTTGGAAAAAAAAATTCAGACCTAATCCCCTGATATCCCGAAAATAAAGCTCTTATATTTGACCTGCTCCTTCTTCATCAACTGTGGATTCCAAGGGGGTTGGGGAATGCTGGCCTGCAGCTGATATTAGCAGCCACGTTGAATAAGTTGATGAGCTAAGTCGATGAAGGAATCCACAAATACTATGAAAATTAGACCATATTCCTTGAAAAAGGATCAACCACAGGCGACTTTAAAGCATTTACCACTTTCAAACCTTTTAGCTGGGCCTGTTTTGAATTATGACTACATGATTTTAAATTACACTTTCTAATTCCTCGCCGCCCCCCACCCCAGCAGCCGCTGCCACTTCATTTTCCAATTATGTACTTTTATTTCAGAATGATGAAGAGAGCTACTTACTGGATCATGTCCTGTCTGCCACAAATAGCTGCTCACTTATTCCTTGAACCTTAGACAGGAAGACAGTCAGTTCACCTGGCTGGTCTTCAAATTCGGAATATCCTCCATTCCCATAGCACCCAACGAGGCCCGAGAAGCAAAGAAACCCTCAAAGCTCGGGTTGAGAAATAATGTTTGTAAACCACTGCTCCACTCCATAAATTATTATAATTCTTAGTGCTTTCTATATCCATCTAGCCGATCAGCAATCACATAAATAACAGTGAATGGACTGATTTTTCTTCTGCAAAGTGCTATGTCCTAGTTTTCGAAATAAAGCATTTGGAGATTCGCGAGTCTGTGGGGTTGAGGCGGGATGCTGCTCAGATTCGTTTCAAACGTGCACACAGACATACCCACACACAAAAGGAAATAAGAGGTACGCGTGAAAAAACCAGGATTCTGCGTCCCCTTCCCACGTATCCATCAAGTCACACTCCATATTCCTGGGGGTGCGGGACACACACGGTGGCGGGGAGGGGAGGCAGCAGGGCGGTCCTGGGTGTTGGCGTTCACATACGATTTGCAAAGAAAGTAAACGTGGATTTACAGTTCTCGTGGAAATCTATTAAACAGATGTCACTGAAGCATAATCAAATCGGCACTATGGTAATTCTACACTTAAGTCAGAGATTGGGGTTTTGCCATTTTTATGATCAGTTTAAGTGCTTTATTTTTTTGTGATCATGCAGGAATCTGCAATTAAGGATGAAACCTCCAAAAGTATGATCAATTAACGAATGTGTCTGAATGACAAACTTAACAAAAGCAAAACTCCTTCTCTATGTGTCCCCCACCCCCACCACACATACGCCCCTTTGTGCAGGGAGCCTAGGGTGGGGGAGGGACCGGCTGCCTTTTCCACGAGCCGCAATCCCAAAGCGCTTCGTTGGGAAGGGGGAGAGGCAGGGTGCGGGGAAGAGCTCACACTTCTCAGGTAGCCAGTGCAATATATTTTGCAGCCTTGCAGGCTGCGGTACTGTCGGGAAATGCAGAAGAATGAAATGAAGGGGAAACGTGAATCAGGCATCATGTTCTCCCGAAAGTGATGAAATTAGCACGGGCGATGCCAAAAGTCTTTCCATGCGTGCTGAGCCTCACATCCTTGGAAGGAGGGGATGGAAATGTGAAGTCGTGCGATCCAAGCAAACTTTCAGGATTTGGGGTTGGGGCGGTGCAGAGAGGGCTCTGGTCAATTCTTGGTTCTGCACTCAACGCATATCGCTGTCAACCAGAGGGGTGACTTTTTGTTTCGGCAGCTGCATCTGCCTCTGATGTACAACCAAGGTCTGACGTCAAGCTGGCCAAGTTCACATCCAAGAAGAAACCCCAAATGGTAATTCACAGAATGGTATGGAAAGACCAAAGGACATCTCGAGCCACCACCTGAGTTCAAAATTAAAATATATAATCCCCATTTGCTAAGACTGTCTTTCATGAGACTGGCCTGCTCTTATCAGTCACAGATACTTTAAATGGAAATAAAGCGTATTGGAGTCTTATCTCATTTGGGGGTGGGGGTCAAAATAAAGTCTCTGTTTTGGCAGCAGAATAACCAGGTCACCAGGGAAAACCACAGCAAATGAAATTAATCAAGAAATTATATATACCTTCTCTCCAACACGGGTTGCTTTTGTTTTTTTACAATTTTGTCACTTCTTCAGCTCCAAGTCACACAACGTCAGGGGCAGTCTGGAGAGGATGCTTGCTAGCTGGTGGTCTCATTCCACCTGGGGGACATCGACACCCCAGGAAACATGGTCGCAGGGAAGAACTGCCTTCAGGGTGACCTAGCACAGGCTTGGCGGTTCTCACTATGGGACACATTCCCTTCACCCCCGTCTCTTCCCTGCCCACCAAGTGTTTGGCACAACTGATCCTAGAGGGTAAGACGTCTGGCTGGAAGGAAGACCCCAGGACAGCCTGTCTCTCATCCGAGATTCCACTGTGATCAGCAGGCACAGATCAAGCCTGAGAGTCCATTCCCGGGCTCCTACACCTGGGGTATCCCTCTCCCCAGGACCCCTCACTCCAGAGGTGCAGGCAGACAAAGGTAGACAACAACTGCTGAATGGAGAGATCTCAGAGAGAAGAATGGAAAAGGGGGGATGCTAGAAAAGGCCCCTTCTCTGTTCCTGGAGAGGGAGGGGCGATGGAAGCGACATGTCGCGTTGTCACACTGAAGATTTTTGACAGACAATTCAGCAATAACGCAGAAATTCCACCCGAACAGCAGCTCGCCGCGGAAACTTGAAAGGCATTAACTAACCTCCACTAATTGCGTGTTTTTCTGTGCATAATATTTACTTGTTAAAAGTCGTTGCCTGGCCGATTAATTTCCTCTGCCCTGCTATTTGTGATTGGTTCACGGGCCTGAAATTGGAAAAACGAAATCATTTTGATAAATTAAAAGATGACTGCACTGTGGGGAGGGTTTTCTTTTCTCCACTAGTCCGGAACCTGCACCCAGAATGTTGGTTTTTCTCCTAGAGCGCTACTCTTCGGTGAAATCCTGCTACCATCCTAATTCTTCAAACAAGTGCAGAGAGATGTGTCCTGTGTGAGATGTGTCCTGAGAGAGACGTGTCCTTGCAGGTGAGAGCCTGCAACGGAATGTAGCAAGTTCAAGGGAAAACAAATGAATTTAAATTGCTTTCATCGGATGAAGATTTAATAGTCTCACCGGTGGACTGGGAAATTTTTAAAAAGCAGACTTTTCTTGAATGGTTACTTTGAGTGTCAGTGCAATCCTGACACAGTTAGGGTCTTAACAGTATGACCCTAAAGCCCTAGTCTCTTACCTCTACTTAGACCCCTTTGTCCATAAACACAGCCTACAGGGTTAGGGTGTATGTGGATGATTTTAAGTGTTCATATGGCAACTGTATCCGAGATATGACATCCCTTGGGTAGGTGACAAAATCTGAGCCTACCCACATCAACATCATAGGGATCTACTTCAATCCAGGTCTTCGGATATTCCTAGGGCTGAGAAATAAATAGGAAGGCAGCCCCACGTTGAACCACTTCCAAAGACACGATTAAACCACTGTGACTGGATTATCGCCTTTTGACTAGCCATCAGCCAATTAATGGACCTCCACGGAGTGAGCACTCAAATAGATGTAACCATTTCGCAGAAACCCATCTTAAGGAAAAAGGTTTTACAAGTGTTGTGGGGCTGCCACTCGGAAAGCCAATCTGCAAGGAGCCGGGCATCATGAAGCACAGTTTATTATGCACGACTCTCACACCATGGTCCCCACGGACACTGTGCCCGGCTCCAGAATGCCTCCCGATCCCCACCAGCTGGCTCAACAGCCCCAGCGTACTGCCCACCACCGGAGGCCTGCCTCAGCCCAGCCAAATCCACCAGCCCCTCCCCGAACAGCCTCCCAGTACATTAGTTCCCATGGGTGGAAGCCCGGCTTCCAACTTGAATGTGGCAGTCAGCCGGTGGCCTCTCCGACATCCCCCAAGCATTTTAGGCAATGTGACAAATTATTTGTGTAGTTGGTGCATTTTTCTGTTGTTGCAAATACCAGCCAGGGTATGGACGATGGTAGTGTCAAACCCCCAGCCCCCAGCCTGGCTGAGCCCTGCTAACAAGTCTCCCACCACCATTCAAGTCCTGCGGAGCCAGCTCACCATTCACCAACCAACCCACTTTTGTTCCCGGGGTTTAATTTCATAATTGTTGGCCACTTAACAAGCTCTCCTCTGGGCCATTCAATAGGGGTCTTAGAATCGGGGAGGGAGAGGCAACCAAGCCCCCAAGGGATGGGAGAAGCTCAGCCCCCAGCACCCGGGCAAAGACTTCCCAGAGAGGACAGCTAAGTGGCCTTGGGGGCCAGTTTCAGAGTGGGGCCTCCTGATTCCAGCCCAGGCTCCCAGCCCCAGTGGGGATGCGATGGAGGAAAGGGGGGTGTCTAGGACCCAAAGCCTGGACACAACAGACTCCTGGACACATCAGCTCTCAGCCCGACCCTCTTCTGTTTCCACCGGGTCAAGGGGGACTGGCGTGAGAATTCACCTTCTTGTAACAAGTACCAGAAGAAACACACAAGAGGCAGAACTGCTGCTTAGCCTGAGCAGCCCCTGAAATATTGCCTGCGAGGGCTGGAACCTGCCTGGGTAGCCACGGAATCCCTTGCGACCGGCACAGAGCAGACAGTAATAAACATGTGCGGAATGAGTGAGTGGATGAGTGGATGGATGGGTGGATGGCTGGGTGGGTGGATGGATGGATGAAGTTTCCAGCAACGCCGAGCCAAAGTGGCCGCTGGGTCAGCATCAGTCCCCGCCTCCTGCGCCCCCCAAGTACCAGCAGGGGCTTCGCTGCGCACAGTAGGCTCTCAGCGTCGAGGGGCTGCTATTGTTATGACCATCCTTATCACTTGCACCCCACCAATGCGCTTCTTCCACCAGCAACTCCGCCAGCAGCCAGCAGCTACCGGCGAGCCAGGGAAAAGTTTCGCTGACCCCTCGGCCCCAGTCGAAGTCCAGCGCTCCGGCCGAGCCCCTCCCCGCGGCACCCGCTCGGCCCACGGGGCAGCCGGGCTGCGCGGCCAGGGCGCCAGCCCCCGGCGAAGGCAGCCGAAGTAACTTTGCGGGCGCCCCTGCGCCGCGCCGCGGGCGTCACCCCGCGCCCGGAGAGGGTCCCGGCCGCGCCCCCGCGCCCGGCCCTGCGTCCGCGCCCCGCGCCCCCCGCGCGCCCCCGGCCCGCGCCCCGCCCGCCCCCAGCCCTACCTGGCCCCGGGCTCCTCTTCGGCGGCCGCGGCGGCCGCGAGCAGCAGCGCGCACGGAGGGAGGCAGGGGCCCGGCTCCGGGGAGGGAGGCGCGCAGGGGCGGGGGCTCCTCCGGCGGCGGCCGCCTAGCCGCGCGTCCGAGGCAGCAAGTGGGAGCCAGACTCCTCCTTCGGGGGGCGGGGGGCTCCCCGCCGCCCGCTCCCTCGCCCGCCCGCCCGCCCGCCTGCCCGCCGCGCGCCTCCGAGCCTGCCCGGCTCCCCCGCCCGCCGCCGCCCTCCCCCTCTTCCTCCCCGCCTCCCCCCGCCCCGGCGCCGGGAGGGGCGCGATCGCGCCCTCGGTCCCCGGCCCCGCGCGCCCGCCCGCCGGGGCCCCCGCCGAGCCGGCCAGGCCTCGGCCCGCGGCCCCCGCCCGGGCCCGGCGCCGCATCCCGCCGCCCCAGGGGGAAGAGCGGGCCCGGGCGCGGCGAGGAGGCGGGGGCCCGCGCTGCGGAAAAGGGCCGGCGCGGCCCCGCCTCGCCCCGCGCCCCTCTCCGGCCCGCCCCCCGGCCCCCTGGCCCCGCAGCGCGCGGGGTGGGCGGGGAGCAGGGCGGGGGCGCGCTCACCTCCGGATCCGAGGCCGCCGCGGCGGGTACCGCGTGCTGGGGCGTGCGCGGCTCCTTCCGGGGCGCCGCGGCCCCCCGCCCCCGGCCCGGACCCTCTCCCAGGACCGCGAGGGTACCTCGCCCGGAACCCCTCCTGCCGGGCGTCTGCGAGTCCTCCTCCGCCCCCTTTTCCGAGAGATGTGGGCCCCCAGCCCCTAGCCTACGTAGGCCTGGCCCCCCTCCGGCGTCCTCATCTCTTCCCTCTGGGGGTCCCAGGTCCCCGACCCGGGGTACAATGGGTGGCCAGCGGAAAGCTAACCCAGAGCGGGCAAGTCATCAGGTCGGAATCTGAGGACCTGGCCCCTGGTTTGAAGACGGCTCTGACTCACTGGGGAGAGAGGGGAGCAGCACCTGGCGGGCCCACCCTGGGGAGATGGACTGGCCCCTTATGACCTCTCACCCCTGCCATGGGTGGAGACTGGTGGCCACAGGGCACAGGTCAGGCTGGGGCCTCCCAGATGGAGAGGTGAGGAGGAGAGGCCCATCTAAGGCACCTCAACAGAGGTTTGTGGGCCCCCCTCCCCTGGCACACTCACATGACATTCTGCCTTCATCAGAGCTTCAGACACAATCCCCAAGGACAGGACACCCTGCTGGGGAGGGAGGCAGACGGGCAGGGTGGGTGAGGGAGGGGAAGTGGGAGCCGCTACCCAGTGGGGCTTCCTGGAGGTGGCCACCCCCCAGAGAAGTGGGTGTCATGGAAAGAAGGTATGGAAGAGGCATTCCAGGCAGGGCCTTGGCAAATCTGAGATGACAGCTTCCTCAGAGCTGGGGAACGAGGAAGTGTGGGCAGGAGGGGGAGGAGATGGAGCCCGAGCTGAAGGGCTTGGATGCCTGCCTAAGGGGATAGGCTTTGTCACTGGGAGCCATAGAAGGTCTTTGAGTGGGAGCACCTGACCAGCTTTACCTTCTTAGAGTTTGCTCAGGCCAGCCTGGGCTTCCCAGGCTGTGCTAGAGGTAAAGAACCCGCCTGCCAAAGCAGGAGACATAAGAGACTCGGGTTTGATCCCTGGGTCGGGAAGATCCCCTGGAGGAGGAAACGGCAACCCACTCCAGTATTCTTGCCTGGAGAATCCCATGGACAGAGGAGCCTGGCGGGCTATGGTCCATAGGGTCCAAAGAGCTGGATACGGCTGAAACGACTCAACAGGCACAGGCAGCCCTGGAGAGGAGCGGGAGAGGCTGGGACTGCAGAGGGAGGTGATGGAGGCCTGGGCTGGGGCCGGCTGAGGGGGGCCTGGACTGGTCACCCCTCTCCTGTTTCCTTGTCTGTGGACCTCATTGCGTAGTATCTCTGGGGCAGAGAGTCTGGGCTGGAAACAGAAGATGAGCTGGGCAAGCGGGAGGGACAGGTGAAACATGCGGTGGGTGGGCACAGAGACAGCAGGCCACCCGGTCTCCTTCGGGGCCAGTCCTGGAAAGCAGGTCCCCCCCCAGGGACCCACAAACCTCTGTTGAGGTGCCTTAGATGGGCCTCTCCTCCTCACCTCTCCATCTGGGAGGCCCCAGCCTGACCTGTGCCCTGTGGCCACCAGTCTCCACCCATGGCAGGGGTGAGAGGTCATAAGGGGCCAGTCCATCTCCCCAGGGTGGGCCCGCCAGGTGCTGCTCCCCTCTCTCCCCAGTGAGTCAGAGCCGTCTTCAAACCAGGGGCCAGGTCCTCAGATCCCGACCTGATGACCTGATGACACCCTCCCCATGGTGTTTCTCAGGCCCCCGAGGCCATGCTGACCTTTGCAGATGCCCAGCTTGAATAGACCTGGCCCTCTGAGGGTTGGAGCCCCAAGGCAGGCCCTCCAGGCCAGGCGGAGAGGAGTGGAAGTGTCCCCTGGAAATTTAGGAAAGAGACCCCAGGGTAAAGCACAGGCCTGCTGTCGAGGAGAACGTTTGATCTTTCCACTTTCAGCGCCACAGCTCAGGTGGCTAGAGCGCCCACTGGGTGTCTGTGTTGTCCTGGGAACTGTGTGTCTCCCAGGCCTGTGTTGGGGACCAAGGACGCAGGGGGTCTCCATGAAAGGCCGAAGGGGGGACACACCCAGAGACCACTCCGGACCCAATGTCGGCTGGTAAGGAGAGAGGCCCAGCCTGCGGGATAGTGCCAGCCCTCCTGGAAGAGGGCCTGGAACTGGGCCTGGGAGAAAGGGCAGAGTGTGGACAGGGGACAGGAGCCTGATGGGCATTCCTGAGGGCACGGACAGCAGGGGCCAGGACGAGCAGGGCGGGGAGAGCAAGGAGACGCGGACCCCTGGGGCATTCCATAGGCTGGCCTTGAATGCCGTGCCCAGCAAGTTGTGGGTGCCCCTGAAGGCTTCTGAGCGAGAGGTTCCGTGTCCCAGCACCAGGGACAAGGCCAGTGTCGAGTGAGTGAGTGAATGAACAAGCAGGTAGAGAATGAGGTCTAACCTCAACTCCGCTTAGCACACAGAGCCTCCCGGCTCCCACAGCCCAGCTGCCCGACTCTGCAGTGTGAAGGAGCATCCCAAACTCCGCCAGGCACATCTTCCTCCCCGCAGGGATGGAGGCTTCCCGAGCACAGTGTCTCCAGGAGTCCAGTGTACCTGCCTGGGAGACAGAACTTGGGCTCAGTAGCCCAACAGACTCCACCCGTTACCAGCCAAGGACAAAGGCTCAATTGGTTCATGACCTCGCAGAACGTGGGGGACGTGTGGTTGGGAATTGGTGGAGAATTTTTGGTCTTGGGGCGACAGCAGGGACATTCTGGTGACACTCATCCTCTAAGTTCAGCTTCCTCCCGTCCTCTGATCCTACCCGCCCTCCACTCAGCTCCCAGACAGCACCTCTTACCTTCCCTCAGTGTACATTTATGGAGTACCGACTGCATGCCCAACACTTACCACTTCCTTCCGGTCAAAGCACAAGCTCCCCACCCTTTAAGGGGCCTGCCATCACCTGCCCAACCCTGTCCCAGGCACTGAGCTCTGAACTTGACCCGCACCTACCCTGGTCCCGGCTATGCCTGCTGGGGAATCAGCCTGCCTCGGCCCCCAGCACTGCGTCCCACAAGCCTGGAGCTCAGTAGGTGCCCAGCGAATGGGCTCTGAAAGATGGAGAATAAGGAGTGAGGGATGGGCAGGGTAGACCCACTCCTAAAAGAGCAACCAGTCTGGCAAACACAGCAGACATTCTGCTTTGGGAAAATTTAATAACAGTGGCACTTGTTCATGGAGACTAATAGAAACACCACGCAATCCCGCACTGCCAACCAGCGAGGGGATGGCTCGTGCAGCAGGGAAGTCTTTCCCAGGCCCCCTACTATGTGCTGGAAGCCGGAGGGAAAAACAGGAGATGGCAGGCTATCTGGCCCCCTGCAGAAGCAGGAGGTCAGCAGATGCTCACGACACCAGAGAAGAGGGCAGCAGGGACGCTTCAGCAGGAGGTGATGTGCGGGACGTCCCTGGTGGTCCAGTGGTGGAGGGGCAACATTTCCACTGTGGGGGGCAATTCACCTTTCCAGGAAGGTGTCCTGGGGCAATAACTATTTATAGCAGCCCTCAATCCAAAACAAGCCAGGTGCCCAGCCAGAGGGGATCGGTTTTATGGAGTGTTGAGGGAATATTAAGTAGCGAGGTCCGGCTGCTGGCGTGTGTGTGGCAGGAACGTGTCCGTGGTCATCACACATCCCGTGGACAAGGGAAGCAGGCCCCTGACTCTGGGTTTTGACAAATGAAAGATGAGGGGAAAAAAAGCTCGGTAGTATTGTAGACCCACATGTCAACCCTGGGGATAAGATGAAGGGTGATTCGTAACTCCATTTATTGGACTTTTATGTTGTCTCGAACTCTTCTAAAATCATCAGAGTATCATGAGGGGTGGAGAGACGGGTGTCTAGGCAGGGGAGTGAGCAGAGTCGGGGCGGCGGGTGGGGGGGTGTAGGGCAGGGGCTGGGGTGAGCTGGAGGCGTGGCAAGGCCCAGGCCCTGGAAGACCCCAGTGCCTTGTTGGCAGAGCAGATCCTCCATGGTGCCTGACTCAGAGCCAGCCTGTAGGAAATAGTCACTATTCAGCAGATGTTCAGTGGGCCCCTGTGGCGTGCCAGGAGCTGGGCAGGCCGCGGGAATCGCCCTGACAGAGGAAGCCCCAGGATTTTAGGGGAGGTGGGAGTCAGCATGGGCTAGAGGGATTGAGAGAGGCTCCCTGGAGGAGGTGACCCAAGCTGGGGCTGGAAGGGTGAAGCCTGACCCTGCATCCCCACGTGTGCCCCCGTTCCGCCCCTCCAAGGTCTCCGCCTACTTGCTCAGGTCTATCCGGACCCTGAAGGCAGGTCAGTTTCAATTCCAGCCATCTGGCGTGGGCCTTCCCTGGGTCTTCCCCTCAGCCCAGAGCCCTGGGTGGGAAAGCCACCCTGTCACGAGCCCCCAGGCCCTGCCCACCTCTGGGTAGGGTCAGGTATAGCCTATGAGGACTGCCCCAACTACAGAACCACTGGTTCAAGTCCAGCCTCTGCCACTTAGAACCTGTGACTGGACCTCAGTCTCTTCCTTGTTTCTCGTAAAGCCGGTACAGTAATTTCTAACTCGAGGGCAGTGCAGCTAGAGGGCCCAGTGCCCCGTGGCACCGAGCAAGTGGAGGCTGTTAGCACTGTCAGAGTTCTTGATGTCAATTCTAGGATCTGGATTTTAAGCTAGTTCTGCCACCAACTAGCTTGGGCCCTCGGCACATCCTCGTGGTTCTCTGAGCCTTGGTTTTCTCAGCCTGAGGACAAAAGTGATGTCCCAGCTCACTCCTGGACTTGCTCAAAGGTGAACGTCAAGATATGGGAAGACCCCACAGCTCTCTCCTGCCCCGAGGTGAGGATCTCACCAGGCTGTGGTCCAGATGAGTCCTCCACCCCGTTCTGGGGTGCTCCCCCATATGACCCTCGGATCATCACCCAGAAAAGGCCAGGAGCAGGGAGGCTGTTTTCGTTGTTCAGTTGCTGAGTCATGTCCTACTTTTTGCAACCCCATGGACTGCAGCAGGCCAGGCTCCTCTGTCCTCTACCATCTCTCAAAGTTTGCTCAAATTCATGTCCATTGAGTCTGTGATGCTATCTAACCATCTCATCCTCCACGAAGAGCTGACTCACTGGAAAAGACCCTGGTGCTGGGGAAGACTGAAAGCAAAAGGAGAAGGGGGCTGCAGAGAACGGTGCCTTGTATAAAGCGAGCTCCAGACACCTGACTGATCATTCCACCAGGGTCTGCCCCTGGCAGATGGGCCTGGGAGGCGAGGCGTTTGTCACTGGACAGAGGGCCCAAGACATGCTTCAGGAATCATGTTCCCTGCCCCAAGCGATGCTGCTCCAGGATTGGAGTCACCAGGAGCTGGACAGAGGCCAAGCCCGGGGAGGCCATCCACCTCCCTGCAGGCTGCAGGAGCAGGAGGTTGCCCAGCCCACAGGCCTCCTGAGGGTGGGGTCAGCTCCTGGTGCCACTCCAGGTCACCACTAAGGTGGGTGGCCTAGGTTCCCAGCACCCTTGGCCCTGCCCCTCACTGGCTGCCTGTAAGTCCCTTAGTGTTTCTAGAGAATTTTTCCAGATTCCTTAGAGCTGCCTTATTTCTCACCATAGCCTGGCTGGGACCTCAGGTAGGGGCAACCATCCCTGCGAAGGGAGACCAGAAGGCCCATTTTACAGATGAAGAAACTGAGGTTCCAAAAGATTGTTTGAGGTCTGTCCAGCTAGTGTGTGGTAAAGTGGGAACTGCAAGGCCGATCTTCAAACTCCAGGATACCTGTTCTCCCTCTCACCCATCCTGTTCCCCACCAGGTGCCAGGCCAGCTCCTTCCAACCCCACCAAAGGCCTGCAACACATCAAGGGACTGTCCCAGCCCTGCCAGCTGTTGCTGAGCTCTGCTGAGCTGTCCAGGGTCCTGGTCATGCCCAGTCCGGCCCTGCAGACTTCTCCGGTCCTTCCCGGAAGCTACCTCTTCTGACCTCCCAGACAGTGAAGGAGTGGGAGAGACGGAGCTGGCCCCACCCAGGGCTCCTGCCCTTGCCTTGCCTGCACTGCCTGGAGGCCTTTGAATACCACACTCCAACCCTAAAGCCTCGGTTTCCTTTTCTGAAAAAATGGGTGCAACAGAGGCCAGGGCAGCGGGTAGTTCATATTCAATAACCTTCCATAGATATCCTAGCCACCTCCTCAGGGCCAGGCAAAGCCAGAGACTTAGAGGGGCTCAGAGGTGACCCTGCCCCTGAGCAAGGGGTCCAAAGGGTGTGGGGCCTGGAAACTAACAACGGCCTGCACTGCTAGGCACAGGGGGCCCTCACAGGGGACCTCTCATCCCACATGGGGACAGATGAAGGGGAGATGCTCAGACAGTGCCTGGTGACAAGGGCAGAGGAAGGGAGGCATCTCGGGGGAGGGGCCGAGCAAGCAAAGATCTAGAGGCAGGAACCAAAGGGGACCCTGGGGTGACGGAGGGAGGGGAACAGAGAGAGGAGTGGGCAGAGGTTCACCCCGCCCAGCACCCCTGTAGCCACAGAGTAGAGCCCAGGGAAGCGCGGGCAGAGCCTGGTCCGATCACTCAGCCGTGGATGAGGGAAGAGGGGCCACAGGGATGGTGAAGAGGGGCCCGGGAGATGAAATGCCCAGGGCTCCCTGATGTATAGGCCATAGGAGGTAAATCCCAGGCACTTGATGTGGGTCTCCTCCCTCGATCCTGGCAACCCGTGCACCAGCTCCGGACGGAGTCAGGGGCGGCGGTGGGAGGAGCCAAGATGCAGCAGGCTCCACGGGCTGCCGACATCCGCCTCCAGCTGAGCTTCCGATCTCCTCAGCATCCCCGGGTCCTGCATCCTCATCCAGAAAACAGGTGGACATACCAGATGCCTCCTGGGATTCTGGAGGAGCTGGGTGAAGCCCAGACTGCCCTCCATCCTTGGCAGCGCTCGGCTCCACGGCCAGAGCTCACACACCGCTCCAGGCAGCTCTGGCACCAGCCAGCTGCCCTGCATCTTCCCTTCTCTGGGTTGGCCATCTAGGAGCTGCTCCACCCCCTACCAAAATCAGCTTGGGTTTGTGGATACCGGGACGGGGGGAACCCCATCCTCACAAGAACCCCAGGGCCCAGGTGCCACACCCAGTAGTGGGAGCCCCGGGTTCGAGTCAATGAGCCGAGTCAATGGCGGTGCCAGAGCCAAACCTGAAGAAAGAAGGGAGGAATCGGGGTTCTGCTCCCAGGACCCAGGAAAGGGTCAGGGGAGAGATCAGGGGAGACAGGTCCTGCCCAGACCCAGCCCTGCACCTCCCCCACCCCCACCACGAGGCCAGGGTGCTCAGGACAGGCCCAGGCCTCATCCAGGCACAGGAGTCCTGGCTGGGACCAAGCAGGGCCCCCAGGCAGGCCCAGACCCTAGAATGAATGCCCCAGGGGAACAGAGAGCTGGGGGTGAAGGCACCCATCACCAGCTCAGAGCGGGCACCCCCATCAAAAGCAGCAGGATCTGAAACCTGGGCACCCCCATGCCCACCTTCTGTCCCTGTCTCCTGCCTCTGCTGGCTCCCCCAGTCCTGTCCGCTGCCTCCCGAGTCGAAGCCCCCACCCTCAGGGCCTTCCCTGAGCCCTCTGCCCCCACAGTGCTGTCAGGTCCCTCTTCCCTGATTGGGAACCTCCGGGGCTCCCCACTGCTCCTAAGTCTGCATCCTGAGGAGGAGGGGGTGGGGGGCACTCAGCCCCTCCCACGCAGGATGGACTTCCCCAGGCAACCTGCCCCTCCCGGACCCACCACGGGCTGCACCTGCTCTGCCCCTCACCTCGACCCATGGCCAGCAACGGGGTCCAGGCTCCTTTGGAGGGGGGATCAAGAGTTAAGCAGGCCTGGGGCACAGCAGCACTTGGGGCTGGGGCTTCAGGCCAACATCCCTAGGCCGCGCCCCACTTCCCTCCAGGCACCTCTCACCTGCCGGACGCAGTGCTGGTGGGCGAGCAGGGTCCGAGGGGTCGCACGAGTGTGGACCTGCCACTGGGGTCCAGGGGCAGGGTGCTGGACCTGGTGCCTCACCTGTGAAACCAGGGTAAACATACCTGCCGCATTAGGTCGTGCTGATCACGTGGGGTGAGGACCGTGAACACCCTGGTGCTTGCTGTGACTCAGCAAGTGCCCATCAGTGACAGCGCCCGGGAGACCTCTGCCTGGCCTCTCCTTGAGCCCTGGTGTTTCCGTGCTGTTCGCTGCCGGATCCCAGCTCCACTCCCCGCAGCCAGCAGGTTCTCAGTAGACACCAGGTCTATTAGACAGAGGAGCCGCAGGTAGCCTCCTCACCTTTGTTGATGCCCCCCTACTGGGGGGGACTTGCTCTCCTTGGTGAAAGGCAGAGAGAGCCCCAGGGAGGCATCGCAGCGGGGGTGGGAGTGCCAGCCTCCCATGCCGATGCCGCCCCCGGACAGTCCCCTCCTTTGGGGAGGAAGCCCCCTCCCCCGCATCCTGCAAGGACCCTCACGCCTCTGTCTGTCCCCCCGTGCCCATCCCACCCCACTTCCCAGGGACCTGTTCCACTTCTGGGGTCTTCTTACCTGTCAGAAGGCTTTATCTTCTGTGGAGCTTGTCGCTTTTCCCCCCTGATTCCCACCTTCCTGCAGGATTGCACCCTCAGCTTCCCTCCTCCAGGGTGGCCTTGAGGAGCCCTGGGGCCATCAGCAGAAAACTCCCTGAGTCCCACAGCTCCCAGACTCACACCTGCGTCTTGCAACGACCCCTCCCTCAGCTAACCTGGCCACGCCCCACTCCTGCCCATCTTCACCCTCTTTGGGTGAGTCTCTCTCTTCCCACAAGACTGGCACTGAGACCAAACGCAGCTCCTAGGTTGGCATTGGCAGGGAGGGAAGAGGCCAGCAAGGTACTGCTGCGCTGCTGCCGAGGCAGTCACTCACACTCTAGTCTGAATGTGTCCAGCCCCTTCCTAAGAGCAGTTTTGAACAGAGCCATCAAAGCTGGGAGAGATGTCTGTGCCCTTCTATCACCACCTCGCCCTACTGCCGTACCGTACAAAGAGGAAACTAGGACCAGACTGAGAAAGAAACACAAGAGCAGGGATAGCCTGTCCTCAGCTGCGGGTGAAGGATAAACACTCCCTGAAAAGGAGAGTGGAGGAGTGGAGGGGAGCTGAAAACGGACTTTCATGATTTCGCTATCCATTGATTTCTCTATCGATGGACATGAGTTGGTGATGGACAGGGAGGCCTGGCATGCTGCAGTTCATGGGGTCGCAAAGAGTTCGACACCACTGGGCGACTGAATTGAACTGAACTATCCAGGATGGTCGATGCCAGAGGCCACAGGGCTGCTGATAAATCTCACTGCTCCAGTTCGTCGGGACGATCACCTTGTCTTACCTTATTTCACAGTGAGGTTGGAGGTGTTGGCTGACCTGGCCAGTAGGTACCCAGGACCTGCCTAGATCTTCACAGCCGCACCCTCCATGCGCTTCCATCCGAGACGATGCTCTGCAGACAGCCGAGGGGAAGAGAAAGACGTGTGCCCCAGGCCCCCACCCCAGTGGAGCCTAGCTCATTCCCTCCTGACTCCCATCCCTAGACTCCCTGACTCCACCCTGCTCCTTCTGCCCATCACAGAGGCGACACAAGCTGCCGTGTCTGAGCACACACATCATGACTTTAATCCTCACGATCGCCCATACAGGTGGCGCTATCATTTCCAGTTTACGGATGACAGGCACTGGGGCTGAGTCACACCTTGAGTCCTTGCATGGGCTGGAGCAACACCAGTCCCAGCAGCGTTCTATGCCTGGCCGCCGGCTCTCTGCTGCTGCCTGGGCAAGGGGGGCAGCACAGAAGTGGCTCAAGCCCTCCCCTTCCATCATGCGCTCTGAGCAGATATCACTAATCAATGGCTGTGTTCTTCCCGGTGAGCCAGAATGCTAGCACAGGGCCCCAGGCAGCCCCTGGGAAGGGTTGGCCCTACAGACATCATCTACCTGCCTCTCCCCAAGAACCTGCTGGGCTCTGACCTGCCCATGGCCTCAGTCAGCAGGTCCGCCCAGCCCTGTACAACAGAGGTGGTCACCTCCCTGCAGGCTGGGGTCTGGAGCTGCACCCAGACTCACCGTGGTCCAGCAGAGCTCCCCCACATTCCACCATGCCTTCTGCCCAGAGACCTGGCCCCTCCCTACAGCTCTCTGGAGCCTCTACCCACCCACCCCACCCTCCAGAAGATGGCCAGCCTTCGTACTCCACTCAGCCACAGAACCCCACCTCCACCACCACTGGCCTAAACCCAAAGCTGAAGCCCTTCCTGAATCTTCCCCTCCAGGGCTGCCCCTCCAGCTCTGCCTCATTCAGGGACCCCTCTAGCCAGTACTGCCTTTTCTGCATCTTCAGGCACCCCAGAGGACCAGCACCTTACCACCTGCATTTATTTCTTTTCAAGTCTCCTGACCTAAGAAACAAGACCTCTGTCCCTCCGTCATCACCCCCCAGCTACTGCCTCTCTTTCCTCTTCTCAGCCAAGTTTCCTGGAAAAGGGCCTCCACCCACGCCGTCTCTGCTTCCCTGCCTCCTGACCCTCTCTTCAGGCCAGGCAGGGTGTCCACCACCATTCTGCTCATCGCCAGACATCTGGGCCTTTTCCCCTGCTCTCAAGCTATAACCAACCTAGACAGCGTATTAAAAAGCAGAGACATTACTTTGCCAACAAAGATCCACCTAGTCAAAGCTATGGTTTTTCCAGTAGTCATGCATGGATGTGAGAGTTGGACTATAAAGAAAGCTGAGCACCGAAGAATTGATGCTTTTGAACTGTGGTGTTGGAGAAGACTCTTGAGAGTCCCTTGGACTGCAAGGAGATCCAACCAGTCCATCCTAAAGGAAATCAGTCCTGAATATTCATTGGAAGGACTGATGCTGAAGCTGAAACTCCAATACTTTGGCCACCTGATGCGAAGAGTTGACTCATTGGAAAGACCCTGATGCTGGGAAAGATTGACGGCAGGAGAAGGGGACAACAGAGGATGAGATGGTTGGATGACATCACCAACTCGATGGACGGACGTGAGTTTGTGTAAATTCCAGGAGTTGGTGATGGACAGGCAGGCCTGTCCAGGGAGGACCTCATGCAGTCCATGGGGTCGCAAATAGTCAGACACATCTGAATGACTGAACTGAACAAGACAGAGTCCAGCCTCCTGGCTGTGGCCTTCGAGTCTGCCTTTCCTGATCCTGGGGACATTTCCAGTCTTGTTCCATGCCCCACTCCACCCTATTCTCCAAATGCATCTACCAACTTCCTTCTCATTGGTTCTGAGATTCCATGCTAGCTCAGTCCTCTCCCCCTGGTTAAGAAAAAGAAAAAAACACCCACAGAACATTGTAAAGTGATTATCCTCCAATTAAAAATTAATAAAAAATTTTTAAAACTTGCCATAAAGCTATTGCTTATCTAGAACTGCTATGTGCCAGGCATTGTGCCAAGAATGCAATATTCAGTCCTATCCTCCAATGTTGATTCATTAATTCCAAAAATATCTATTGAGCACCTACTTTGTGCCACACCCTTTCATAAACAGAAGGATTCAGCAGTGAACAATGATGTGGATATTTTTTTTCCGGCTGAACAGGTGCGGAAGCTAAGGCTCAGAGAAGTTAAGTGACCCGCCCAGGCTCACACAGCCCTGAGACCCACTGTGTGGTCTCAGGCATGGATGCCAGGCCAGCAGGGCGGGAAGCCAGCCCCAGCTCACGGCTACAGGAGTCAGGGAGGGGTCCTCACTCAGGGGCAGGGGCGGTCCAGCCCTCCCCATCACAAATCAGGACACTGAGGCTGGGAATCCACCTGGTCTCCTCTGGAACTGTCACCCATTAGGGTGACCATCCGAAGTCTGGACGAGGTTCTTCCCTCTGCCAGGATGCTCTCCGTTCAGCCCCTGACCGGCCCCTCGGAGTTCAGCCAGGGTGGCCTTTGCTCAGAGGAGAGTCCTGACCATCACTCAGGCCCAAGCCCCGCCTCACACACAACACTCACCCCAAATGCCAGCTGACGGTCAGTTGGATGGGCCCTGATGGATGGCCCTGATGGCTAAGGAAGCCTAGGGCCGGGAGATGGGGCCTCGTGGGCTCCCCCGCATCTCCTCATGGTGGACACGTGGTGGGCCCTTCAGGACAGCTGTATGGGTCTCCTCGAGGCAGGACCACCATCCCTATCCTGACTGTGCCCAGGGGAGGCAGCTGCGGGCTGGGCAGGCAGACCCCTGATTTCATAGAGACGTCTCAGGAAACTGTCCCCTGCCCTTAGCTTTGAATGAGGATAAGAGACCCCAGCCCCGGCTCCAGGATCACCTCTGGGGAGACCCTCCGCATTCTCTGAGCCTTCGCGTCCCCTTCTGCCAATCCAAATCTGCTTCTTCTGGGCAGCCTGCTGACAGGCGGAAGTAGGCGAGGGGCCACCGCCGCCCTTCTCCATCCCCCTGCTGCCCTCTTTCCAGAGTGAAAAGTGAAAAGGAGGGCCCATGCAGGAAGGCAAAGGCAGCCCTGTCTGCTTGAGCACAATGCCTTCTCTAGGCCTCCCTGGTGAGCCCGGGAAGAGCCCCATCCCACCACCGCCCCTGCCCTCATCAGGAGGCCTCAGAGGTGAGGGTGGCCCCCGTAAGGCCTGGGAGGGCCTGGAGGATGCCCGCCCAGTCGGTCACCTGTGTCTGGGCTTCAGGGAGTAGCTGCCGCACCCTGGCACATCAGGAAGGAGGCCCGAGGACGGGCAGGCTCGCAGACGGGGGGCCGTCCCAGAGGTGCCGTGGCTTCCCGACGCCGCACAGGCTCTGGAGCTTGGTGGGGCTCGGCTCAAATCCTGGCCCTACCACTTGACCTTGGGTAGGTCTGGACCCCACGTCAGAGCCTTTGTTTCCTCATCTGTAAAATGGGCTTTATGCACCATCTCCTGGGGCTACCGTAAGGCTTGATTTGTATACTTCAGACAGACACCTGGCATAGAGAGGAGCTCTGCTTAGGTTGGATGTTGGACCAAAAAGAACCAGACAAAGAGAGGGGCTTCCCTGGTGGTCCAGGGATTAAGAATCTGCCTTGGAGTGCAAGGGACACGGGTTCAATCCCTGGTCTAAGAAGATGCCACATGCCGCAGGCAGCTAAGCCCGTGGGCCACCGCTACGGAGCTCATGTGTCTCAACTACTGAAGGTGGTGAGCCTAGAGAGTGTGCTACGCAACAAGCGAAGCCACCAGCATGAGAAGCCCATGGATCGCGACAAGGAGCAGCCTCCACTGCCTATAACTAGAGAAAGCCCGAGAGCAGCTACGAAGACCCAGGGCAGCCAAATAAATAAATCAGTATTTTAAAACAAGAGCCAACCAAAGAAATGAAGAGAACCAGTGCAGGATCTGCCCTTGGGTAACGGGTGGCAGAGAGCAGCCTGCTACTCGAATGCTCCAATACAACAGCCAACCAGGGGCGCTGCGGGCCCTCCAGGGCCCAGTGACTCCCTTAAATATGATCCAGTCCTTCCCACCTGTACCCTTGCTTGGTGTGACCTGGGTCCTACCTGCACCCTCCGGCCTGACTTGTTTCAATCAGCTGGAGCTTGTCATGCTGTCCCAGCTGACCTCCTTGGGGCTTCCCCGATGGCCCAATGGTAAAGAATCCGCCCACAATGCAGGAGCCTCAGGAGACGCGGGTTCAATCCCTGGGTGGGGAAGATCCCCTGGAGGAGGGCATGGCAACCCACTCCAGTATTCTTGCCTGGAGAATCTCATGGACAGAGGAGCCTGGTGGGTACAGTCCACGGGGTTGCAAAGAGTTGGACACGACTGAAGCGATGTAGCAGGCATGCGTGCACCGGTACAACTCCAATGGCCCTCCATTTTTATAATTTTATTTATTTTCTGCCACGCTGGTTCTTTGGGGCCGCACTCAAGCTTTCTCTAGTGGCAGGGAGTGGAGGCTACTCTTTGCTGTGGTCCACGGGCTTCTCCTGGCAGCGGCGTCTCTTGTCGCTGAGCACAGACTATAGGCACGTGGCCTTCCGTAGTTGCAGCTCCTGGGCTCTAGAGCGCAGGCGCAGTTGTTGGGGCTCACGGGCTTAGTTGCTGGCAGCACGTGGGATCTTCCCGGATCAGGGATCGATCCCGTGTTTCCTGCACTGGCAGGTGGATTCTTGACTACTGAGCCAGCAGGGAAGCCCCGTTTGTCCCTTGGAAGGTTCTGTTCTGAATACTCGGCAGCTCACGGATCCAGGGGGCCCTCGGGAGCCTAGTGGACTTGCGCACCTCTCTCGCCTGGCACCGAGGGAGGGCGGGCAGGACTGGGCAGCCTCCAGCAGGAAGCTGGGTGTTTACATGGCAAACAGAGGCTGAGGGGAGATTGTGGGGCGTCGCAGGGGCAGACGCCCTGGTGCCAGCTGCGTGTCTGGCTCTGATGCCCCCAGCAGCCCGGCGCCGGCCGCGCTCTTCTCCCGCCGCGTGCTGCGTGCGCTGCGTGTGGGTGGAGGGCTGCTCCCTGTCTCCATGTTGTTGGGGAAGCAGTCCACGCAATCTCGAGCGACCTGGTGAGCAGGTTGGCGGGGACGCGCGGCCAGCCCCCGGCGCCCAGCCCTGCCCCAGCCTCATCCCACTGCCCTGTCTGGCTGTGGCCTCTTGCCGGCAGCATTGGCCCGCTAACCCGCTGTCAACACTCTCCCCCAGCAAACTTCGCCCCATCCCTCATCCCTTTAACAAGCAGCCCTTGTGCCAAGCCGTGTGCTCAAGCTGGGCTTCTGCCCAGGGAAAACAGAAGCTGCGAGAGGGGCCGGGAGCCCCTTGGCTCAGACCGCCCCACCCCCCAGCCCTGCCGCTCACCAGCTGGGGGACCTCGCCCAAGTTGCTGCGCTGCTCGGGTCTCTTCTCTTTGGCTGTAGCACGTGGTGAGGTTACTCTTAACTCCACCTCGTGGCGCCATGCTAGGTATTCAATAAGCCAGGGCAGGTACAGTGTTTAGAAAGCCCCTGGCTCAGCCCGAGCTCACTGCCAACAGTGGGTCTTCTGAGGGGAGAAGCTCCGCGTGTGGCACTGGCTGATTTCCACCATGTAAATGGGGACCTCCCAGTAAAGAACCCGCCTGCCAAAGCAGGAGGCATAAGAGACGCGGGTTCGATCCATCCCTGGGTCGGGAAGATGCCCTGGAGAAGGAAATGGCAACCCCCTCCAGTATTCTGGCCTGGAGAATCCCGTGGACAGAGGAACCTGGCGGGCTACGGCCCTTGGGGTCACAAAGAGTCGGACATGACTGAAGCGACTTAGCAGGCTTAGTCGACTTAGCGACTTAGCAGTTACATGGTGTAACTCCTCGCCCAATGGTCCATCTCAAGCTACCGACCCACGTGCCCAAGTAGGAGCAGCTGTGTGTAGACGCCTGCTGGGAGCTGATGAGAACCACCCCGGCCACACCACAGCCCCCCTTGTCTGCTCCGTCCCCCGCGTCCCTCCTACCACACCAGCCGTTTGCTGACCTCTGTACGTACCAGGTGTGTTCCTGCCCCGGAGCCTTCGCACTTGTTGTGGTATCCTCTGCCTGGGACACGCCTCCCTCCAGCTGTGGCATAGCTGGCCAGGTCATGCTTTCCAAGTCTCAGCTCCAACGTCACCTCCTCCGGGAAGCCTGCCCTGTCTGCCTGGGCGCTCTTGCCCCCTGCCTCACCCTCACTCCTACCTGTCTACGATTCCCTGCTATTTTGGTCCCCTGGTGGCGCGTGAGTCTAACGGGAAGTGTGGCACACGTGCGCGTGTTCCGTGCACTTATCTACTGTCTGCCTCCCCTTCCGAGGTTTGCTGTCAGAGCCAGACCTTGTCGGCTGGGTCTCTGCAGGTTTAGCACATAGTAGGTGCTCAGACAACATGAACATGAATGAATGACCGAGTGTGGAACAGAGGAACAATGAACCTACCTGCCCTGGTGCTCCTGGGCCCTGCCTGGCCCCCTGCGCCTGACCCCTCCCCTGCCCCCTGCCTGCGCAGCGGCTCTAATTGACGGAGGCCCCTTGACGGCGCCCCATTGTGGGACCTGTAATTGCCGGCTCCTGCCTCTTTCCCGAAGCCCAGTCTCCCTCTTCAGCAGAAAGACAGACCCCGGCCCCATTGTGCGGCTCCTGTTGACACAGGGATGACCTCACCGGGGGCCTCCTGAGACGGGGCCGAGGGGAAGGGAGGGGGTGGGAATGGGGGGTGCGGGAGGGAATTGAGGGGGTTGGGAGGTGGCCGAGCCCAAGTTGGGAAAGCCTGGAGGCTGTGGCCTGGGACAAAGGGTGGGAGGGGAGTGAGCCCTTCCCGAGAAAGAGCGAGTCCCGGGAAAGACAAGGGCGCTTTCATTAGGGGGAATAATTGTGAGGGGTGGGGGGCATTTAATCCGTAAGAAAGGATCCCCGGGAAAGACTGGGCTGGGAGGCCATGGGCCCGAGGGGGGCTCTGGAGACACAGAGAGACAGACAGACAGACGCGGGCCTGCAACCTGCTCATGGAGTGGCCTGGGACTGGGGACCGACCTCTCCCCCGGCCTGTGTCTTCAAGGGCAAGATAGACAGACGGTGATCTCCTGCATGGGGTTTTACGGGCCTGTATTGGACGCCCGCTGTCAGGTGCCGGGCGTATACAGTAAGTGCTCAATAAGCAGTCATCTCTCCCCACCCGCTTTCCTGGACTCTCCTCATTCCTCAGCCTCACATCAACGGGACACAGCTGACTGCCCCCTCAACCCCCGCCCAGGCTGCCTGCCCCTGGGCTGAGTGAGCCAGGCCTGTCCCCAGCACAGCTGCGGCTCCGGCTCCTGAGCTCAGAACCCGGAGGGCCCCGGGGAACCTCTGTCCTCACAGGGGAGCTCAGGGCAGGCCCGCCGGGTCCTCTCACCCAGACCTCTGCCCAGGGCGTTGTCATCACTCCGGCCCTGAGCACCCTGTATCATCACCCTGCCTGAGGGCCTCGGCCCCAGGGGGCGTGGGAGCCCAGCTGTGCACCCTTCATCCCAGGGAAGGGCGACAGTGATGGGGCGAGGGGCCCCCGCGGAGGGGCCCCTGGCCCAGCCTCCTGACCTCTTGTTATCAATAACAAGCATTCTCATCAGGATTCTATCAGCACTGTATCATTTTCAAGACTGAAGCTCCTTAGGTTGGTTTAGTATCTTAGCCAGTCAAGTGAGGTTAACCTGTTTCTAATTTGTTTATTTTATAAACTCTTTCTTGAATGTGTTACAATATTGCCTCTGTTGCTGATGTTCTGGCTTTTGGCCTTGCGGCAGGCGGCATCTCACTTCCCCAACCAGGGACTGGACCCTCACTTCCTGTGTTGGAAGGTGAGGTCTTAACCACTGGACTGCCAGGGAAATCCCCTAGTTTATTACTTTTATTTTCATTTTACTGAACTCGTGTTCACAGAGATCCATAGTTTCCCAAAGACGCTGGCCCTGACGATTTCATTCTCCCAACAGCTCTTCAGCCATGTCACATTTTGCCCATCGTAGCTCCCGCCACACCATGGGTTTCCTCTGGTAACAGTTTTTTTCCCACCAAGCTCAATGTTTCAAAGACCTAGGTTGCAAGTTCTAAGTTCGGTTGAAAAGGTTTGATTCTTCCATCAACCCCTAAATCAATAAGCTTTCCAGGGTGGGGTTTGATTTGGGCTTGGGTATTCTCCCAGCGGCATAGACAGTAAAGAATCTGCCTGCCATACAGGTTCAATCCCTGGGTCGGGCTGGAAGATCCCCTGGAGAAAGGGCATGGCACCCCACTCCAGTATTCTCACCTGGAGAATCCCATGGACAGAGGAGCCTGGCCAGCTACAGTCCATGGGGTCACAAAGAGCTGGACACAACTGAGCGACTAACACACACATATTCTCCCAGTGAGATTTCTCTGGCACTGCGTAAAGTGCTCAGGGTTTGTGTTGACTCCTGGCAGCCAAAAGCTTTAGAGGTTGGGGTACATGTAGGGTTAAAATACCTGGCAGTAGGGGGAAAAGTGCCCTCTTCCTGAAGGCGGCCTAAGTCTTTGGCAGCAGAATCAGGATGGGGAAACATCCATGGGAAATGACAGCCCGATCCAGGCAGGACTGCTAATCCAGACTTAGGAATGCAGGTTGGGTCACTCTACCAGCAGGGAACCACAGTCAGCTGTGATGCTGGTCCTCTCTGCCTCAGTCCCCTGATTATTACTGTGCTTGGCAGCTTCTACCAAGACCCCCACGACCCCCCAGAGTGCAGGCGGAACCTGGGACTTCTTAACATTTTTTTATTTTAATTTTGATTTTTTTTGTCGTTGTTCATCATGGATTGTGTGTGTGTGTGTGTGTGTGTGTGTATTTTTATTTACTTTCTGACCACACTCCACGGCAGGAGGATCTTAGTTTTCCAGCCAGGGATTGAACCTGCCCCCTGCAACGGAAGCACAGAGTCAGCCACTGGACTGCCAAGGAAGCCCCAGGACCTGGGACTTGGTTTTAACCACGGACTACGGTGGAAAAGGATCTGCCTGCCAGTGCGGGAGGTGCAAGAGGCACGGGTTTGCTCCCTGGATCAGGAGGATTCCCTGGAGAAGGAAATGGCAACCTACTCCGGTATTTTCAACCTCGAAAATCCCATGGACAGAGGAGCCTGGCAGGGCTACAGTCCATGGGGTCACGGAGAGCCGGACGTGACTGAGCACGCACATGCTGCGCGTGGCAAAGCTGACGGATGAGGTGGCACAAGATCATGACTCCTGTCTCGCTGGCAGACTCCCTGCCCCGCTGGGTTTGATGACAGGTGCTGCTGTGTCGTGAGCTGCTATCCCGGAGAAGCCCCCGTGGCGCAGAGCCGACAGTGGTCTCCAGCAAGGAGTGGAGCTTGGGCGTAAAGCCTTCCCCAGCTGAGCCTTCGGGTGAGACTGCAGGCCCTGGACCGACACCGTGATTGGAGCTCTGGAAGGGTTCTGAAGGGTTCTGAGAGGACCCAGCTAAGCTCTGCCAGACTCCTGCCCCACAGAAGCCATGACGTGTGAATAACACGTGTGGCGCTTGAAGCCACTCCACACTGTGATGGTCTATCATAGACATTTAATACCCCAGGTGAACATGGCAATGCTAAGTGGTGCTGGCAGGCGGACGCATTTATGCTACTGAGCACCTACTCTGTGCTCCGGGAGATGGTGAAGGACAGGGGTGCTGGCTGAGCGCGCACCCGCTGCACGTGTGCAGCAGTCCCTGGCGTGCTGCAGTCCACAGGGTCGCAAGGAGTTGGACACAAATGAGCGGCTGGATTTCTATGTGCCGGGCACCATTTAAGTGCCTCCCATGTGCTCTTATTTATTCCTCACGCTCACCATAACTGTCTTATCGTTACCATTCACAGGCGAAAAAAAAAAAATTAACAGAAGAAAGAAAAAAGTGAGTGTTAGTCCCTCAGTCATGTCTGAGTCTTCGCAACCCCATGGACTGTAGCCCACCAGGCTCCTCTGTCCATGGAATTCTCCAGGCAAGAATACTGGAGTGGGGAGCCCTTTTCTTCATCCAGGAGATCTTCCTGACCCAGGGATCAAACCCGGGTCTCCTGCTCTGCAGGCAGATTCTTTATCATCCGGGAAGCCCTTAGCACAACAGAGTAAGCCCCAAACCTCACAGTCTGGCCGTGTGCCAATATGAGTAGCTCGGGGGCAACCATCCGGTTCCCTTTTCTCCTCCCAGATCCATCCCTCATCCACACCCTTTTCCTCCCTGGGTATAGACGCCCTTTATCTTGTCACAAGGGGGACCACGTGGACGCACATGCCCCTAAGCTATCATGCTACACATATTTCCCAGAAACAGAATATCAATTTTACCTGCACTTTTAGTAAGGATTTAGTTCCTTCAGTTGTCTGGTGGTCCATTTGCAGGGGAACCTGAGCTACCTGATCGTTTCTCACTTCACCTGCCGTACGGGAAACAGATTCAATTAGAAAAATCTATTGCTAATTTGAAAGCTCTGATTCTATCATTTCCTACAGGGAAGACATGTAAATTGCGCGTTATTTAACACCCTTTCATGGCAGGTGAGTTCCGCGGGGGGCAATTACAATCCGCTCTCCACTCTTCTTGCAGATTCCTGACAAGTGGGAAAGAAGGAGGAGGGAAGCGGAGGGGGAGGAAGAACAGAAAATATTGTGAAGGCTGGTCTCCAACCGGCTTTAGGAACCACCAAGCTGGAAGGGCCTGGGCCAGGTCGGTTGGCTTGGTGCCCACCTGTCTGCCCATCACTGGGTCAGGTCCGCATTGTCTGGTCTTTCCCTTGCCATCTGGACCTGGAAGATCACTGAGATTAGGGGGAGCCGGAGGGAGGCAACCAGGATGCCCAGCTCAGTTCTGTCACCAGCTATGTGGCACGGAGCTGTCCCTGTACCCTTGGCCCTGGTCCCCTATGTAAAGAAGAAGCTGAAATACCCTCCAACCTGAGCTGGCAGAGCCCCAAACCCAATACTGAGTATGACTTAAAAGGGGGCTTTGCAAACCGCAAAGCACTGTCATCCATGAGAGATGCTAATATTGGGAGTCAGATCCTGAAGTCCCCCCACTCACAGTCTGATTTCCACCCTCTTCCCCACCCCCACAAACTGGCAAGACGGTTTCTCTCTAGTTGGACCCAAACCTTTCTGGCTAAGGGGTTTTTCAAGACAAGACTGTTTCTTTCCCTAAGGTGTGGCTCTGACACCCCCCTCCACACAAACACACAGGTGTGCATGCGTGCACACACACACATCTGGGTAGCGGCCTCTGGAAGGGCGTTCAGGAAGCCAAGAGAACTGGAGGTGACTGTGGGGGCAGAAAGACCTAGTTTTCACTTTATGCCATTTTGGGGTTTTTTTGTTTGTTTATTTGGCTGCACCGGATCTTAGCTATGGTGCCAGGATCTTTAGTTGCGCCGTGTGGGATCTAGCTCCCTGACCAGGGATTGAACCTGGGCCCCCCGCTTTGGGCGTGCAGGGTCTTAGCCACCGGACCCCCAGGGAAGTCCCACGTTATGCCCTTTAGTTCTGCTTGGGATCCTTCTCTCCTTTCATTTCCCTCCCTCCCTCCTCCCCCCTCCCCTCCTTCCTTCAATTATTTTTACATCCACCCATGACCTACTCAGACACAGGCTTTTGTACATTGAAACATTTGTTCATTTCAAACAAATGAGACATGAGTCTCAGGGCTCCTTCTTCCCACGCCCACCCCCACCAGCCCTCCGCTGGGACCTGTCTTATTCCACGTGGTTCAGGTGACAACATTCGAGCACCTTCCCCAGACAGATCCCCGGCTGGGCACCTGGGAAGGGTCCCTTCTGCCTGGAGCGGCTGCTGAGCTGGGCCTTGAAGACTGCACCAAAGCCCTCTGCTCCCCGCCAGGAACTGTGAGCAGACACACCCCCAAAATGAATACACTGTGAGGCGACACCCCAACAACTCACAGCAAGCAGCCAGACTGTGGGCAGGGGTGGGCGCCACCTGCTGGGCACAGGTGAGAACTGCATCCGTGTCCGCTTTTCACCGTTGTCCTTGAGTGTGGGCAGGTGTGTCCTGGGCAGGTGTGTCTGTTGGGGGAGTAGGGGGCGTGGCTGCCCCCTCCCTACAAGTTCCTCCAAACAGCTGCTCCACGTGGTTTTCCTAGATGTGACTTCTCTATACGTCAGAGATGTGTCAGACACTAACTCCCAAACGTGTACAAAGGGCCAGCTCTTGTGCTTGGCACCGATGACACGGTGACCAACAAGACAACCATGGGCTCTGTGGGCTCTGAGGGCAGGAGGCTGGGATTAAACAACTTATTCCTCAGGAACCATTTAATTGTAGGCATTAGTTGCTCAGTTGTGTTCGACTCTTTTGCAACCCCCGTGGACTGTAGCCTGCCAGGATCCTCTGTCCATGAAATTCTCCAGGCAAGAATACCACAGTGGGTTGCCATTTCCTTCTCCAGGGGATCTTCCTGACCCAGGGATCGAACACTGGTCTTCCACGTTGCAGGCAGATTCTTTACCGTCTTAGCCACCAGGAAAGCTCAGCTGTTAGCATAATTGTGCTAATGGGCGAGGAGAGCATGCAACATTGCTTCAGCTGCCCTCCCCACCAGTTCAGCAAGGTAGGAAGGATGTGACTGATATTTTACAAGTGAGGCTCAGAGAGGTGGAGGGGCTTCCCCAAGGTCACACAGCAGCAGGAGGTGGAGCTCAGATAGGGCGGTGGGACCCAGGAGGTGGGAAGTGTAAGGGTCCCTGGCTCATCTACCACCAGGTACAGAAACAGCCCTTACAAGGAGCAGCTGTTTCTCCAGAGGTTGGTTTCGTGGGTTTCCACCATTTATACGAGTTAGACCCACATTCACTAGGATGCTACTCTTTTCCCATCTAAAGGGATGAGTAAGCAGAATGCCAAGTAGTCAAACGCCATCTGCCAGAGACCATCTTCCCCACCCCTACCCAACCCCTTCTCCCTGAATGAGCCCATCATCCTTTAGGAGAGAAGAGGGCCCTGCATAAGACAAGCCGGTCCCTGGGGTACCTGGCAGTTACTATCTCCTCCCTGGCTTCAGTTTCCCTCCCATCTAAGTTGATCTGAAGCCTTATAATCCCCCTCGCCCACCTCCCCTCATCAGCAACTGCAGAGACACACGGGCCCCTCAGTGGGGCCATATGTCCTCAGTTTCCCCAAGGTGACCTGTCTTTGGGCAACCAAAGCCAAGATGGTTTGGAGACTGTGAAGGCAAGCAGGAGTCCCCGGCCACATGGTGGCTCAGGGGTGTTGCAGCCAGGACGAGCCCGCCTCCCTCTGGGACAGTGAGGCAACTCAGTAGTGGCTGGGAGGGCTCCATGGACCAGACCACGCCGGAGTTCCCTCCATCTCCAAGTTTTGGCCCCTTGCTATATCTGCAGCCACTCCTGGAGCCCATAACCTAAGGCCCCTTGTGGGTAAGTCATGCGCTTCTCTACAGACATAGTGGAACTCAGCTTCCACTCCAGCCCTACTGTTCGAGGAGCCCTTGGGGTGGTTACCTACCCCACCCATGTAGTCCCATCTGATCGCTGGTCAGTGAGGATGCTGGAGGCAGCTGCCTCTTGGATGACGGAAGAATCAGGGAAGATGACCTCTGCATGGAGGGAAGGGCACAGGGGTGTCGTTGGGGCTCACGAATAGTTGACCTGATGGTAAGTGTTGCCCAGGCAGTGATGCCAACCTCCCGGAAAGTGCCACGAACCCTGGCTGAGCACACGCCCGCCACCTTGCCAATGCTTGGCCCTTTTGCCCCTGTTATCTCACTTAACCCTGATGAAACCCCTGCTGCCACCCCCATTTTTCTTTAAAAAAATTTAACTGGCTGCTCTAGGCCTTGTGGCAGCATGCGGGGGTCTAGCTCCCTAACCAGGTTCCCGCACTGGGAGTGCGGTCTTCACTGAACCACCAAGGAAGACCCATCGCTATTTTTCAGTTGAGGAAATGGAGGCCCAAAGAGGGTTATTCTGACTGTCACCCTCACTGCAGACCCGGCAGCTCTGAGTCAAACCCCGGTCTCCCGAGAATGTCAGCAGGAGCCTGGACCCTGGTCCTGGTGGACAATCCCAGACCCCTGTATCCACATCACAGCCGGCACCTCCCCACTGCGGCCACAGGGGGGCAGCAGCGTCCCGGCCATCACGGGGCTGCCCTCCCACAATCCGCGCAGGAATCGTGGCCAGGCTGAGCACAGAGAAAGATGCATACAGTTCTGTTCAATCTACAAAGGTTTCCAGAAAATCATATTTAGTTGTTAGCATTTAAAAATCATATTTCATACCCCATTCCAGAGTTTTTGGCTTTCTTAGAAACCAGAAACTCTGGCCACACTGGGTGTCCATCAGTCGCTGCTGGGATGGATGACTCTGTCCCCCTTCAACACCACTCAATCCTCCCCCAAGACATTTGCACAGCCCTTGGACTTCAGAAGGCATCTGCATTTGAGACCAAGGGGACTCCTCAGTAGCCAGGCCGTGTAAGGCGGGGTTTCTCAGTTCATTTCAGTTCAGTCGCTCAGTCGTGTCTGACTCTTTGTGACCCCATGAACCGCAGCACACCAGGCCTCTATGTCCATCACCAACTCCCAGAGTTTACTCAAACTCACGTCCATTGAGTCGGTGATATCACCCAACCATCTCACCCTCTGTCGTCCCCTTCTCCTCCTGCCCTCAATTCTCAACCCCAGCACCACTGATCTTTTCTGCATCATTTAATTCTCCTCTGTCTGGGGTTGGTCTTGCACCCCCAGGTTATGACATCAAAAATATCTCTGGACACCACCAAACATCCCATAAGCTACTGCTATGAGCATTCATAAGTTGCTTATATACAGTCAATGACCACTCCCAGACAAGACCTGTGCAGATCCTTGAATTTCAAGGCCATCCCAGGGACCAAGCTAGACAGCAGCTTTCCATCCTCCCAAAGCCGGGACCTTGCAGGGTAGGGGGGTGGGGGGTGAGGGGAGAGACATGCACACAGAGGTTGCAACAGTGACATGAAGGGACACTCGGCATGTGGGTGGGGGCCACCGAGCAGACCTGAGGCCCTAGCAGGGGGGCGGGCACTGCTCTCCCATCATCCAGGCACAGGGACCAGTTTAGAGCATGGGAGAGCCGTGGCGGGGCGGGTGCCCACAGTTCAACGCAGCTAGGGATGCCCGAGGGCTGGAGTCACCCTGGGAGCTCTGGAGTATATCCTCTGTGGTCCAGAACTTTCTCGAGAGTAATATTCATATATATTCATATACATATCTCACATCTTTATCCATTCATCTGTCAATGGACACTTAGGCTGTGTTCCTGTCTTGGCAATTATAAATAATGTTGCCATAAACATCAGTTTATGGTCCCATCAGTTCAGTTCAGTCACTCAGTCGTGTCCGACTCTTTGCGACCCCATGAATTGCAGCACACCAGGCCTCCCTGTGCATCACCAACTCCCAGAGTTCACCCAAACTCATGTCCATTGTGTCGGTGATACCATCCAACCATCTCATCCTCTATCGTTCCCTTCTCCTCCTGCCCCCAATCCCTCCCAGCATCAGAGTCTTTTCCAATGAGTCAACTCTTCGCATCAGGTGGACAAAGTACTGGAGTTTCAGCGCTAGCATCATTCCTTCCAAACAACACCCAGGGCTGATCTCCTCCAGAATGGACTGGTTGGATCTCCCTGCAGTCCAAGGGCCTCTCAAGAGTCTTCTCCAACACCACAGTTCAAAAGCATCAATTCTTAGGTACTCAGCTTTCTTCACAGTCCAACTCTCACATCCATCCATGACCACGGGAAAACCCATAGCCTTGACTAGATGGACCTTTGTTGGCAAAGTAACGTCTCTGCTTTTGAATATGCTATCTAGGTTGGTCATAACTTTCCTTCCAAGGAGTAAGTGTCTTTTAATTTCATGGCTGCAATCACCATCTGCAGTGATTTTGGAGCCGACCCCATCACTTCATGGCAAATAGATAGGGAAACAGTGGAAACAGTGGCTGACTTTATTTTTCTGGGCTCCAAAACTACTGCAGATGATGATTGCAGCCATGAAATTAAAAGATGCTTGCTCCTTGGAGGGAAAGTTATGACCAACCTAGATAGCATATTAAAAAGCAGAGACATTACTTTGCCAACAAAGGTCTGTCTAGTTAAGGCTATGGTTTTTCCAGTGGTCATGTATGGATGTGAAAATTGGACTGTGAAAGAAGCTGAGCGCCGAAGAACTGATGCTTTGAACTGTGGTGTTGGAGAAGACTCTTGAGAGTCACTTGGACTGCAAGGAGATCCAACCAGTCCATTCTGAAGGAGATCAGTCCTGGGTTTTCGTTGGAAGAACTGATGCTGAAGCTGAAACTCCAATACTTTGGTCACCTCATGTGAAGAGCTGACTCATTGGAAAAGACCCTGATGCTGGGAGGGATTGGGGGCAGGAGGAGAAGGGGACGACAGAGGATGAGATGGTTGGATGGCATCACCGACTCAATGGACATGGGTTTGGGTGAGCTCCGGGAGTTGATGATGGACAGGGAGGCCTGGCGTGCTGCGATTCATGGGGCTGCAAAGAGTCGGACACTACTGAGCGACTGAAATGAACTGAACTGAACTGAAACATTGAGGTGCTTGTACCTTTCCAAGCACCTTTGGAGTTTTTCAGACACATACGCAGATGTGGAATTGCTGGGTCATATAGCAGTTCTATTAATATTTTAGGGGAAAACCTCCATACTGTTTTCCACAGTGGCTCACGAATTTATATTCCCACCAACAGTGCACAAGGGTTCCCTTTTCTCCACATCCTCGAATGACGTCCCTTTCAGATTGCTTCCTCTAACTGATGGCAGATAGTGTATAAAAATACAATTGGCTTTTTTAATGTGTTTATATATTGAACAAGCTTTCTGGACATTTAATTCTAGTAATTTGTTGTTGTTGTTGAGTCACTCAGTCGTGTCCAGTTGTGGCCCCGTGGACAGCAGCACGCCAGGCTTCCCTGTCCTTCACCTACCCTGCAGGGTTCAAGGGCTTAAATGAGATAATGTTAGAGTGGCCGTATGTCTTTCTTTGCTTGGGACGGCATCAGTTCATACCTGCTGCTTGTTCACGACTAATCAGTTTAGTTCAGCCACTCAGTCGTGTCTGACTCTTTACAGCCCCATGGACTGCAGCACGCCAGGCCTCCCTGTCCATCACCAACTCCCAGAGCTTGCTCAAACTCCTGTGCATTGAGCTGGTGATGCCATCCAACCAGCTCACCCTCTGTCGTCCCCTCCTCCTGCCTTCAATCTTTCCCAGCATCAGGGTCTTTTCTAACAAGTCAGTTTTTCGCATCCAAAGTATTGGAGCTTCAGCTTCAGCATCAGTCCTTCCAATGAATATTCAGGACTGATTTCCTGTAGGATGGACTGGTTGGATCTGCCTGCAGTCCAAGGGACTCTCAAGAGACTTCTCCAACACCACAGTTCAAAAGCATCAGTTGTTCGGCCCTCAGCCCTGTGTTCCAACAGGTGATCATACTATCTGTTTTCAGTATTAGCTTTATTTCTTCCTTTCAATCTTTATGTCTTTTAGCTTTTCTTATATTACAACCCTGGCTAGAACCGAACCTTAAAGTTGAAAAGAATTTGCATCCCTGATTTGTTTCTGATCTTAAAGGTAATATTTTCATTATTTCATTATTATATATCATTTTTATCTATTTTCCTTTACCAAGGTAAGGACATTCCTTTCAATTCCTGGTTTGGAAAGAATTTTTGTAACAAATGAATATTAAGTTGTATTGAATAAATTTTCATCTGATGAAATAATCATGTTTTTCCTTTAAACTGTTCATGTGATGAAGTATGTCCCTTCCTTTCCTAATAAGCCAACCTTACCTTCATAAGATAAATACAACTTAAACATGAGGCACCATATTCTTCAATTATTGCTGAATTTACTAAGCTGACTTTTTTAAAAGAATTGTTGGACCTGTGTTCATGAGCGAAATTAACTTAAGATTTTTCTTTACTGTACTGCCTTCACTTTGGAGTAGAAATTTAGGTAATCTTGAGGTAGTCTGTTTTTGAATAGTTAGCAGCATTCACCTATAAAGCTATCAGGAACTGGGGTTTTGCTTATAGGGAGATTTTAAACTGCTAATTTAATTTATTTCATAATTACGGAATCACTCAGGTTTTCTATCACTTGAGTCAATTTTGGTAAGTTTAATTTTTCTAGGAGTTCGTCAATATCATTTTAGACTTCCAATAAAACAGGTTATTTATACTATTTTTGGTATAACTGGTGCTGGAGAAGACTCTTGAGAGTCCCCTGGACAGCAAGGAGATCAAACCAGTCAATCCTAAAGGAAATCAGTCCTGAATATTCATTGGAAGGACTGATGCTGAAGCTGAAGCTCCAATACTTTGGCCACCTGATGTGAAGAGCAGACTCATTGGAAAAGACCCTGACGCTGGGAAAGACTGAGGGCAGGAGGAGAAGGGGACGACAGAGGATGGGACGGTTGGATGGCATCACCAGCTCAATGGACATGAGTTTGAGCAAGCTCAGGGAGATGGTGAAGGATGGGGAAGCCTGGCGTGCTGCAGTCTGCGGGGTCACAAAATCGGACACTATTTAGTGGCTGAACAATAACATACTATTTTTATACGATCCATGTAGCCTGCGCTTCACCTGTCGCCGTGCCCTTTCATTCTTCATACTGATTATTTGTGCGTTCTCTTTCATCTTAATTAATCTTGTAAGAGATTTGTCTAATATTTTTGTTGTTTCCAGAGGACCATCTTCTGTCTCCGCTCCTCGTCCTCTCTGCTCTCTGTCTCATTCATTTCTGTGCTTGCAATCATCTGATGTCTTTGGGCTTATCTACTCTCCTTGTTCTAACTCTTCAAGTTAGATACTTAGCCTGTTAGGTTTGACCGTTTCTTATTTGCCAATACAAACATTTACAGTTATAAACTCTTCTCCAAATACTGCTTTGGCGGCATCTCACAAGTCCTGATGCAAATATTTTTGTTATTGTTCGTACTAAGTATTTTCTAATTTTGGTTATGATTTCTTCGGTGGTTCGTGACTCATTTGGGTGCCTGCTTCCAAGTTTCCAACAGTATGACCTTTTTTTAGTTATCTTTTTGGTTATCAACGTCTGACTTCTTTGGACTGTGATCAGAGAATAGAGTCTGTATACGCACAGTGCTGGATGCTATGATCACTGCTCAGGACACCTGCTGGGATGAAGGACCTACTCCCCCAGGTGCTAAAGGAGCAGTCCAGAAGGCGGTCCTCAGTGTCAGCCTTGGGAGGGAGAGGGTGGCATGGCCTAAAGAAATTGCCCTTCCCCACCAAGGCCGTGCCTCTTTCAGGCCAATTCCAGTCAATGCGGGAGGATAAAAGGCCCTCCCCCAAGCCAAGAGCCTAGAGGACAATATCCGTTCCAGAGCTCTCCACGGAGGCAGCCAAGGCTTCCGTTAATAGAGCACTGCAGCTCAATTTCCTGCTATATCAGCCTGCTTTTTCCTCTCCTTCTCACTGGTGCCAGTCCCAAGAGTGTTGCCTAATAATAAACTTCCTGAACCCTAAGTTCCATCTCAGAGTCAAGGTCCCTGGAGATCCAGACTGCAGCCCTAATCTTCGAATTTTGCTGAGGTTGCCTTTATAGGCTAGCATCTTTTCCAAACGTTTTATGTGTGCTTGAAAAGAACGTGACTGGGATCCCATAGTCTACGTATGTCTCTATATTAAATTTGCAATTGTGTTCAACAGATGTCACATGAGATGGCCTACAAAGTGTCTCATTACGAAGTGGCTACGTCTCTACTCCTGTTCTCCCCGTGTTTGTTTATCATTTTTGCAGCTCTGACATTGTTGTTCAGTCACTAGGTCGTGTCTGACTCTGCGACCCCATGGACTGCAGCACGCCAGGCTTCCCTGACCTTCACCATGTCACGGAGTTTGCCCGAATTCATGTCCATTGAGTTGGTGATGCTATCATACCATCTCACCCCCTGTCACCCCCTTCTCCTCTTGCCTTCAGTCTTTCCCAACATCAGGGGATCTTTTTCAGTGAGTCGGCTCTTCTCACCAGGTGGCCAAAGTACTGGAGCCTCAGCTTCAGCATCAGTCCTTCCAATGAGTATTCAGGGTTGATTTCCTATAAGATGGACTAGTTTGATCTCCTTGCTGTCCAAGGGACTCTCAAGAGTCTTCTACAGCACCACAGTTTGAAAGCATCAATTTGTTCGGCACTCAGCCTTCTTTAATGTCCAACTCTCACATCCGTACATGACTACTAGGAAAACCATCGGTAAAGTGATGTCTCTGCTTTTTGATACACTGTCTAGGTTTGTCATAGCTTTCCTTCCAAGGAGTAAGCATCTTTTAATTTCATGGCAACAGTCGCCGTCTGCAGTGATTTTAGAGACCGATAAATAAAAATCTGTCACTGCTTCCACTTTTCCCCCTTCTATTTGCCATGAAGTGATGGGGCAGGAGGAAGCACAAGCTGGAATCAAGACTGCCGGGAGAAATATCAATAACCTCAGATATGCAGATGACACCACCCTCATGGCAGAAAGTGAAGAAAAACTAAAGAGCCTCTTGATGAAAGTGAAAGAGGAGAGCGAAAAAGTTGGCTTAAGGCTCAACATTCAGAAAACGAACATCATGGCATCTGGTCCCATCACTTCATGGGAAATAGATGGGGAAACAGTGGAAACAGTGGCTGACTTTATTTTTCTGGGCTCCAAAACCACTGCAGATGGTGATTGCAGCCATGAAATTAAAAAACGCTTACTCCTTGGAAGGAAAGTTGTGACCAACATAGACAGCATATTAAAAAGCAGAGGCATTACTTTGTCGACAAAGGTCTGTCTAGTCAAGGCTATGGTTTTTCCAGTGGTCATGTATGGATGTGAGAGTTAGACTGTAAAGAAAGCTGAGCACCGAAGAATTGATGCTTTTGAACTGTGGTGTCAGAGAAGACTCTTGAGAGTCCTTTGGACTGCAAGGAGATCCAACCAGTCCATCCTAAAGGAGATCAGTCCTGGGTGTTCATTGGAAGGACTGATGCTGAAGCTGAAACTCCAATACTTTGGCCACCTGATGCGAAGAGTTGACTCATTGGAAAGACCCTGATGCTGGGAAAGATTGAGGGCAGGAAGAGAAGGGGACAACAGAGGATGAGATGGCTGGATGGCATCACCGACACAATGGACATGGGTTTGAGTGAACTCTGGGAGTTGGTTATGAACAGGGAGGCCTGGTGTGCTGTGGATCATGGGGTCGCAAAGAGTCGGACACAACTGAGCTACTGAACTGAACTGATGGGGCAGGATGCTATGATATTAGTTATACATAAATTAAGGACTGTTGAACTTCCTGGAAAATTGAAGCATCCATCTAACCTTGTCTATCTAAGATCTATGTAACCCTATCTTATCTCTAATAATGCTTTTCTCCCTGAATCTCTATTTCTATTTCATGAATACAGCCGTAGCAGCTTTCTTTGAGTCAATATTTGCCTAGTAAATTTTCTCTACACTTGGACCTTTAAACATTCTGGTCCTTACGTCTGAAGTTAATCTCCTGTCACAGAGCATAATCCAGATGTTTCTAAAATCCAGTCTAAATAAATCTCCTTTAAACTAAATCTAAAATAATTATTAATTAATAATCTAATTAAAAATAAATCTAAAATAATCTTCTTTAAACCAAAGACTGGTCCATTTGTCTATATTACTGGTAGCTTATCTTACTATATATTTTCTATTCATTCTAACTTTCCCTGTCCCCAGCTCTCCTTTTGCCTTCTTTTCATTCATTTGTGATTTTTTTTTAAATCACAGATTTATTCATTGGACTGGGTCTTAGCTGTAGCATGTGGGATCTAGTTCCCTGACCAGGGATCAAACCCTGATTTGGGAGCCTGGAGTCGGCCCCTGGACCACCAGGGGAGTCCCTCATTTGAGATTTTTAATCTTCTTTCCCTTATCCTAATTTTTCTAACTGTTTGGAACTCGTACATGCAATGGCTGTTTTTTTTCCTGCTTACCCTAGCCATTTTAATACTGAACACTTAACTAACAACGTCTAAACTTAATATATTTGCCTTCTTCCCAAGTACTTGAAAGAATTTGAAGACTTAAGTTTTGGCCATCCCCTCCAAAGTTATATGGTGGTGTTCAGTACTTTAGTACTAGCCTGCTTTTCTTCTACCATAAAGTAGATATTATTGTGTGCGTGTGGCTAGTCGCTCAGTCGTGTTCAATTCTTTGCAACCCCATGGACTGCAGCCCTCCGTCCATGGGATTCTCCAGGCCAGAACACTGGAGTGGGTTGCCATTTCCTTCTCCAGGGGATCTTCCCAACCCAGGGATCGAACCCGGGTCTCTTGCACTGCAGGCAGATTCTTTACCATCTGAGCCACCAGGCAAGCCCTGTAGAATGATACAAGTCTTCTTTCTCAGCTTCTCTCCAAATATTTGCCAATATCTTTGCCCATTTTTCCTTAGGTATCTGGCCTTTTCCCTGGAATAATTTTTATTCTGCCTGAAGTCCGTTACATTTAGAATTTTCTTTCATGAAACCTTTTGGTGGCATTATCTCACGGTTTTTTATTCGTCTGCATATGTCTTAATTTCTCCCTTACTTTAAGAATTTTTTTTAATGTGGACTGTTTTAAAGTCTTTACTGAATTTGTCACAATATTGCTTCACTTTTATGTTTTCGGTTTTCTGGCTGCATGGCACGTGGGATGTTGGCTCCCCAACCAGGGAACCGACCTGCACCCCCTGCACTGGAAGGCAAAGTCTGAACCACTGGACCACCAGGAGAGTCCTTTGCCTTCACTCCTGGAGGAGGGTAGAGAGCTCTAAGCTGACAGTGACTTTTTCTCAGCACACTAATGATACAGTGCCGCTGCCTCCTGGCTTCCATTGAGGACAGTGAGAGGCTCGGTGTAACCCCAGCAGTGGATTTACACTGGAGTGGATTTATTTGGAGATTATTTTTTCTCTGATGCTTTTGGCATTGTCCCTTCTTCTTTGATATTGCACAATTTTGCTATCATATGTCTAGATGTGAATTTCTTCTCATTTACCTTCCTTGAGATTCACCGGACTTCCTGGATCTGAGGTTTGGTATCTGTCGATACAACAATTCTACAAAATTACCAGCGATTATGTTCTCATTGCCTGTCCCTGCATCCTATCATCTCCTTCTAGAGCTCTGAATAGATGTACCATAGGCCCACTCACTCTGTTCTTCCGGATAATTCCTGTGGCTCGATTGGTTTACTAATCCTCTCTTTGGCTGTATCTAATCCAGCGTTCAATCTGTCCACTGAGTTTCAAATTACAAGTCTTAGCATTTCTCATCAGTTTTCTTGGGTTCGATTTCAAATTTGGCCATGACAATCTCATGCTCTGCTCTTGCTTTCAAACCTGTCTTTCATTTCTTTAGAGACACAACAATAGTTGCTTGAATTTGTTTCAGTCTGCATAGGATCATTTCAAATCTAAAGGCTCAAGAGGTGTGTTTCTATCGTCTCTCGTTCCTGCTGGTTCTCTTTTCCTCCTTGTGGAGTTTATTATTATTTTTCACTGCGAGCTGCTCCTTTTCTTTGGACTTTCTATATGGTTGGCATGTGATTCAGTTCCTCGAGGGAGGCACAGGGTTTGCTTCTGCCAGTTGACTAGGGGCACGACCAAGCAGCGACCACTTTAAATTTTCCTATTGAGTTTGTTTGAGCCACACAAGTAGCATGAATTCAAACTGAAAAGCCTGCGAGGACCAGCTTGTGATTACAAACTCTCAAAGGAGATTCTTTTTCTTTCCCTTCTCTCAACCCAGTGTCAAGGTCAAAACAGGCAGCCTGGCTTCCTCTTCTGCAGGGTGAGATGTACTTTTCACCCCTTCCCTGCCCTCTGGACATGGCCCTTGGACTCTAACTTTGAAGGGGGTCTCCCACCAAATCCTGCCCTCGAGTGGTATCCACTGTTTACCTCCTGTTCCTGGCATTTCAGCAGCTACAGAAACAGGTCAAAGGGCCTCACCCCCACTTTATTTCCGAGATCCATCATTTCCCGGCTTTCACGCCAACTCAGCAATGTGTCAAGAGAGAAGTTTAAAAAAATATTTTATCCAGCATGTTAATTATAACCAGGGGAGCTGTTAAAGGCCTCTAATCTGGCAGAGCGCCAGGAAGAGAAGTTGTCTCTGAGAACTTTCCAGAACTCGCTTTGGCCTTTTCAGCCTGTTTGCCTCTATTAACACACACGACCGCAGCCTGTAATGACCCGTGGGCTTCTTGTGGTGGTTGTGGGTGTTGCTGTTGTGTTATTTTCCCCTCAAGACCATGGGTTCCTCCAGGGCCAGAAGGAAGGGCAGTCTGGTATTCTCAGCCCTGATGTGGCCCTGACACGTTGTGGGCACCTGAGAGATGCGTAGAGGAAACTGAATGAATGAATGAACAAACCAGTGCTCATCACAATACCCAGTCTGCTTCATCTGCTCAGTCTGTATATTCCGAGTCCAACCCGTGCCCTGCCTGAGGGCTTCTCAGGTGTCGGAAGAAAGGATGACATTTGTGCAAGATATTTGCATGCCGCTCGCTGCTAATCCCAGCTGCATCTGGGTGCTCAGAACTGCGTTTCAACCAGGACATGGTCACAGAAAGTTTCAAAACTGACCAGTTTTTTTAAAAAAAAAAGGTTTCATGCCACAAAATGAAAATAGTTCTTGCCAGCTGGAATCAAACCAACCACATTTGGGGCCTGTGGGTTTCAGCGACCCTCCCAAGAAGGCGCGACCCATGGGCGTCAGAGGCTGGCAGAAAACAAGCTGGCCTGTCTGACGGAGCACCGATGCTTCAGCCCTCGTCTCTCTTAAAATGGAACGGATCCTGGTACCTAAATATACATGGGTCTTTCAAAACCTTGCTGCTTCCCCCACCTACCTTCACACTTCTGACTCAAGGGGGGAAAATAACCCACCAGCAATTCATCTTCCTCAAGGACTGCCGCCAAGCTTATATATATTTTTTCACAGCCGAGTTATTTCTGATCTTGGTCCTGGCAAAAAGCAATACAGAGCAACCGTGGCTGGGAGACATTTGGAAGCCGTGCCAAGCCAAACAGTGTCTCAGAGTCTACGTCGGATCCGCCAGCCTCGTGAAAGTGTATTTTAACTTGACGGAAAAACACCTTAAAACACTCGCGATGTAAAACCAGTGAAAATGAGGGTCAGGAAGGCAAGTCTCACAAGCTGTAATGTGAAGCAGTCTCTCGGCTCCTGAACACGTGGCCTCAGGGTTTAGGAGGAATCGCAAAAGCACAGCGCTAGGGAGGCCCCGGCGACAGCTGGGTTCAGAGGCAAAAGGCAAGCTTGTGAGTCAGATAAAACCGGGTTTACGGGCTTCCCTACCTCTTCTCAGTTTCATGACACTGAGCAAGTCACTTCCCAGGAATCTCCATTTTCTGAACCTAAGAGAGAGGTGATGCTAATAAGCCTGCCTCATAATGTTGTCATAACAGTCAAATAAAAGTATATATGTAATTATATATAATCGTGGTGTTTCTCAAGTCTGAGAGCGGACGGACCAAGTGTTGGTGGCATGACAGATGCTGCACTTTTGCTGTGTATATCCACACTTGTGAGATGGTGATGATGGTGGTGGAGGAGAAGAAACTGAGTTGAAAAAGGAAACGCATGACCAAAGTCACTTTAAAAACAGGGACTGAGACTTCCCCGGCACTCCAGTGGTTAAGATTCCACACTTCCACTGCAGGGGCACAAGTCTGATCTGTGGTCAGGGAACTAAGATCCTGCATGCTATGTGGCCAAAAAAATTAAACATTTTTTAAAAAGAAAGAAAAAAGCAGGGGCAGAAGCAGGATGGCAACCCAGGAGAGCTAAGGAACCATCATCCCTCGTGTCTCTGGCTTTGCTTTTTTGCTATTCTTTCTAGGATATTTCTTCAAGTTCAAAAGATTGGAAGATTTCAACCTTAAAAAAGTTACAGATTTCCAATCCTCTGTTTTTTCACCATTGCCCACTTCTAATACTGTGATCATACATTCCATATTACTATTAACTAAGGCAAACCATTCAGTATCACAGTAATCCAAGTCTATGCCCCAACCAGTAATGCTGAAGAAGCTGAAGTTGAAAGGTTCTATGAAGACCTACAAGACCTTTTAGAACTAACACCCAAATAAGATATCCTTTTCATTATAAGGAACTGGAATGCAAAAGAGGAAGTCAAGAAACACCTGGAGTAACAGGCAAATTTGGCCTTGGAGTACGGAATGAAGCGGGGCAAAGGCTAATAGAGTTCTGCCAAGAAAATGCACTGGTCATAGCAAATACCCTCCTCCAACAACACAAGAGAAGACTCTGCACATGGACATCACCAGATGATCAACACTGAAATCAGATTGATTATATTCTTTGCAGCCAAAGATGGAGAGGCTCTATACAGTCAACAAAAACAAGACCAGGAGCTGACTGTGGCTCAGATCATGAACTCCTTATTGCCAAATTCAGACTTAAATTGAAGAAAGTAGGGAAAACCACTAGACCACTCAGGTATGACCTAAATCAAATCCCTTATGATTATACAGTGGAAGTGAGAAATAGATTTAAGGGCCTACTGATAGATAGAGTGCCTGATGAACTATGGAATGAGGTTCGTGACATTGTACAGGAGACAGGGATCAAGACCATCCCCATGGGAAAGAAATGCAAAAAGCAAAATGGCTGTCTGAGGCCTTACAAATAGCTATGAAAAGAAGAGAGGCGAAAAGCAAAGGAGAAAAGGAAAGATATAAGCATCTGAATGCAGAGTTCCAAAGAATAGCAAGAAGAGATAAGAAAGCCTTCCTCAGCGATCAATGCAAAGAAATAGAGGAAAACAACAGAAGGGGAAAGACTAGAGATCTCTTCAAGAAAATTAGAGATACCAAGGGAATATTTCATGCAAAGATGGCCTTGATAAATGATAGAAATGGTCTGGACCTAACAGAAGCAGAAGATATTAAGAAAAGGTGGCAAGAATACACAGAAGAACTGTACAAAAAAGATCTTCATGACCCAGATAATCACGATGGTGTGATTACTCACCTAGAGCCAGACATCCTGGAATGTGAAGTCAAGTGGACCTTAGAAAGCATCACTACGAACAAAGCTAGTGGAGGTGATGGAATTCCAGTTGAGCTATTTCAAATCCTGAGAGATGATACTGTGAAAGTGCTGCACTCAATATGCCAGCAAATTTGGGAAACTCAGCAGTGGCCACAGGACTGGAAAAGGTCAGTTTTCATTCCAATCCCAAAGAAAGGCAATGCCAAAGAATGCTCAACTACCGCACAATTGCACTCATCTCAACATGCTAGTAAAGTAATGCTCAAAATTCTCCAAGCCAGGCTTCAGCAATACGTGAACCGTGAACTTCCAGATGTTCAAGCTGGTTTTAGAAAAGGCAGAGGAACCAGGGATCAAATTGCCGACATCTGCTGTATCACTGAAAAAGCAAGGGAGTTCCAGGAAAACATCTACTTCTGCTTTATTGACTATGCCAAAGCCTTTGACTGTGTGGATCACAATTAACTGTGGAAAATTCTGAAAGAGATGGGAATATCAGACCACCTGACCTGCCTCTTGAGAAACCTATATGCAGGTCAGGAAGCAACAGTTAGAACTGGACACGGAACAGCAGACTGGTTCCAAATAAGAAAAGGAGTACGTCAAGGCTGTATATTGTCACCCTGCTTATTTAACTTATATGCAGAGTACATTATGAGAAATGCTGAGCTGGAAGACGCACAAGCTGGAATCAAGATTGCTGAGAGAAATATCAATAACCTCAGATATGCAGATGACACCACCCTCATGGCAGAAAGTGAAGAGGAACTAAAAAGCCTCTTGATGAAAGTGAAAGAGGAGAGTAAAAAATTTGGCTTAAAGCTCAACATTCAGAAAACGAAGATCATGGCATCTGGTCCCATCACTTCATGGCAAATAGATGGGGAAACAGTGGAAACAGTGTCAGACTTTATTTTGGGGGGCTCCAAAATCACTGCAGATGGTGATTGCAGCCATGAGATTAAAAGAGGCTTACTCCTTGGAAGAGAAGTTATGATCAACCTAGATAGCATATTCAAAAGCAGAGACATTACTTTGCCAACAAAAGTCCGTCTAGTCAAGACTATGGTTTTTATAGTAGTCATGTATGGATGTGAAAATTGGACTGTGAAGAAAGCTGAGCACCGAAGAATTGATACTTTTGAACTGTGGTTTTGGAGAAGACTCTTGAGAGTCCCTTGGACTGCAGGGAGATCCAACCAGTCCATTCTAAAGATCAGCCCTGGGTGTTCTTTGGAAGGAACGATGCTAAAGCTGAAACTCCAGTACTTTGGCCACCTGATGTGAAGAGTTGACTCATTGGAAAAGACTCTGATGCTGGGAGGGATTGGGGGCAGGAGGAGAAGGGGACGACAGAGCATGAGATGGCTGGATGGCATCACTGACTCAATGGACATGAGTTTGAGTGAACTCTGGGAGTTGGTGATGAACAGGGAGGCCTGGCATGCTGTGATTCATGGGGTCACAAAGAGTCAGACACGACTGAGCGACTGAACTGAACTGAACTGAAATATCTAACATGGTCTCGTGTTCATTCAGTGCCCTCGTATATACCTTCTGGCTTCTGCTTTAGATCCACTTTGTGAGGTAATCTAGGCATATCCATTTTGCAGATGAAAAAACTGAGGCACAGAGAAATAAAATGACTTGTCTAATTCCAGAAAGTCCCATCTCCTGGCTTGAGATCTGCCTCCCTTGTGGGAAGGTCAACTGGCTTTTCTCAGCTAAACCATCAAGTTCGCAACTGCCGAGGCCAGGTCCTGTGCTCACTCAGGGGACTCAGTGAGGAATTGGCCCACTCCTTCTCTTGAGGAAGCTCGCAGGCTAATATGCCAGAGACATTAAAGAAATAAACAGAGGCTTGCAACAGATGACAGATTCAACACCTGCATTGGCATTTTACCTCCCCAAACCCCATTAAAAAGACAGCAAAGGGACTCTTTGAAAGCCAGAACCAAAGAAAAGGGGAAAGGATGGGGGGGAGAAACAGCAACAACCAAATTTAAGAAGCTGAAGAGCATATGGAAGACTTTGCAGGTGAGGAAGCTGAATGCGGCGCTGGTTAAAACCAACTGGATTTCAGCAGTGAGGTCAGAACACAACCTTACATCCTACACAAAAATAAACTCAAAACGGCTGAAAGACTTAACTATAAGACATGACACCATAACACCCCTGGAATAGAATATAGGCGAAAAGTTCTCTGACATAAAGTGTACCAATGGTTTCTTAGATCAGTCTCCCAAGACAATAGAAATAAAAGCAAAAATAAATGTATGGGACCTAATCAAACTTACAAGCTTCTGCACAGCAAAGGAAACATACACAGAACAAAAAGACAGTCTGTGAACCAGAATAAAATATTTGCAAATGATGCAATTGACAAGGATTTAATTTCCAAAATATACAAATAGCTTGTACAACTCAATGACAAACAACCCAATCAATAAATGGGCAGAGATCCAAACAGACATTTCTCCAAAGAAGACAAACAGATGGGCCAAACGCACAGGAAGAGATGCTCAGTACCACTGATTACTAGAGAAATCTGCAAATGAAAACTGCAATGAGGTACCGCCTCACACTGGTGGGAATGGCCATCATTGAAAAAAGCCTATAAATAACAAATGCTGGAGAGGGTACGGCGAAAAGGGAACCCCCCTACACTGTTGGTGGGAATGTAAATTGGTACAGCCACTATGGAAAATAATGTGGAGTTTCCTTTTAAAACTTAAATGTAGGGTTGCCGTATGATCCAGCAACACCACTCCTGTGCCTGTATCCGGAGGAAACTAATTTGAAAAGATACATCCACCCCAGTGTTCACAGCAGCACTATTTACAATAGCCAAGACAGGGAAGCTATTCCATTTTAAGGTCCATTGACAAATGAATTTGTAAAGAAGATGTGGTACATGGGGGCAATGGAATATTACTCAGCTGTAAAAAGAGAATGATGCAATGCCAGTTGCAGGACCACGGATGGGCCTGGAGATGATCGTACGAAGTCAGAATGAGAAAGACAAATACCGTGGAATTCCACCTACACGTGGAATCTAGAATATGACACAAGTGAGACAGAAACAGACTCAGACATGGAAAAGAAGCTCATAATTACCAGAAAGAGGGATAAACTAGGAGTTTGGGATTAGAAGATGCAAAGCACCATATATAAAACAGATAGTAAGGTCCTACTGTACACCACAGGGAACTAGGCTCAAAATTCTGTAATAAACCATGGTGGAAACGAATATGGGGAAGAAAACGTGTATACACACATATAACTGAATCACCTTGCTGTACAGAAAAAACTAACGCAACACCGAATCAGCTACACTTCGCTGTTTTAAAAGAACTCTTTGAAACCAAAATTTAGCAGAGGTTTAAACAGAGTAGAAGAGCTTGACAACTAATCTGAAATCTGAAGAAATAGTCTAGAAAGTAGAGCAAAAGCACCGAAGTAGGAGACGTACTGGTTCACTTTCTGCATCAACTCGACTAGATCCCAGGGTGCCCAGGATCTGGCTAAACAGTATTTCCATGTCTGTGAGGGTGTTTCCAAGGGGAGATTAGCATTTGAATCTGTAGACAGAGGGAAGCAGATTACTCTCCCCAAAGTGAGTGAATCTCATATAACTTTCTGGAGGGCTGAATAGAACAAAAAGGTGGAAGAAGGAAGAATTTTCTCTCTCTTCTTGACTGCTGGAACTGAGAGATCCATCTTCTCCCATTCTTGGGTTGGAACTTACAGAACCAGCCTCTGAAGATACATCACCAGCTTTCCTGAATGTCCAGCTTGCAGACAGTAGCCTGTACAACTTAGCTTTCATAAATTCATGAGTGTAAATAGGTAGATGGGTGGATGGATAGACAGACATAGAACCAATAAGATGTATAGGTATAGATTCAAAACCAATGGGATGGAAAGCTAGAAAGAAAAATAAAGATGGTTCCTCCCGGCTCTTTTTCTCTGGAGAACCCTGAAGCTAACGCAGTGGTGGTGGTTCAGTTGCTAAGTTGTGTCTGATTCTTGTGATCCTGGTGGACCACAGCCCACCAGGCTCCTCTGTCCATAGATTTTTGGGGCCAGAATCCTGAAGTGGATTGCCATTTCCTTCTCCAGAGGATTTTCTCTACCCAGGGATTGAAGCTGCGTCTCCTGTATTGCAGGCAGTCTCCTGCATAGCAGGCAGATTCTTTCCCCACCAAAGGGTACTGATACAGGAAGAAAGGCAAAGAAGTGGGGCAGCCCAAGAGGTATGACATCCAATTAACAGAACTTCCAGAAACAGACCAGGGAAAATGAAGGGAAGCAATTCATCAACCACTTGGAAAATGTTTTAAAACAAAAGGATCTAAACGTATCAATTATAAAGACCCACCAAGTACCCCTCTGGGCAAAGAATAAAAGGAGACTCATACAAGGGTACATCATCATGAAACTTGAGATGCTGGGACAAAAGAAAATACCGCAAGCAGAAAAGGGTCATGTATGAGGCTCCCTTTAGCTTTAGGCTTCTCGACTACACCAGCAGCTAGCAGACGATGCCTGAGAAATGCTGAAGAAGTTACTTCCCAAGCTGAATGTCTTTGCCCAGACAAGTGGTCAATCCAACAGGAGGCTAAAATGAAGCTATCAGTCCAAAGCAAAGTGCAAAGTCTTGAAGCATTTCCAGACCATCCTCATTATTCACAGATTCCTCATGTGCAAATTCACCTACTCACTAAAATGCATTTGTAACCTCAAAATCAATACTCGTGGTACACCCGTGATCATTCACAGACTTGCACTCAGTAGCAGAAGCTTCGACACCCTTCCTCAGCTCTCATACTGTAAACTGCGTCCTTCCAGCGGTCTATGAAGTACTACGTTTCTTACTTTTTCGTGCTTTTTGTTGGTGATTTTGTTGCTGAAAGTGGTTCCAGGCAAAGTGCTGAAAAGTCATCTATTGTTCCCAAGTACAAAAAAAAAACCGAGGTGCCTTACGGAGAAAAGGCGTGTGTCGGATGAGCTTCGTTCAGGCATGAGTCACTGTGCTGGTGGCCGAGACCTTGGTGTCAGTGAGTCAGCGAGTCAGCAACATATTAAATAAAGCGTATTGACACAGAAAATATGCATAAAGCACCAGAAAGCAAGGGTAGGTGTGGATCAGTTGATACAAACGCTGTGGCAGTCCCCTGGGGGCCTAGTGGTTAGGATTCTAGGCCTTCACTCTTGCGGCCCAGGTTCAATCCTTGGTCGGGGAAGTAAGATCCCGCAAGCCACTACAGCAGCCGAGAGCCAAAAAGAGGACAGAAAGGAAGCGCTGTGCCGGCAGACTCACGGCAGTCCAACCGCGTGTTCTGCTGGGAGCAGGGGCGCGGTATGGGCTCACTCAGTGCTGCGGCGACTTCACAGAGAGCCATTGTTTCTGTTCAGTCGCTCAGTCATGTCCGACTCTTTGTGACCCCATGGACTGCAGCACGCCAGGCCTCCCTGTCCTTCACCGTCTCCCAGGGCTTGCTCAAACTCATGTGCATAGAGTCGGTGATGCCATTCAGCCATCTCAGCCTCTGTCGTCCCCTTCTCCTGCCTTCAATCTTTCCCAGCATCTCGGTCTTTTTCCAGTGAGTCAGCTCTTCCCATCAGGTGGCCAAAGTATTGGAGCTTCAGCTTCAGCATCAGTCCTTCCAGTGAATATTTAGGGCTGATTCCCTTTAGGATTATCACATAGAGTTTAGCTCCCTCAAATAATGAGAATGGACTGTACTTTCCTTACACTCTTTCTCAGGACATTACTTGTCAAGATCACCAGAATAAGGGGATAAATCAAGAAAGAAGAAAGGGACTTCACTGGTGGTCTAGTGGGTAAGACTCTGCACTCCAGCGGAGGGGCACAGATTCAATCCCTGGTTGGAGAACTAAGATCCCACTTGCCGCGCAGTATGGCCAAATAAATAAATCGTTCAAAAAAGAGAGAGAGAAATATGGGATACAGGGAACTGGAAGGGGCAAGGGGAATCCCCAGGCTGCTGGGAAAAGAGACCCTAGGACAGCAGCCCAGCCCCAGGTTGGAAGTGGAGAAAGCCTGGTGTATCCAACAGTCCTGTGAGGCCAGTTCCAGACTGAGTTAGCAGCACCAGCAGAAGAACCCAAGCAAAGGAGAAAAGAAGACAGCTGTCAGCTGGCATGGGGGTACCACTGAGACTCAGGAAAAACAAGACAGCTATCAGCTGGGATGCCGGTACCAATGACTCGAAGGTTGTCACAGATATGGCCTTCTCTTCATCTTGACACTTGTGAGCATGTTCTATTTCGAGCGTGTGTGAAGCAAGCATTTTACGTAAATGAATTCATTTTAAAATCTGATTTCTTATTTTTATACACTGTCTAAAGGTTATATCCCATTTACAGTTATTACAAAGTATTGGCTATATTCCCCGTGTTGTACAAGACATTCCCGCAGCCTACCTTATATCCGATAGTTGGTGCCTCCCACCCTTGTGTTGCCCCTGTCCCCCACACTGGTATCCACTAACGTGTTCTCTGTATCTGTGAGTCTGCTTTTTCGTTCTATTCACTAGCTTATTGTATTTTCTTTTAGATTCCATATATAAATGATATATGGTGTGTGGCTTTCTGTGTCTGATTTATCTGACTTGGCGTAATATCTCCCAAGTCCATCCATGGTGCTGCAAAGGCAGAATCTTGCTCTTTTTTGTGGCTGAGTAGTATTCCGTTGTGTGCGAGTTTGTGTGTATAATGTACACGCCACATCTTCATCCATTTATCCATATCAATGGACACTTGGCAACTGTGGGTGCTGCTGCTGTGAACACCGGGGTGGGGTGCATGCATCTTTTCAAATTCATGCTTCTGTTTTTTTTGTATATAAACTCTGGTGTGGAACTGCTGGGTCTCATGGTAGCTCTATTTTCAGTGTTTTGAGAAACCTCTATACTGGTTTCCACCGTAGCTGTGCCAATTTATGTTCGCACTGGCAGTGTACAAGGATTCCCTTTTCTCCACATCTTTGCCAACATTTGATAATTGCCTTATTCTTGGTGATAGCCACTGTGACAGGTGTGCGGTGATAACTCACTGCGGTTTTGACTTGCTTTTCCCTGATGATTAGCAATGTTGAGCATTTTTCATGTGTCTGTTGGCCATCTGCATTTCGTCTTTGGGAAAATGTCTATTCAGTTTTTATGCCCATTTATTTTGGACTGCAAGGGGACCAAACCAGTGAATCCTAAAAGAAATCAACCCTGAATATTCACTGGCAGGACTGATGCTGAAGCTGAAGCTCCAATACTTTGGCCACCTGATTCGAAGAGCCAACTCGTTGGAAAAGACCCTGATGCTGGGAAAGATTGAGGGCAGAAGGAGAAGGGGGCTACACAGGGTGAGATAGTTGGATGGCATCACCGACTCAATGGACATGAACTTGGGCAAACTCCAGGAGATAGTGAAGGACAGAGGAGACTGGCGTGCTGCAGTCCACGGGGTCGCAGGGTCAGACATGACTCAGCGACTGAACAATACTCATTTAACTCACCTACCAGCAAGTCCCGGTAGGTGGCTATCAACCAAGAGGCTGGGTGACTTGTCTAGGATCACACAGCTAGAAAGTGCCAAAACGAGGGTTGGAACCAGGGCAGGCGGCTCCATCCATGCCCTTAATTACTGAAAACAGAGATGGCGAGCGTTCATCAGGCCTGGGAGAGGTCTGAGGACAGGTGGAGGTGTGCCTGGAGGGGATGAGGCAGGAAACAGCAAAATCCTCCCCCTCCAGAACAAATCAGCCGATAAAGCTGACAACTACAGAAACCAAGAAGCAGTTTCAATGGCAGGGAGGTAAAAATCAAAATAATCAGTTAAAGGAGGGGAAGTAGCCAGCCGCCTCTGGGGAACCTATTTGCCTGTATAAGTCTGATCAAAGTAAAAGCTAAAAATAAAGAAAAGAAATAAACAACATCCCCCTGACCCTAGACTGAGCCTGCCAGCCAGGGCTGCCAGGGTGGGCCCGGTGGAGGGGTTGGGAAGTGGTAATCTCATTTCCCCCTGGACCCTGCCTTTGACCTGGCAGGCACCCCCCGCTGGCCCTCAACCATCATCAGGGCCATTCCCCTGAGTGACTTCTGGCCCCGTATTGGTGGAAGGCTCCTGCCGAGACCCCATCTGCGTCAACCTCCCTGTTCATTCAGGGGCTGCTGATATTGACATCTCCATGTCAACTGCAAATGAAGGATTCTCCCAGGAATGCTCGGCCTGGCCCCTCATCTGAGAACCTCAGTCCTTGAAAGAATCCGGGCTACCAGGGGCTGTCACCATACACGCTAATGACACGCACACGGGCTGACACACCGACTCTCCAGGGACACGCTCAGCACCTGAGGTCACAGAGACAAAGTGGAATCCGTCGGGGGGCGAGGGAGGTGTGTGTGCCTGAGGCCTGCGGGAAACCTCATCCCATCTCAGCTCAGCCCCAGCTCAGCCCAGATGGGACCCTCGGGCCCTTTCTCCTGATGTCCTCATGCTGACTCAGTTGTGGGGCGCAGCTTTACTGAAGATTCCCAGTTGGCAGCCCCCTGATCAATGAGGCTGGGTATTAGACGCCATCCCTGACTTTTCCTCTAAGTGTTAAACTCAACAACCAAAGGTGCTGCTGGCCAGGTAATTCCCCTACTCCGAGGAGTTTCATATCCTAAAGGAGCACTTTTGCTCCCCCAGGGCTGTGACAACTATGTTTCATCTGGTCTATCCCTTAGCCCCCGTCACTCAAGGGGACACTCGGCTAATGGAATTAAGGCTTCTAGCCTCTTTAACCAGGTTTTTGTGAGGGCCACATGAATCACACAGGCTGGTGTATTTTGGGAAATAGAAGGGTGCGAAATCCAAAGGATATTTTGAGAAACGTAAGCAATCAGTCCTCTCGGATATTAAAATAGATGATTAGCCCCTGGATTAAATAGCAGGACAGGCACGGATGAAACAGAATGGAGACAAAGAAACCTTCTCATGTAAATGAATTTAAGATATGAGAGGGTTGTCTCAAGCAGACAAAGAACAATGGAAGAAGTGGAACATTAAAAAAATCAGTTTAGGGGACTTCCCTGTTGGTCCAATGGCCAAGACCCACACTCCCAACACAGGGGGCCCAGGTTCTCTTCCTGTTTGGGAAACTAGATCCTGCATGCCACCACTAAGACCTGGTGTGTGTGTGTTCAGTCATCTCCAACTATTTGCAATGCCATGAACTGTAGCAAGCCAGACTCCTCTACCCTTCACTATCTCAAATTCATGTCCATTGAGTCAGTGATGCTATCTAATCATGTCTTCCTCTGCCACCTGCTTCTGATCGCCTTCAGTGCTTCCCAGCATCAGGGTCTTTTCCGATGAGTCAGGTGGCCAAAGGATTGGAGCTTCAGCTTCAGCATCAGTCCTTGCAATGAATATTCAGGGTTGATTTCTTTTAGAATTGACTGGTTTGATCTCCTTGCAGTCCAAGGGACTCTCAAGAGTACAACCAAATAAATAAATTTTTTAAAAAATCAGTTTAAATACCTTTTTCCCATCTTTCACAGATCGTCACAACAAAAATGGTTTATAAAGCAAAGCAGATCTTATGAAGACTGGCCAAAAATATAAGTGAATATTGACTAGATCTCTGAAGGAATAGGATGTTTTCAAGCTCTTAAAATTGTTGAGGATATTTTTTTTAAGCAGAGGAGAAAGGATTGGGCTGTATCAAGACAAAAAATCCTCTGTACCACAGAAAAAAATTAACAGGGAGAAAAATGAATTAACAAAAGGTTAATAACAATAATCGGGGAGGGGGAGCTATATTCATTGGTAAGAAAGGTCTTAAACCAAGGAGGGTTTTATTTATTTATTTATTTTGGAACTTGACAAAATGATACCAAATTTCATCTGGAAAAATAAACATGTGAGACCAGCCAGGGAAATTCTAAGGAAAAACAAAACTAATGAGGGGGAACTGGCTTTACCAGATGTTAAAACATATTATGAAAGTACAATAACTTTTAAAGTTTAGTATTGGAAAGGAACTAGACACTCAATCCAGCCCAGAGTACAGAAATCCATGGAAATATGTGTGGGAATTTGGCACGTGGGAAGAAAGGAGGCATTTCATATCAGAGGGAAGAGACTTATTAGTCAAAGCAGCACGTTGAGATACCTGGGTAGTCAGCCATCTGGAAAGAATAAAATCGAATCCCTACCTCACCCCTTACACCAAAACAAATTCCAGATGGATCCAAGATTTCCACAAAAAAATATTGAGCCATAAAAATTCTAAAGGGAAACATAAGTGAAGTTATTTATAATCTTGGAAAGGAAAGCTCTTTCTAAGCAGGATACCCAGAAGCCATAATAAAATTCATTTGAGGAAATAAACGAGTGAGAAATCCAAAGAGTATTTTCAAAGAGATGAGAAATAAGCCCTCTCTGATATTAGAATCCATGATTAATGGAGAGCAGAGAAACTCTCTTTCCTTTGTAAAATAACTCAAACTATAATAACAGTGTCTTCTCCAACTAATGAACAATGAGAGGAAGGCTGAATAAATATGAGACCATGTGAGGAAAAGTACAAGTTTTAATCCATTTTGTATATACTGAAGAATAAATGATTTATAAAGCAAATTAAATTCTAGAAAGACTGGCCAAAAATATAAGTAATATTGGCCAAGTCTCCGGAGGAATAAGAAACTTCCAGGCTTCAAACTGATTGAAAAAATCAAAAAAGGAAAGGAGAACTAATTCAACTATTTTAAAAAATATATCTTCTGTACCCCCAAAAATCAAAGTTTAAAAAATATAATTTACATAACATTTTTAAATGTCTAGGTGAAAAAAACTGTATAAGCAATGCATGACAAAAGCCAGTGTCTAATATTTCTGAGGACTGATTGCTTTAATTTGGGAAACTCTCATACAAGTGAGAAAAAGACTCAAAACCTAACAGAAAAACAGGCGAAAGCTGTATATGGAAAGGAAATTCATACAAAAAGAATTTAGAATGAATGACATTATGAAAAATGTTCAACCTCACTCATAATCAAGAAATGTAAGTAAAAGCTGAAACTCCAATGCTTTGGCCACCTGATGCGAAGAGCTGACTCATTTGAAAAGACCCTGATGCTGGGAAAGATTGAAGGCAGGAGGAGAAGGGGACGACAGAGGATAAGATGGCTGGATGGCATCACCAACTCAATGGACATGAGTTTGAGTAAACTCCGGGAGTTGGTGGTGGACAGGGAGGCCTAGCGTGCTGCAGTCCATGGGGTTGCAAAGAGTCAGACACAACTGAGCAACTGAACTGAACAGACTGAAGTAAAAGCAATAAAATACTCTTTTTTTTTTTAACCTATCAAATTGGCCAAAATTTCAAAGCTTGAAGATAATGCCTAAGTTTATAGAGAAAAGAGTCAGTCTCACACACTAGACATAAAAAGCAGTTCCCTAGTGGAGCTTCCCTAGTGGTCCACTGGTTAAGAATCTGCCTTGCAATGCAGGGGACTCAAGTTCAGTCCTTGGTCGGGGAACTAAGATCCCACTCAGACTGCAACCGAGCCCATGCGTCACAACTACGGAGCCTGCACTCGCGAGCCTGCGCACTGCGACTAGAGAGAAGCCCATATGAGATACAAAGATCCAGGGGCTGCAACTGACGCGGCCAAAAATAAAGACACACATTTTTGTAAAGTTTTTTAAAAAGTAGTATTGTGGTGAACATCCTTGTGCACACATCTTTGCACACATATGAGGATATATTTGTAGGAATAATTCTAGGCAATGGAAAGTGAAAGTCACTCAGTTGTGTCCAACTCTTTGCGACCCCATGGACTATAGCCTGCACCAAGCTTCTCCATCCAAGGGATTTTCCAGGCAAGAGTACTGGAGTGAGTTGCCATTTCCTTCTCCAGGGGATCTTCCCAACCCAGGGAGCGAACCGGGACTTTTGTCTTAAAAGTTTTGACAGATATAACCAAATCACCTTCCCATGAAGTTACAGCAGTTTGCACTCTGATCAATTTGTGTGTCCCTGTGACTTTTCCAGTAGCAAAATGATAATATTGATATTGTTTTAAGGATGTGTTTTAAAAAAGAAAAAAGACAAGGGATAGGGCAGAGATGAGCAGGAATTTCAAATTGTGGTACAAAAGTTTAAAACATTTCTTAGTTCTGTCTTTGCCATTTACCTGCCATATCACCTCCCCACTCTGAGCCTCAGCTTCCCTATCTGTAAAATAAAAGGAATAAAATGAATTGATGCTTCTAAAACCTACTCACCAAATAACAGAGTGAATGCGTCCTCACCTGTGAGCATCTGGACGGCAGAAGCAGGGGAGAGGCCACACCTGCCGGCTCTTCCCTCCCACACACCAGAGACAAAGCCACATCACAGGTGCCAGAACAGCCCCACCGGGCAGACAGGACTGGGCCTCATTCCTCGACGCCACGACAGCCCCGCCGGGCAGACAGGACTGGGCCTCACTCCTCGACGGGTGGCCGAGGAAGGTCGGGAAGCCAATTCTACTCTGTTGGAGCAGTCATTGTTTTTTTTGTTTTTGCCAGGATGCAGACTGGACCTCAAGACTGCCTTTCCTAGTGTTTTAAGTGTGGGCCATGCAAAAGTATCCTGGTCATAGCCCTTGCTCAAGAAGCATCCGTGGCTCCCCATTACCTGCAGGAATAAAGTGGAACCCCTTAACTGTGTCTGGCCTTGAGGCTCTGGATTCTGGCCCCACCTCCCTGTGTGGTTTGGCCAGACACACAGTCTCCACTTCCCAAACTGAACTTTGAACATGCACCTTATCTGGGGACTTTCCCACCTCCTGTGGCTTGCTCCCCTGCAAAGATCTTCTCCCGGTCATCTCTAATGACTTCTTTTGCACAGTTATCTTGCTCATAATCTACAGTGTGTAATCCAAGAGCAGAGGGTCAATAGAGAAATTTGACAAGCCTTCATCACAGCTTCCTAGCTAGATGAATTTAGAGGAAAAAATGTATGCATGTTCAAAACAGTGCGTAGTAAAATTAAGATCAAGCCTGGGTATGTTTAAACACACAGAGAAAAAGCCCAGGCGGAAAAGCACACTGCAGTGTCCTCGCATCCAGTACCTTCATCAGGATAACGGGATAAAGCAAGCTGCATGTCCACCAACAGAAGAGGGGGTGAAGATGTCACACATATATACCGAGGAATATTACTCAGCCAGAAAAAGGAATGAAACTGTGCTGCTTGCAAAGATGTAGACAGACCTCGAGTCTGTCATACAGAGTGAAGTAAGTCAGAAAGAGAAAAACAAATGTTGTATATTAACACATATATGTAGAATCTAGAAAAAATGGTACCGATGAACCTATTTGCAAAACTGAAATAGAGACATAGAGAACAGATGTATGAACACCAAGAGGGAACGGGGGAATAGAAGGAACTGGAAGACCGGGATTGGCACACACACGCCACTGCATATAAAAGAGAGGACTATGAGAACCTACTTGGCAGCAGAGGGAACTCCATTCAGTGATCCGTGGTGACCTGAACGGGAAGGAAATTTCAAAAGAGAGGTGTCATATGTACATGTATAACTGATTCACTTTGCTGTACAGCAGAAACAAACATTTTAAAGCAACTATTCTTGGAAAGAATGATGCTGAAGCTGAAACTCCAGTACTTTGGCCACCTCATGCAAAGAGTTGACTCATTGGAAAAGACTCTGATGCTGGGAGGGATTGGGGGCAGGAGGAGGAGGGGCGGACAGAGGATGAGATGGCTGGATGGCATCACTGACTTGATGGACGTGAGCCTGAGTGAACTCCGGGAGTTGGTGATGGACAGGGAGGCCTGGCGTGCTGCGATTCATGAGGTTGCAAAGAGTTGGACATGACTGAGCGGCTGAACTGAACTGAACTGAACTGATACTCAATAAAATTCTTTTTCAAAAGGATAACACAGATGACAAAGATGATGATGACAGCTCACACAGACTGAGCGCTCACTCCCAGCTAAGCAGCACCCTAAACGTTTACAGGTGCTTCTTTATTTATTCTGATATCTTTTTAAGGTCCCCACAATTGACATGTATGACTTTCATAGTCAGAAAAACAACTGCTGGTTTTTAGTTCATTAGAGTTAAGTCATCTGGACAAGGGAGATGGCAACCACTCCAGTATTCTTCCCTGGAGAATCCCAAAGACAGAGGAGACTGGTGGTCACAGGAGCCCGTGGGGTGGCAAAGAGTCAGACACGACTGAATGACTAACACACGAACACACAGTGTTAAGTCACAATAGATAAAGAATTCTTTTCATACAATTAGAGGGAGGTTCTGGACTGGGATGGATGAGGTCAGATCCCCCACCATCACCTTCCCCTTCCCCGTGGCCCCCTCCTGTCCTGCCCACTCCCTCCAACCCCTGCGTCTCCCTGGAAACTGGGCCCTCTGAATGTCCACAGCCAGAGGCATCAAGCTAGAACCCACATGCCAGGAGTCCCCTACCCTGGCCTGTTCAAGTTTCCATGGCTACCTAGTAGCAGGTGATGGTTAAGCATCTAGACCCTGGAAATCAGACCAGCCTGACCCGGCTGTATGCCCATGTGTGAACTTGGCCAGGCGGGCTCCTTCCACTGTGTCTGGGTCCCCATTGTAAAGTGGTGCCCATAGCCGGATCACGTCCTTTGTAGACCAGGGCAAGAATGAAATGGGACGGGGCGGGGGAGGGGGGGAACCCAAGGTCTGGCACACAGTAGGTGCTCACTAGGTAGGCGCTAGGGTCCTACGAAATTTACAATTTGTCACTAACTTGTTGGGGGGATGTGTAAGGGCAGCAGACAGGCAGTCCCCTCAAATAAGGACTTATTTAGAAGTCCTCTGGACAGAAGCCCAGAAAACCAGCATCTTAAAAGGATAAATAGCCTCCACGAGCTGGACAAAGTCTGGGACCGCTGGGGAGGGGGGAGGGGACTCGGCTCAGAGAAGGGTTTAAGCCTCGGACAATGGGCGCCGTCTGAGCTAACCAGCGCCGCTGCTTTGAGCCGTGAGAAGAGCTATTTTCTTGTTTAAAGCCTTAAAGAGCTATTAGGTTGGGCAAATCACTGGTAAAACAGCTGGAAACTTAAGTAGCAATTTAAACAGCCCATTGCCCTTCCAGCCCGGGGAGGAATGCGAGCCGCCGGCCGGCCAGTCTCCGGCCCACATTGTCTGGACTCAGAGGGTTGAGCCGGGACCTCTCCGCGAGCCCTGAATGCAGCCCGGGAGCTTTATTTAGCAAATCCACAATTTCTCCCCTACTCCCCCACCCTCTTCTTCTTTTTTTTTAAGTGAGCAGACCGAACTCTAATTTTCCCTCTTTTCTCTCCCAAGTCCCCTTGAATCGGCCCATTCTTTCATTATGTGGAACTAACGAAGGCCTCGCACAGTCTGCCCAGGAACGGGCCCGTAAATAAAACATGTTTCATTGATCAACTTCAAAAAGTCTTCGGCGGGGCTGGGGGCGGGGCGGGGCGGGTTGGGGGCGGGGGAGGGTCTCCGAGTGGGGGAGGGGGAGGGGAGGGGGCGCGGAGGCCCAGGGACCGCGCTGGAGGAGGGGCACGTATAGAGCGCTTCTGTCCCCCAAGATCGTGTGTTTGTTTTTTTGTGGCCGGCGATTCTGCAGGCGCCGGGCCCCGCCCCAAGCCCCACCATCCACCCGCAGTGGACTTGGAAAGGATGGCTGGGTCGCTTTATATGTTTTATTTTACTTTTTCTTAATCTCCCTACAAATAAAAAATTGGGGCCAACCCAGCAGCGCTCTGGCTGTGGAGCAGCAGTCCCCAGGGAGATGTGGCCACTGGCTTCAAGCTTCCCCTGTAGCATCCATTCCAGGAACGTCCCAGGGCCCTAGGGGGAGCCTGGCACAGGGTCATGAGTGCCCACCCCGGTGGGAGCAGGCAGTCTGAAGGAGAAGCTTCAGCAACCTGAGAGCAACTGAAGCCTTGCCCTTCATCAGATATTTAGTGAGCACCTACTGTGTGCCAGGCACCTCTCCTGCTTGATTTTATTTTTGTGGGATTTTTTTTTAAATTGCAAAAGTAGCAACTGCCCATTGCAAAACAATTCCATGACACATGGGGACACAACAGAGTCAAAGATCCCAGTGGCGACTCCTTAATCCCTCTCGCTGGAGGAAACCGCTGTTCGCACTCGGGTGTCCCTTTTTGGGACTTTATACAAATACACAAGCACAAACAGAGAGGGATTTTTAGTTTCTGTGCTTTTTGCAAGCGCAGCATCGCAGCTCTTGTTTGAAAACCTGCTTTTGCCACAATGCAGCAGAACATCTTTTCCAAGATGCTATTTCATGGCTGCATATTAGTATTCTTTCGTGTCTGTGCCACCATTTCCTCCAGCCTTCCCCTACTGAAAGATATCTGAGTTGTTTTCAAGAGTTTCTTGTTGCTAATGATTGGGTCCTGAACATCCTGGAGCAGCTACCTCTGTCCATGAGCAAGGGATAGAGATTCTTGGATGGGCAATGGTTGATCAAAGGTGATTTTGCATTTTATTTTGTTTTTCCTTTTTTATACACTACATGGAGTAAGGTGCATAACATTCAGCTCATTACATTTGATATACAGGTATATATCTCTGTCATCCCACCCAGACCAAAATATAGAACATTTCCAGCACCCCTAGAATGTTCCTGTGTGTGCCCTCCTCACTCAGACCCCCACCCTAGAGGTAAGGAAGGACCATTCAAAGTTTTGGCAGAGAAGTGCCGTTTACCTCCCACAACAGTGTCCAAGGCCGTCCATCTCCCTACCGCTTCTCCAGCACTGAGTGTTACTAATATTTGTCTTTTTTGCAAGTCTCATTGACCTAGTTGGCCCCTTTGATAGGGGTGAAGTTAGCATTTTTTGTTTTCGTTTGTTTTTCCTTTCTGGAAATACTCTGTCCTTTAGGAATTCCTCCTCTGTAAACTGCCTATTCACATCCTTTGCCCATTGACTCCAGTCCATTATGAATTCATCCCTATGACCACAAGGAGTTTGGGATTGATCCGAGCCCCTTCCCTCCCCACCAATAAGGCATCCCCTTCTTTCCAATAGATCTTGTGTGGTTTAATGTATCCAGAGCCACCTTCTGTCACAACCAATGAACTCTAAGCCAAGCTCCTTTTTCTGCCAAGCTGGCCCTCCCTGAACTTTTCTTTACACGTATTTCTTGACACTTACTCTATCCTGTCTAAAATTTATTTCAGTTTTTATTGAGTATCAGCTGTATGCCAACAACCACGTCAAGAGCTTCACATGCATCATCTCATTTCTCCCTTACTGAGTACTTTATTTATCTATTTGTGTTTGACTGCTCTGGGTCTTTGTTGCTGTGTGCAGGCTCTCTCTAGCTGTGGTCCATGGGCTTCTCATTGCGGTGGCTTCTCTTGTTGTGGAGCACAGGCTCTAGGGCTGGAGGGCTTCAGAAGTTGTGGCTTAGTTGCCCCAGGGCATGTGGATCCTTCCCAGACCAGGGATTGAACCTGCGTTCCCTACATTGTCAGGCGGATTCTCGACCGCTGGGCCACCAGAAGCCCTCACTGAGCACTTATGATGAGAGCTGCTTATACTTATCTTACATGTGGGGAAGCTGAAGTGGAACGTCCTTGAGGACACGCAGCTGCTTACCTAGTTCTGTCCATTCCAGTCTAGAACCAATCCATGTGGTCGCTTGCAGGAGACCTGAAGCAAAGCAAGGAGGAGCAAGGGTGGATTTAAGAGGCAGGGCCCTCTGGGGGGAATTTTGGCTGCTTCCTGCAGAAACCATGAGCCAGGGTCTCCCTCTTTAGCCTGAGCTCTTCCTAAACAGGGTCCACGTCTCTTCCTGTGTTCTTAGTGTCCAGCACAGGAAGTCATTGCTTAGTAAATTTCTCTCTCTTTTTTTTTTTTTTGATTGATCCTGGACCGCAGCAGTGAAAAGGCTGAGTTCTAACTACTGGCTGCTGCTGCTGCTAAGCCGCTTCAGTCGTGTCTGACTCTGTGCAACCCCATAGACAGCAGCCCACCAGGCTCCCCCATCCTTGGGATTCTCCAGGCAAGAACACTAGAGTGGGTTGCCATTGCCAAGGAATTCACTCTTCTGTCTCTTTTGGACAATAGCACAACAACTAAATAACTCCCCTCCTTTTCCCAAGAATTTAGGTGGAGCCAATGCCCTTTACGGGCTTCCCTGATGGCTCACCCATAAAGAAACTGCCTGCAATGCAGGGGGCATGAATTCGATCCCTGGCTTGGGAAGATCCCCTGGAGAAGGAAATGGCAACCCGCTCCAGTATTCTTGCCTGGGACATCCCATGCACGGAGGAGCCTGGTGGGCTACCATCCATGGGGGTCACTAACAACTCAGACATGACTTAGTGACTGAACAACAGTGCAGTCTACAGTCAGGGGTATTTTCTTTTCTTGGACTCAGCCTCTCTGCTTGCAAAACAGGCCATGAGACACGTGATCTCAACCTTTGTCTATGAGGATCAAACTGGATGATGGGTGTGAAGGAGTCTGGTAAAGTCTTGCGCAAACGCCCATTGTCAATATCAGCCTAGCCTGGCTAGTTATCAAAGCACATTGCTGACCCTGGGGCAGGGTGGGAGAACCCAAGCTCCCTGGTCAAGCTCACTGGAACAGTCTCCTTCCCGCCCCCCATAGTCCTGAGAGATAAGGATGTCAGGCAGGAAAACCACAATGGCTCATTGTGAATGGGAGCCGTGACCGGCAGCAGCCAGCCGTGGGTGGCTCTCGGGAGACCTTTATTGTGGTCACACGAGCTCTTCCTCTGTGTTGAGGACAGTCTTGAGTTGAACTAGGCTAGGCCCTAGGACCAGAGAAGGGCCGGCATCTTCCATTCAAATGGCAATCTGGGACTAGACCCTGGAAGATGGGAAAGCTGTGGGTCCCTGGAACATGCGCCCTTGACTTTCTGGATCCTGAGAGACCCACTCTGGGATGTTGCTGACCAGCACCGTCGCCTCCTGATTGCCTATGATTGCTGCCAACAATTAGCCCGAGAGAAAATGTTTGAGGGGATTCCAGGCAGACTTCTCCACTGCTACGCCTGTTTTCAGTGCCTGCCCTGCCAGACCACTTGCTGGACGTTGGAGGGAAGGAAGAAAGCCGGTCACCCCCTCATTCATTCATGGGGTCCCTGCTTGCTACCTAGTATTAAGGGTCTCATC